>NC_133503.1:113718437-114043750 GCF_049354715.1 Callithrix jacchus | reverse complement strand
CATTTTGTTCTGCTGGGTTTTGAGAGTTTTTTGTATATCCTGCAGGTACTACTCATTTATTGAACATACGGTCTGCTAATCTTCTCTCCGTTGCATAGCTTGTCTTTCATCTTTCATCTTTAATCTTTTTTCAACGTGGGCTTTCACATAGCAATAGTTTTCATTTTGATGAAGTCCAACGTATCCATTTTTCATTTTATGGATTATATTTTGTGTGCCCAGTCTAAGAACTCTTTGCTTAGCCCTAAATTCTCAAATTTTCCAGGTTTTTTTCCTAAAAAATTTGTAATTTTACAATCCATTTCCGGTAAATTTTTCTTTCAGGCATGAAATTTTCTTGCCTGTGTTTATCTTTTTGCCTATGGATGTCCAATTGCTCCAGCATCATTTGTCAAAAAGACTGCTACCCTGCCTCCACTGAATAGCTTTTGTACCTGTGTACCATACAGAACAGCACATTCATATGGGCTTATTTCTGGGTTCTCTAATATGCTTCATTGATATATGAGTCTATCCCTCTGCTCATGCCATTCCAAATAAACCATAGAATAGGTTTGCATATTAAATAAGTAAATAAATAGTGATAGAAATTGCATTAAACCTATACATCAATTTGGAAAGAATTGAAATCTTTATTGAGTCTTCTAATCTACCTATATGGTATGTCTCTCCATTTATTTAAGTTTTTTAAAAAATTCATCCACATTTTGTGATTTTCAAGGCATAGATCCTGTAAAATATTTTGTCAAATGTATATTTAAATATTTTATTTTTTGGAGGAATTGCAATGGTATTATGTTTTTTCATTTAAGTTCACATGTTATTGTTAGTATATAAAAATGAGATTTATTCTTGTGTGTTGATCTTGTATGAAGTAATTGCTGAATTCACATTAATTCTAGGAGGATATATTTGGTACATTTCTTGAAGTTTTCTACACAAACAACCACATCCTCTGCAAACAGAAATAGTTTTATTCTTTTTCAATCTGTACAATTTTATTTCTTTTTCTCAACTTATTTCAATGACTAGGAGTTCTAGTACTATGTTGAGTAAGAGTGGTGAGAACAAACAACCCTGCTTTATTCCTGATCTTGGGGGAAAATATTTAGTCCTTTACTGTTAAGTATGATGTCAGCTGTAAGATTTTGTAGATGCTACCTACCAAAGTGAGGTAGTTCTCCTCTATTCCTAATTAACTGGAAGTTTCTATTATGAATGAGCATTTGATTTTTTCAAATGCTTTTATTTATTTATTTATTGTTCTGACAGAGTTTCACTCTGTCACCCAGGCTGGAGTGCAGTGGCACAATCACTGCTCACTTTAGCCTTAATCTTCTGGGCTGAAGCAATCTTCCTACCTCAGACCCTTGAATACTTGGAGCACAGGCATTTGCCTTCATGCCCAGCTAATTTCTCTCTTTTATTTTTTAATTTATTCACTTTACTTCAGGTGCATACTATATCTGGCATTTCTCCACATTATCCCTCTCCACCCTCCCCTTCCTCCCTACCCCTTGCTGTCTCTCCCCTACCCCCCCAACAACTGCCCCCAGTGTGTGATTCTCCTCTCCCTGAGTCCATGTGTTCTCATTGTTCAACACCTGCCTATGAGTGAGAACATGTGGTGTTTGGCTTTCTGTTCTTGTGTCAGTTTGCTGAGAATGAGAGTTTCCAAATTTATCCAAGTCCCTATAAAGGACACCAACTCATCTTTTTTATGGCTGTATAGTATTCCATGGCATATATGTACCACATTTTCTTTGTCCAGTCTATCATTGATGGGCATTTGGGTTGGGTCCTGGTCTTTGCTATTGTACACAGGGCTGCAATGAACATATGTGTGCATGTGTCTTCATAGTAGAATGATTTATAATCCCTTGGCTATATACCCAGTAATGAGATTGCTGGGTCAAATGGAATTTCTATTTCTAGATCCTTGAGAAATCACCACACTGTCTTCCACAAAGGTTGAACTAATTTACACTCCCACCAACTGTGTAAGACTGTTCCTATTTCTCCACATCCTCTCCAGCATCTGTTGTCTCCAGATTTTTTAATCATCGCCATTTTAACTGGCATGAGATGGTATCTCAATGTGGTTTTGATTTGCATTTTTCTAATGACCAGTGATGATGAGCTTTTTTCATACATTTGTTGGCCTCATATATGTCTTCTTTTGAAAAGCATCTGTTCATATCCTTTGCCCACTTTTGAATGGGGTTGTTTGGTTTTTTTCTTGTATATCTGTTTTAGTTCTTTGTAGATTCTGGATATTATCCCTTTGTCAGATGGGTAGATTGCAAAAATTTTTTCCCATTCTATTGGTTGCTGATTTGCTCTAATGATGGTTTTTTGTTTTTGTTTTGTTTTGTTTTTTTTTTTGCTGTACAGAAGCTCTGAATTTTAATTAGATCCCATTTGTCTATCTTGGTTTTTATTGCCATTGCTTTTGGTGTTTTAGTCATTAAGTCCTTACCTATGCCTATGTCCTGGATGGTTTTACCTATGTTTTCTTCTAATGTTTTTATGGTGTTAGGTTTTATGTTTAAATCTTTAATCCATCTGGAGTTAATTTTAGTGTAAGGTGTCAGGTTCTTAATCTTTTGTAGTGATCCCACATGTCTGATATGTTGCATTTTCATTTTCATTCAGTTCTATATATTTTTAATTTCCTCTTAGACTTCCTCTTTGACTCATGAATTATTTAGAAGCATGTTGTTTCGTTTCTTTATTCTTAGAGATTTTCCTGTGTTCTGTTATTGGTTCTAGTTTGATTCCAATTTCAACATACTCTGTATGATTTTAATTCTTTCACATTTGTTAGTGTCTGTTTTATGGTCCAGTATAGAGTCTGTCTTAGTATATGTTCTGTGGTCACTTGAAAAGAATACATAGTCTACTGTTTTTGGATGGAGTTTTTATTCTATTATGTTAATGCAAACGTAATTGCAGTTTGTGCCATATATATATATATATATATATATATATATATATATTTGACATTAATCTGTATGTCATTAGATTCTGTATGTCCACTGTGTTGTTCAGATCTTCTATAACCTTGCTTATTTTCTTTCTAGTGATTCTGTCAGTTGCTGAAAGAAGGGTATGGAAGTCTTCAAATACAATTATGTGTGTGTGTGTATTTCTCCTTTCAGTTCTGTTGGTTCTTTCCATGTGTATTTTTAAGTTTTGTTGCTTGGTATGTAAACCTGCTTCAAATGGACTAATTCTTTCATCATTATGTAGTGTCTCTCTTTTGTTAGCAATTTTCTTGGCTCTTGTGTCTAATACATCTGACATAAATATAGCTAATTCTGCCTTCTTTGTTAGTATTTGCATGATAACCTTTTTTCATTTTTTTTATTTTCAACATATCTGTGTTGCTAAATTTGATGTGTTTCTTACAGTCTGCGTATAGTTGAGCATATGCCAACTATAAGAAAACAGGTAATACAATCTCGTCTTTTGATTGGTATATTTAGACAATGTACATTTAAGGCACTTAGGAATTCCATTTTATTATTTCTTTTCTGTTTATTTCTCTTGCCTTTGTTTCCTCTGTTTCTCTTTTATCATCTTCCTATGGGTTACTTTAGAAAGAAAATTTTTAAATTTCATCTTGACTTACTTATTTCTTTACAGAGATTTTCTACTTTTTCGTTTGTTTAAAGTGAATTTGCAATTTATTGTTGAAACATTTTCATGACAGTTGCTTTAAGATACATGTCAAATAATTCCAACATCTGACTCATCTCAGTGTTAGCATTAGTTGATTATCTTTTTCTGCTGAAGTTGTGGATGTTTTAGTTCTTGGTGTAACCAGTATTTTTAAATTATGTGTTGGACATTTGTCTATTTTATTAGGAGATGCTAGGTCTTATTTAAATCTATTTTAGCAGGCAGTTACCCTGTTTAGGTTTACCACACAGGTCCTGGCCTACTTTTGCAGGCTTTGATTCCAATAGCAGTCTAATTTTCAGAGCTTTGGGCTGTTATTTGCTTTGCTTGTTTTATCTGGTGCCACTGGAGCTTCCACTGGTTCCTGCTAGTATTGCCTGAAGAAAGTGGAAGGGGTTTCCCTAGACTAGGCTGCTTCTGTCTCTCCATGGAGTAAGAACTCAGGTCTCAGGGACGAAGAGACCTTCTGGGCAAAACCATTTGTGTGGTTGGGGCACATGGGGAAGGGGTCTCAGGCATGTGGAGGTGGGGAGCTTCCTAGGCCAGGTAACTTTTGTGGCATAATCCTCTTACAAATATGCTCCAGTGCTGCCCTGGTGTACCTGGGCAGGGTCCTGAGGTCAAAGAGGCTTCCAGGGGCCTGGCCAATTGTTATGACTGCCAGTTTCTCCATCTACCTTTGGTATTTTTGGTATTTTTTGGCACAGGAGAATAGTCACCACCTGGCAGAAAAGGGGAATGCTACCCAGACATCTATTGTTCTAGCTCTGTTCCTCTTGCTCTTGGTGTCACGCTGGTTTCAGAGAGATATTTTCAGAGAGACTCTCTTTTGATGTGGGAGAGAAATAAGCCAACTTGGGTCATCTTCTATTGTAGGTTGGGAGTCAGAAAATACCAAGTCTAGGTTGCCTTCTTCTGGTGGGTAGGGCCCATAAGATGCCCTTCCACTGTGTTAATCCTCTGATTAGTGCCCCACACTAGTTTTCCTTCTTCTTACCACCTTTCAGAGTTTTCTTTCAGCCACTTCTTGAGTAATTTCAAGGGTTTACAGTTAGTTGTAGTTAATGGGATGGAACAGGAAGAAACAGATCTACAACATCTTGTCTAGACCAGAGGTTCAGTATACTTCTGAAAAACAAATTGTCTTTGACTCTCAGATGCCTTCTACTGTGTTTAGAAACTTAGAAAAGAAATATTATGGGCCTAGTCATCATTACAGTAATGATTTCCAGGCACCGCTGCCTTGGGGCAGCAACACAGCCTTAAGTTGATGCCTGGATCTATCATAAAAGCAGCTGGTGAGAACAAGGGATCAATAGGTGATTACTGTGTAAACAGGATCAAAGTCACTGTAGTACTTCCACATACATAAATATCTTCAGTTAAATGTTGTGCATTTCCCATAAGGCTAGTCTTAAAATTCACCTTAACTGGATTTAATATGTCCATAAGACAAAGGAAAATGAGTAAAATGAGGCTAATCTGGGGCCCCACCACACCTCTTTATTAAAAGTTTTATATTAATTTCCCCAAAAACTGGGTAATGAGAGCTTCTACACTAAAATGTAAAAAAAGTATCATGAATCAGAATTATGAATTAAAATAAATATGATGAAATTTAATGAAGATAATGACAAAATATTACATTTAAAGACAAAATGTTCATTAAAAAACTAGAGAAGCAGTTTACCAATAGTTTATTTGAAAACCAAATAGGGTAACTTGGCTACCGTGATCTACAAAGCTTTAGTAATCTGAATGTAAATACTTAAGTCAGCAGCAGGAGTTAAGGAACCTTCATGCTCTACTACAGTGTTTCTCAAGTTTTAATGTGCACACAGGTTACCTGGGTATCTTGTAAAACTTAAGATTCTGCTTTAGCATGTCTGGAGTAGGGCTTGGGATTCTGCAGTGTAATAAGCTTCAGGTGATGTTGATTCTGTTGGTCAATGGATTACATTTAAAGTAGCAAACCCTGCCTTATACAGATCACTTCTAGGGTGAGATATTTATTTATGAGAAAGGATCACATCTTAAGAGAATCATTGAAAAATGAATTTGTTCAGAAAAAGAAAAGGTAAGGCAGAAGCTAAAAATTGCTATGGTATGAATGTTTGTGTCTCCTTGAAAATCATGTTAAAATGAGTCTATGATTTATTAATATTGGGAGGGTTATGAAAATGGAGCCCTCAGGAATGAATGAGTGCTTTTATTGAAGAGGCCCAACAGATTTCAATTGTCCCTTCCTCCATGTGAGGACACAGTGAGAAGGCACCATCTAGGAGAAAGTAGGCCCTTACCAGACACCGAATCCCCTGGTGCCTTGGTCTTGGATTTCCCAGCCTCTATTAATGTGAGAAATAAATTCATGTTGTTTATAAGCTACTCAGTTTATAACATTTTTTTTTACAGCAACCTGAAGGGCTAAGACAGAAACTGTTTTAACAATAACAGTAAAAAGGTCAACCCTTAATTAACTAAGAACCCTTTCAAACTTACAATACAAACCATCCAAAAAAAATTAGGCAAACAAGTTAACCAAAAAGAAAAAAAATCACAGAAGACCAAACACAGGTAACAAATGAACATATGAAAACATGTTTGACCTCAGCAGTGATCATGGGATGTAAATTAAAATAACAATGAGATATTTTTCAGCCAGTATATAGGCAAAAGTTTAAAAGTTTGATAAAATCCAATGGGAAAATAGTCACCAACATACATTGTTGGAATATGAATTGGCACAACCTTTATATAGCATTATCTATTTAGCCATATAGCATTAACTATCTAAAATATTTTAAGTGCACACATATACTTTGGCTTGTCAATCCTACTTACAGAAGTCTTCTTTAATGAAGTAGATATAGGATTACATATATACATCCAAAGATGTTTACTGCAAAAACTTGAAAACAACCTGAAAACCTACCAGCTAATAATTGACTAACCTGTAGCACATGCAATATGATAGAACTTTCCAATAAATTCCTGCCTTCTAAGGGTGGGATGAGGAGGTTGTAAACTCTTTGCACTAAAATGTTCAATCTGAGGTCATAAGAAATACTGTTCGGGAAATTCTTGTAGGGGACATCTTGCAAGACACAAGCCTGCATTATTTCTGTTTCCTTCTGACTCTCTGAGTCTACAAATTAGGCAGAATGGCCTTCTTACAGTAAAGAAAAAGAAGAAGACAAGGGGCAAATTTTTCACTTTCTTTACATCTGCTCTCCTCATTTGAGAATTGAGGCTTTGGGAGTAGGTTTAAGGGGTAGAATATTTTCATTCCTATGTATAGCAGTCACAGACTGAAGCTATTTCATTTAGATACATAATAAATTAGTAAAAATGGTTATTGGTTTCTCTATCTCTAATTATTTGAACAAGATCCATATTTCAGAAAATGCCTCCTTCATATTCACAGTCACTAGCAGAAAGTGACTAATTTATGACTGGGCAGGGACACAGCATCAAACACCCTGAGCATATGGATAAGTGACTCTCTGTGTGTCTAAGATCGATGGAGCCTGACGCCTGCTCCCTTGCCAAGAGCGTGGGCCAGCATAAATGTACTCAGGAAGGGGAGAATAGCATCTCATTATATACTGGGACAGAGTGAGCAGTGAGCAGCTGGATGCCTGCATTTCCCTCCACTAGTGGTTTGCAAACTGTAACACTTCCTCAGAGTTGTTTCTGGGGCTCAGCAAGCATTTATTACAAGTTAAATATGCTTAAATAATTATTTTTTAAAAACTAATTAAAAACTGGAAAACACATTCAATGGAATATATGCCAAATTTTAACATACTAGAAACCACTGAAATATTAATATGCATGCTTACTGATAGGCTGTTTAGAAAATATTATAAATGTCAATGCATAAAATAAGTTTGTATAGAAAATACTGCTTTACCTATTTTGTAATTCATGATTTCATGATTTGTGATTTCATTTGGAAAAAGAAAATTATGCTAGAATTTTTAGAAACCTTCCCCAAATCACAAGTTAGGGAAAGACAGAAAAGTAAGGGTGAAATGAACAGAGCCTGAGAAATCGCTGTTAGAATCGTTAGTGCATATATTGCCCAAACCTTTAATGTTTTTATGTCTGTCCTTCAGAATACCCCACATTAAAAAGTTCTTTATTAAACTTAGAGCATTTTAGTGTATTTTAATCTTTTTAGAATTGGATCATTACTTTATCTCATTCTTATTTTTTAACTGTATTTTTTGGGCAGAGGGGGGGTTGATGCTAGGAGTTGTATTTGAATTGAATTTTTGGTGATAAGGTTTAATATGATTACTTGCTAGACACTTTCTGTTCAAAGGAGGGGGCTCTTCTCACAAAACTCAGTTCTTTTTCTATGATAAGTATATTTTGAGACATTAAATGAACTGGGAACTTTCCAGGACAAGGTCTGGAATTTAAGCACATAGGTTCAAATTCTAGGTCCACTATCTTTAAAGTAAAGGTTAATGTGGGCACAATTTCAAAGTTCTGACTCAGTTTCCCTTTTTGTAAGATAAAAATAATAATGTTAACACTATCAGGTTCTGGCAAGGACCAAAGGACTCAATATATGTAAAATGTTTACCATGGTGTCTACCACATGACAAGCATTCCACAAATGTTAGTACACTATTATTTTTATGCAACTTTTTGCCCAAATTTACTAGGAGAACTGTAAGTATCAAACAGAAAAATGAAGAGGAAGGCTAAAAGACAAAGGAGACATACTGTTTGCATCCATTTATACCATATAGTTGTCAAAAACATGTGTACCATTATTTGATTTTTTAATAAATTCTGTGAGCTATGCACATGTAAGAACCAAGGTACTCAGAAATTAAGACACCACAGCAAGTGGTAGTGGCAGAAAGGGTAGAGAGAAACAAGAGCTTTTAACTCCCAGTCCAGTACCCTTTCTTCCATAGTATTCCTTCTGTCATAGATGCCAAGATAAAGTTATTAAAATTAACCTTGGGTTGCCAAACTTTCATTCTGCTCATTATTTTTGATAGACATGGAATTTTGATGTACCCTAAATCAGTAGTCACCAAACTTTTTGGCACCAGGGACCAGTTAGACCATTTTTCCACAGACGGGATGGAAGGAGATGGTTTCAAGATGAAACTGTTCCATCTTGGATCATCAGGCATTAGTGAAATTCTCATAATGAGTGTACAACCTGGCATGCTCAGTTCACAGTAGGACTGGTGCTCCTGTGAAAATCTAATGTCAATGCTGATCTGACAGGAGACAGAGCTCAGGCAGTAATGCTTGCTCGCCACTCACCTCCTGCTGTACAGCTCAGGTCCTAACAGGTCAGGGGTCAGTACCAGTCCATGGCTGGAAAGTGGGGACCCCTGCCCTAGATGGTAACCATTCATTCATTCACTCCTCTAATATTTGTTTTGTATAAATATATATGACAATGGGCAACATATAAACTGGGTAGAGCAAAGTAGGAAATAATTCAGCAAAGATGTTCTATCAGTCAGAAAAACAAAATAAAATCACTCCAGTTATCTTAACAGACAAAAATTCATATAGGAAATTGGTGTTAGAGGACTGAAAATGCAAATAGAAACATGGACATAATACAGAGAAAGTGAGTGCAGCCTTCACCTCTACAGATGGGGAAAACACAGGGAAGAAGTTGGGGGTCATTAGAATCCAGAAGTTTAGAGGAGGAGTCCCTTCAAGCTAAACTCCCTTCTACTTCCCAGAAGAAGGGAGCTGACTGGCTGGCATTGGTGTTTCTGTGGTTGTATGAGGAGGAGGCTTCTGCAAGGGAGAAAAACAACTGGAAACTGGTACGACGCGGGCTGCTAGGGTGAAAATACACTGCTGGAGTGATGCTGCAGGAACAGGAAGCAAACAGGAAGTACCCAGTCTCTTCCCCTTTCTCTGGTCCCTCGTTTTCCTCTAGCGCCCCCTTTGGCAGAATCTAGCATGGCACCAGCATGCTAGATTCAGCAGGCCAAGCTGAAACGCAGTTTGCAGAGAGCCAGCCCCAGCATCACAGGTGAGTTTGGAACTGAGACAATAGATTAACAACCAGCACAGCTGTACCCACATACGGTTATATTTAATTGATAATAATATGTAAGGTGTGCTACAAAGGAAGAAATTATTATTTTTTACTAGGAAACTCCTAGACTTAATTATGTCTAATTGGATTTTGTGTCCTGATTACTGTTTATCCTCTATATTATCTCAATTTCTTCAGCCCTTCTCCATTCCAGACTAAGCCTGTATCATGTCTTAGTCTACTTACTCCAGTTGATTTCACCAACCTCCAGTTTTGCTACCTCCAGCCCGTCCTACCTGCCAACAAAACAATTCCTATTACTCCACACTGAAGGCCCTTAATTAACCTTCTGTAACCTACAGAATAATAGCTAAACTTGTTCATATAATATAGGCTGCCTTTCCTTCCAACCTGCCCACCGCCTACCTGAGATCTCATCTACACTAAAACTTCTCAAAACTCTTGCCTTAATATTACACCATAACAAAATTGAGGGGTAGGCTGGGGAGCTAAGTAAAAGCAATATGTGTTTAGAATGAAAGAATTACCACAATCGAGCACATCTATAATTAACTGCACCCAGTATTCTCTTGCTGGCAAAAGCATTAGGGGCTAACAGAAAGAGGGACATTGAGAGAGTTGCTCAGTCATCCAACAACTCATAAAAATCTGCCAAGGACTCAAAACCATATAAAAACAAACACACATATTTTAAAACTTTTGGATGCTTAATACTTCAAAAATATAAATAATAGCCAAGCAATGGCTTTTGAAAAATAGAGAGAGGTGAAGGACAAATTTTCTCATATTCAGTGTCCAAGGATTGTATTATTAACAACTTTCTTAGACATGAACTGGAGAAACAACTGGCATTTTTATTAGCAAAACAGTTTTAAAATCTATTATAATATCTTACCAATAATAAAATGTCTTTTCAAAAGTAAAAACAAATAGCTAAGATATACTGAAAACCTTTATATTGCTGGCACTATTCTAGGCACTTACATATATTGTCTCATTTATTTTTCACAAGCTCCCTATAAAGTATACTTTTATTATCCCATTTTACAGATTTGGAAAGTGAGGCTCTATGAAGTTAATTATCTTGCCCAAGATCATACAGTTACCAGGTGGAGGTACCACTAGCTCTTTGAGGGTCAATAAGATGAAAAGTTAGTAACTACTTTCAAATAGCTCTTTATTTCTCTGTGGCCAGAAATAATTTTTTAATACTTGGTTCAAAACTTAATTTGGTTTAAATGGGGTTTTAAAGGTCCAGGAAAAGGCTGTATCACATCATAATTTAACAATGGCAGGGGAGTTTTTTATTTAGTGGTTGATAGATATAAATGAGTTCAATTGTGCCTTGATTAAACAAGAATAGTTACAGTCACAAGAAGAAGAGAAGCCACATTTCTATCCTGGGAGGTCAGTGTAGACAGATATTGCTGAAGCAGCAGTATGGTGAGAAAGTTACGTCATCGGAATAAGTTGGAGATCTAGTAACCATTTGGCAGAAGACTGCAACTCATAAAAGCAACTATTTCCAAAGGCAGCCTCACTGGTGATAGATTTGACCCTATAACTAAGCCCAAAGTAAAGAACTGCTGATGCAAAGTAGAAGTCCCAGTATAAATTACATACCTACCATGAGTTGACCAAGGTTAATTCCGAAAGAGTTGAGATGACTAATAATCTTAGTGTTTATCAGGCATCTACTAGGTGTTAACCAGTCACCCTGTTAAGCCCTCTATATATGTTATTCCATTTTAACCTCAGATAAACTGCAAGGAACATTTTTATCTCCATATTACAAATGAGGAAATACAAGTAAATTAGAATAAGTAACAAGATCATCGAGGTAGGAAAACCACCTTCAAACCTAGATTTATTCGAGTTTAAAGCCTCTGCTCTTTCTACTGCCTCACACTGCCTCAGCTATTACTGAACATAGATTCTTATTTATTTCTATAATAGCTCTGATTATTTAAGCAATAGAGTTTTGTTTCCAGAAAATAGAACCCCTCATTTTCAATTCACCACATTGGCTAGAAAGGTCTGTACAGCACTTTTTTTGCTATGAAAAGCAAAATTGTCTTTAAGAGCAACCCATTACAGCTGCTCCAGCCTTTGTCCCTCTAGTTTAGAAGGTCTATAGCATGTGCTTAGAGTTTGCAAATCCCTCACACCAACAGAATAATGCACTCCATCATTTAGGAGTAACGTGCTAGGATTGAAGGTGGTTAGGTGGAGAGAATGGATGATTCCCTGACTAGTGCAGAGCAGTCATGTTGGTAAATATGCAGAGAGGACTGCTATGGTGTTCTGATTTGTCACTAATTATGTTAAATGTCATCTTTGTGAGGAGAGGCATGTTGGGTCAGAGAAGGTAAATGATTGTTTCTTTAATTTGTAAAAATTATTCTGTAAGCAAAAAAAAAAAACAGTAAGAAATGGGTAACTAATAAGAATACTGAACATCATTATGAAAAATGGTGAAGCTATTGCCAATTTCAGCTCTATGGACACATTCTAGGAGGTTTTAACTGCAAGAAATGCTCAGTTATGTACAAGTCAGGAGGAACTGCTGATTGAGAAACATTGAAGATCAACAAATTCCCCTTTAGTATTTAGGTGATAGTATTCTTTATTTTTGTTCCAATTATGCATAGTATTTAAATAAGGAATATTCTGGAAGCTCTGCTTAACTGTTTCAGAGAACTATTTTTATTAACTATGGACTTTCTTAAAAATAATTATATGAGATCTAGCATGTGCAAGGTGCCTATGCTAGTGGTAGCCCACTACTCAGGTAGCTCAGCTTTCTTTTCCTTACTGGAACTCTAGCTGTACAGACTTATTCTGTGATCCAGTCATCACCTGGATGTAATTATCTAAACTGTAGTCACTTCGAAAGAAATAATAGTTTCTAGGGTGTTACTATTTTTTCATAAATAAAAACCTATGCAATTAATGTGGATGTTATAAGGCACGTTAAATTCATATTTTCTTTTCTCTCTTTCTCTTTTTTTACTTTTTAAGAAGGAGTCTTACTCTATCACCAGGCTGGAGAGCAGTAGTGAGATCTCAGCTCACTGCAGTCTCTGCCTCTCAGATTCCAGCGATTCTCCTGCCTCAGCCTCCTGGGTAGCTGTGACTACAGGCATGCACCACCACACCCAGCTAATTTTTGTATTTTTAGTAGAGACAGGGTTTCACCATATTGGCCAGGATGGTCTCAATCTCTTGACCTCATGATCCTCCCGCCTCAGCCTCCCAAAGTGCTGGGATTACAGGTGTAAGCCACCACACCTGGCCTAAATTCATATTTTCTTCATACAAATATAAGTTTACTGGGCTTTTTTATCTGATAACTATAGTGGTCTAAGTCTAATTCTTCAAATATAATTATTTTTATTTTTCTGAATTGGATGAAATTACAGTAAGATAGCCAGAAAAATGATTTATAATCAGACCCCAAGAGAGTAATCAATTTACGCTTTGAAGCATGAACTCTGACTGCCCTTTTCTCGAATGTAACACACCAGGTACTACAATTTATTGGCCATAAAACTACTCATTCATACTCAAAGCATTTTGTCCCATGATCTCTCTATGCAATTTTCAAAGAAAGGATTGATGTGAAATTGGTTAACTATATATTTCATATAAGAAAAAACTCCACCAATGTTTTTTGGTTCTGCTTAGGAAGAAGACTGCCATACATTGGTAATGGAATTCTGCAGTTAATGTTCACAATATATTTTATTCAATTGACTATTAATTTTTTAGGCCTCCGGAATTATTAATTTGTCTTCCCACATACTTTTTTCTTCCCCAGGTTATAAAGTTAAACAACATTTTCTTTTTCAGTTTTTCAAATTTACTACTGCAACTACCCTTCCTTCCAAAAAAAATTTCATTCAGAAAATAAGGTAATTTAATTAACATTACTTTAAAGATAGTAAATGTCAAACTCATTCCCCACTATTCAATTTATATTCAAAGGTCCAACTGATGCTCCTATTACAAAGATTGATAGAGTAAATTGTCAAATGTTCAGTAAAATTTTCAAGGTCATGTGAGAAAGATGCTTGGATCTTTTGTAAACATGCATTCTGGTAAAAATTCCCAAAATTTCTATAATTTGAATATGAATAGAGGTCTGTTTCATTTTCAATATCATGTATGTCAATGCTTTTTTTTCTATAAAAACTGTTGTGTATTAAAAATGGAAAGTTTACATTTTTATTTTCAAAATGTTTTGAATCTTGGGAATTCTTCCCTTTTTTTAAATAAATTGTAATAACACTTCATAGAAATACAAATTTAAAGAAATACAAATTTAAACAAATTTATAGAAATACAAATTTAAAGAAATTGTAATAACACTTTATAATAATAAAGAAATTATAATAACACTTTTTAGTTGTCTTAAAGTCACTTTTACACTTGCTTTTAAATTTATTTCCATTTGGAAATAAAACATATCACCTATTGTCTCTGAATCTTCTAGAGCAAAAAGTTTTAATCACAATTTGAGGAAAAAGTATATTTTGTTAAGGTCGAGTGATTCCTTTAATAGAATAACTTCTCTATAAAAAGGACTGGAAGAATATAATCATTTTTATCATAATTATGCTTTTCTTTGAGTATGCTCAATCTAGCACAAAAGCCTTGCTAAATAATCAGCTATCACCTCTCATTCATAAGGGTCTTTCTTTGATTGTAAGAAAAACAAATTTAGTACTAATTCTCTGCACTCTGGGCAACTGTTCCTTATACAAGGAATTGCCTATTAAAATCACTTTAAAATAGGCTTTAGAGGGTTATCAAGAAGAATGCTTTTGAAGTTTCTAAGATACTCGATACGTAAAACTGAACAAAGGCAGATTTAGTCAAATACGAATATTAGACTACTTACAATTTGAAACAGGCCGATTTATACTGTTTCTGATGTCCTGCTAACTTATTTTAAAGGTGAGAAAATTTCCTATGACTTGAATTCTTCTATACTTTTTCCAGAGTAAGTTGTATTGGTAAATCATCCAGTTCCTTATTACAAAACGGGCAGTCCATGAACCACATTGGCATCATCTGGGAACGTGTTAGAAATGCAGCATCTCAGACCTACTGAATCAGAATACGCATTTTTTTTTTGAGATGGAGTTTCGCTCTTGTTACCCAGGCTGGAGTACAATGGTGCAATCTCAGCTCACCGCAACCTCCGCCTCCTAGGTTCAGGCAATTCTCCTGCCTCAGCCTCCTGAGTAGCTGGGATTACAGGCACGCGCCACCATGCCCAGCTAATTTTTTGTATTTTTAGTAGAGATGGGGTTTCACCATGTTGACCAGGATGGTCTCGATCTCTTGACCTCGTGATCCACCCGCCTCGACCTCCCAAAGTGCTGGAATTACAGAATACGCATTTTTAGTGAGATACCCAGGTGATACATAAGCATATGAAAGTTTTAGAAGCATTGATCTACTTAACATTGATACTTGGAAGGGCTAAACATTCTTTATTACAGTTTTCCAATCTATGTGCTAGGATGGGCTGTTATGCTGCAAATGGTTTGCAGGTAAAGGACTCACCTAAGGACTCAGCCATTGGAGCAGATGGGTGGAATTGACTCAGCCAGAAACCCCCAGAGCATCTCCGGCCACCTGCAAGTGGCCTTGTCTCTTAATCCCAGTGTGCTGTACAGACACCATGTTCTATATGTGCCACTACATGGGAAAGGTAGCAAAGCACTGCTCTGATAAATTATGTTTAACCTTGTAATAATTCGATGGGACAAACCAGAGGGGAAAAGTAAATCAAGTGAGAAGTCAAAGCTCTTGGGCACAGACAAATCAACAGTGAGGAAGTCAGGGTGAGACTTGAAATTTGCTCCTATTCTCCAACTCTTTGCAAAGTTAAATAAGTAAGATCTGCACAACTAAATGATGTTGGAAGAATAGTTCTTGTCTGACAGAGTTAAGCCCTTGCTTTAAAAATAATTTGTCAATTAAAAATAATATTAATAAATATTAACTAGTTAATTAATTAAAAATATATACCATTATAGCCAACAACATGCATAGAATTGTTCAACAGTTAAAACTTTAGCAATGGCAACAGGAAGATCACTTGACAGTATTTCATGAATATTGCACAGTCCCTGTTCTCCATAGTGAGAAAACTTCCAGTTTTCCCTTAATATGGACAGGTGCCTTTCACAGAAAAACAGAAGCATAAAATACTCCTTTCCTCCCTTACTAAAAGTGCTAGTAGATACGTTGATACTAATCTCATAGCTCTCCGAGAACAGGAGAGAGAAGAAGAGAAGAGAAGAGAAGCCGAGCGAGTAGCATTTATGAAACAGATGTCAGCCTAAATAACCAAAAGAGCCAGAATCTAGTTTAAAGAGAGTTTATTCAAGTGCAAAGTTTGAGGATGGCTTACTGGAAAACAGAGTCCAATGAATGGAAGTCAGTGCTCTGAAGTGTAGAAGTTTGGGTTTGTTTATGTAGACAAAGCTTAGGAAAGCTTTACATAATTTCAACATCTTTTTATGTAAGGCTTAATGTATAGTTACAATGATCTGATTACTCGAGGTGGTCTTTTTCTTTCGAGAAGGTATATTTAACTTTCAACATTACAGATGTAACAGTCATGGGGTCTTGTACATCAACTGGTCTGAGCCAGGTACAGGACAATAAAAGAGGCAATTAATCTCTAACAAAGATCAGTGACTAGAAGGTGAACAGGTCTGGCCTTTGGTTGTTTACAGAACAAGAACAATGAGGAAGAGAGCTAATTTATAATCTAAGAAGCAGAAGTTGCAAATGTGCTATGTGACTCAGTCTCCAGGGCTTAAATTCTTCTTTGGCATAATCAACTTAGAGGGTCCTGCAATTTTATTTTCTTTTACACAGAAAAGCCTCAAAGTAATAAATAAGTCATTGGTGGCAGACATTTAGAAAAGCATGTTGGAGAAAAGCAATACTGTTTATAAGGATTCTGTGCGTACCAAAGACTGAACTTAGGAAAAATTATCTAATAAGACTGGGTGATCACTTTAATTTGTGTTAAAGGTCATAATAAAGAAGTCAATTGTTCTTTATTTTTTTCATTGTTCAATACATGTGGGTGTACGACGAAAACAAGAGAAAACTCAGAAGAGGATCAACAAGCCCAAATATCAAGCGAAAAACAGAATATAGACCAAATTAGGATAGACATTTATCTTAGCCATATTTGTCAAAGTGTTTGACCAGTGCTTTGAAGGAATGGCTTAGAAGTTGATATAAGAACCCAGATATAACAATTGTCATTGCTGTACGTGGCATTGTGCTTTAATTTTTCAGCTAATACTTTATCTCATTCATTAATATGACTCTATCTCAATTTTTTTATTTTAAAAAGAAAAAAACTAAAGAATCTCGGTTTCAGCTTCTCTTACAGCATAGCAATGACTTTAAGTTGGTTTATCTTACTATAGTTTTTTTTTTCAAACCTATTTTCCAAATAACTATTAAAGAAACTATTTGAGAACACATTATTTTATGTCACCTTCTATTGAAGCTTCTATTGTTCCAATGACATCTCGTAGCTTTCTGGATTGTTTAAATTCCTTCATTTGGCACTGACTTTTTTTAGGATTTCTTAAATCTCCACTTCCTCTGCTACCCACCTGCATCCAATTCCATCAAACTGCTGTTGTCCTCCAAGTACACAATGCTTTAGAGTGTCTTGTGCCTTTGCACCTGCTGTCACCCCACAAACATGCTCTTCTCCTATGTTCACTTGCAAAATCTTTCTCATCCTTGAAGCTTCAGCTCCAGTATCACTTCCCCTAGAAAGTCCTTCTCTCTTCTCTCCATCTCGTGAAGTGTTCTCTAACCCTGAGCATGTCTTGATCATGGAATTTTTCACAGGGTATTGCCATCAGGACCTGTTTCATGGGTGTGTGGCCAATGCAGTATCATTGAGCCTTGCACTCTGAGGGCCCCATACTTTATTTAATGCTCTGTTGTCATCATCTTGAAATTCTTAATAATTTTAGCTTTGATTTGTGTTTTGTAGGTGAAGTCCAATGGGACAACGAAGTATGCACATGAACAGAAGAGATACATGCAGTATGCATGCAATGGGCTGAATGAGCAGAGGATATGCAAATAATATGCATGTAAAATATGTATATAAAATCCTAGCCCTCAACGTGATGATATTAGGAGGTGTAAGGAAATTAGTCATGAGCGTGAAGTCTTCACGAATAGTATTAGTGCCTTATTAAAGGGGTCCCAGAGAGAGAGCTCTCTTGCCCTCTTTCCACCATGTGGGGATCCAGGAAGACAGCCATTTGCCAGCCAGGAGCAAGTCTGCATCAGGACCTGACCATGCTGGCATACCGATCTTGGACTCCCAGACTTCAGAATTGTGAGAAATAAATTTCTGTTGTTTTTAAGACACACTGTCTATGGCATTTTATTATAGCAGCTGAACTAAGCCAATGCATGTTCATGGGGCAGCCATTCCTTACTGTCCCATTAGCATAAACAATATTCAATGCCAAAGATCGCAGAATTCCAGTGCACCCACATGCATGAAAGTTCAGCAAGACTCAAAATTATACTACAAGATAAGCATGTTACATGGACTACTGAGCAGTGGCACTTAGAATTTCAAGAGGCCATGCCTTACCTTCCAACTAGAACTTTATTTGAATGCATAAAGAAAGCAATGATGTTGTAAGAAACATGAATGAGCAAGAAACTATCATTTTTTTCAACTCTTATTACTTCCCTATATTAGCCAACCACTCCTGCAGAAAATCATATAGAAGAAAGGGAAAGATGGGGGAATCCGTGGTTCCTTTGCTTGCAGTTCATTACTCATTCGTAAGCTAAACGTAGAGTGTTGGTAGAATGCGTGAATGACAAGATGTGAAAAGAAAAACAGGCGAGTTAGCCTTGTGCAGCATTTCTACTGTTCTGGCAGAAACAAAATACTACAGTTACATCATTTTGGTGATTCTGCATGAATTTAACGTTGCAATATTTGAATTTAAAACCAGCCTTGTACAATACAAATGGGAATGACAAAATTCATGCTAATAATAAATTATTAGTTTAATTTTTTCATTACTTAAATATTAAATACCACATTAAAAAATACCATGCCAAGTCTTAGTACTGCTTATGTTACCTTTTACCTGCTTTTTCTACAAGAGGTTTCACATTCTTATTTTGCAGTAAATCCTACAAATTACATAGCTGGCTATGATACGATAGTAAATTCCATTTTCATTTTCTATGTACCACATTAAATTAGGAGTTGCTTAAAGGTGGGGATTGTGACAAGTTTTTTTCTCTTATTATTCCTAGTACTTACATATAGAAGCTCTCAAAAAATGGATTTCAAATGGCAATTGCAGTTAATTTTAATGTTTCAAGAAAGGTGAGACCAAGGAAGCAGTTCTTTTTCCAGATGCATCCCAAGTATATTTGTCCTGAGTGTGTCAAGTATGGAATCTAGAGAGTAAAACCAATTTCCTGATCAATTGGCCCTGGATTTGAACACTGGCTAGGTCTATGTTAGGCCTTGTGGGAGATTTGCATTGTGTCTTGGAATCATTCTGTGAGTAAGTAAGTGGCTGCTTACTCACAGAAACGTGGGATAACAAGTGCAGAGAATCAGGACTGGCAATGAACGTGCACATGCAGCCATAACATGGGCTGGGAAATTTGCCTCATATACTAAACTGGATCTTTATCTTAGTAGATAAAAGCATGATTCCCCCATTGGGAACTCCAGTGACTCAAGGTGAGGTAAGAGGGTTCTGACATATGGACTAGGACCAGCCACACATGTAGTCGGTAGCCTGGGTCCCCAGATTATTATCAAACAGGAATTACATGCAGTATTTATGTGAAACAACTTGGGAATTCGTCACTAGGGAAGCTGGGAATCAGCAGCAGAACTCCAGGCCTCAGGGAAGGGCAACCGAAGGGGAAAACAGGGCCTCAGTCATGGAGGGCAGTGGGGTCAGAGAAGGTTCCCAGACAAGACCTTGAAAGGACCAGAGCAGGAGACTGACCCATAACCAATGCCAAGGGTGGGATGGGGACCAAAGAAACAGAGACTGTGATAGGCTCAGGCACTCGGTTAATGACACAGAAGGTGAAATAGATAGGGAGAATAAAGGAGAAGGCAACCTAGAGGCCAAAGAAAGTATTTCAGGGGAATGAGGAAGAAGAACACAGAGAAAATATCCAGAACTAAGATAAAAAATATATAGTTTGGTTAGAGAAAAAAAAAAAAGACAAATATATGTGAAATGAAATAGAGTTGAAATTCAACATACATATTATAGACAAATAATGGAGTTCTTATGTAAGTACTATGAGAAGTCAAAGTGAGTTGAAGAAGGGAGGGAAGACTTCCTGGAGAAGGTGGCATAAGACCTGGATGTTCAAGGAAAAAATACCCAGTCCACTCAGGAGGAATATAATGATCCCACAGAGAGCTGCAAATGGGAGTGGTCTCCATAAGGGGTTTGTGCTTAGGAGTGTGAGGTGTAGGTAAGAGCAGTACAATAGGCTGAATCATGCCCCTTCCAAAGATATCCATGTCCTCATCCCCAGAGCCTGTGAATATTGCCTAATATGGTAAAAGGAACTGCAGATAAGTTCAAGGGATTGAGATGGATTAGCCAACTAGAATGTTCTTTGAATGTGTAAAGAAAGCCAATCATTACCTTTCAACTAGAACTTTCTTTGAATGAATAAAGAAAGGAATGATGTTGTAAGAAACATGAATGAGCAAGAAATTCATTTTTTTCAACTCTTATTACTTCCCTATTTCAGCCCAATACAATCACAGTGGTCCTTATGAGAGGGACACAAGAGAAGTCAGAGTTAGAGGAGAAAGCGGATTCCTGATGATGGAAGCAGAGACTGGAGTGATGTGCTTTGGAGAAGGGGGAAGTAACTACAAGCCAAGGAATACAGGCAGCAACTAAAAGCTGAAAAAAGCAAGGAGGCAGATTGTCCCCTCAGAACCTCCAGAAGGAACGATCCCACCAACCTCTTGATATTTGCTCAAACTGATTTTTTGCTTTGCCTCCAAAATGGTAAGAGAATAAAATTGTGTTGTTTGAGCCACTAAATGTATTGTGATTTGTTACAGCAACAGTCGGAAACTAAAACCAGCAATAGGAAGCATGGACTAAACTATAGCTCTTTGTGGTGACTGTAGCCCCGCTTATGAAAAACAAATGTAACCAAGCATATGAGAGGACTTGCTGTGAGATGTTTTCTTCTGGGTTCACAATGGATCACAGTAGCCCACCTTGAGATAGCCCTCAACAGTGGTGGCTCCACTGAACTCAACCTACAGCACCATGTTGAGAATCCTCAGCTGCCAACAGATTTTTTTCTCACAGTCTGGAGGCTGGAAGTCCGAGGTGAAGGTGCCAGCAGGGTTAGTTTCTAATGAGGTCTCTCTTTCTGACTTGTAGAGGGCCATTTTCTCACTGTGCTCTGGCCTTTTCTCTGAGCATGTGAGGAAAGAAAGATCTCTGTTGTCTCTTTCTTTCTTTTTTTATGTGGACACCAGTTCTTTTAGATTAGGGCCCAACCCTTATGACTTCATTTGACTTTATTACCTTCTTAAAGGCTCCATCTCCTAATATGGTCATACTGAGCATTAGGGCTTCAACATGTGAATTTGGTGGGGGACACAATTTAGTCCATAACAGATGATAATGATCAAGATGGCACCATCCTGTACTTCTAGGATCCATGACTTCATATATATCATTGTTAAGAAGACCATATCCGAAAGCATAGTGAAAACCACTTCCAGAACACCCTTTATTTTTATGCATACTCAACACTTTCCTAATGTCACAATCTGTTAAGGAATTCATCCGTCTGCCATAAAAAAGAAAAGGATACCAGGTGGGATACTGTGACCTTTTCCCCCACTCACCTATGTGAAATACTAATTATAGAAAGTACAATGGAGAAAATATTTTGTTCAAAACCTTGCAGCAGGGACCCTGCTGTCTGGATGTAATTATACAAACTGGAATTGATTTCAGGCAGGACAGGAAGGCTACCATCCCAGCTAGATAAAGTGCCTAGGGAGCTCCTCTAATTACCACTAACTAGAGATTTAGTCTTATATCTCTTTCAAATAACGTCAGCAGCAGCAGAAACAGCCTGCACCTTCCAACATCACACTCCTTCATTAGTTTGCTCTGACTCACCCTCCTCACATCCTACCCGTGATGAACTTTCCATCGAGTGATTTATTTTTCCATATACTTGGTAGCACTTAAGCAACTGCCTTCTTTTCACCTTCTTTCTTTCCTACCAAATTATTGTCATGTCTCCTCTATGCAAGGACATTCATATGTGCTATTTTATTCAGGCCTCATTATAACTCTTCTAAGTAAATATCATTCCTCTAGATGGGTAAAGTGGGGGTCAGGGTGGTTTTGCAGCTTGACACCAGCATTGAGTCACCCCAGTAATGATCTGGAGGGATGGAAGGATAAGAGAAGGGGGAGAGAAAAATGGAAAAAGAAGGGGAGAAGGGGAGAGGCCAGCACTACTAGAGGGCTGGCAGTAATGAAGTCTGCAAGGCTCTACCTCAGCCTCCCCACAGGGTCAAGATGAGCCTATTCATTCCCCAAGGTCCTGTGCTCAGAGATTAATTTCATGAAAATTCATTATAATGAGAGCTTGTACAACCTGCTTGATGAGAATTAGCTGGACTTGCTGTGCATACGTAACAAAATGGTAGTGCTTTTCTATGAATAAGCTCTGACTCCTCTGCCTAATGAGAGCTTACAGTCAGCCTAAAGGAAAACATGCTCTATCTTTGCTGTCAATTTCCTTTGGTGCTCAGTGCATGAGAATAACTTTTTTTTTTTGGCCTTTCTTTCATAGACTTCTCTCCAGCCAAGTTAGAACAGGACCCCCAAATCTGCCCAAAGGCTAGCTAGTTCCCTGGGTCATTCCCAGATATGACCAGAGCCAAGAAGTCCTGTCATATCACACCCATCCAAGCACTGGGGGAGACTGGCTCCCCTCTCAGTGGCCCTGTCTCTAGGGCTACAGCTTTGATTTCTTTGGGAAGATGTGCAATGACCTGGCTCTATTTCTCTTTTTTCTCTCTTTGGCCTCTGAGTTGGGCGACATGGGCTGGATGCCACAGGACAAACCAATAAATATTGTCCTACTTCTGTTTTTCTGTGAGAAAAATTGAAAATAATCACTGAGATGGTTAATTTTATATGTGAACTTGATTGGGCCGTGGGGTGCCCAGGTATGTGGTCACACATCATTCTGGGTGTGTTTGTGAGGGTGTTTCTGGGTGACATTATCATTTGAATTAGAAGACTGAGTAAAACACATTTCATCCCCAGTGTGGGTGGCCCAATCAGATGAAGGCCTGAATAGAACAAAAACCTGACCCTCCCTCTAGTACGGAGGGGACTCCTCCTGTCCGACTGCTTTGGGCTGAGACAATGTTTTTGTTTTTCCTGCCTTTGGACTCAAACCGAAACACTGGATCCTCCTGGATCTTGAGCCTGCCAGCTTTCAGCCTGGCACTACACCAGGCTCTTCTGGCACTACATGGGCTCTTCTGGTTCCTACATCTTCTGACCCAGACCGGAGGTTGCCAGCTTCTGACTGTGGATCTCTCAGACTACATAATCACATGAACCAATTCCTTAGTGTGAATACATACTCATTCTGTTTCGCTGAAGAACTCTAATACAGTCACTGATATACAACTTTTGTGAGACTTTTAGAATATGATTATGTTTACAAAAAATTTTCAAGTTGTCAGACAAATGCACCGTGTAAAAACCACAATTTCACCAATGCCTGTCTTAATTGAGGGGTGACTGGTGGTTACTGTCCCAATCTGTCCTCAGACTGATGTCATTCACTGTTGGTTCCCAGTGCTGAAATCAATGCGGGTGGTATGATTTCTAGACTCTAAATTCAGGAATTAAAAAAATCCATTTCTTAATTTTCTCTAAATCAAATGGAATATAAGTGTATCTATCTAATCAAGCTGCAATGTTAGAAATTCACCTTATGTAAATCGGGCTGACTTTCTATTCAAATCTAAAAAGAACCTGGAAGTCTTATTTGTGTTTAGAAAATATCTCTCTCCTTCAGTTGCTTTGGGGGTCTTTATTCTTCATGAGTGCCACTCACTACATCTACATTCCCTAGTGCACAGGTTCCTCACACTCCGGTAACTTAAAGTCAGGTCATCTTATGGCAGATATGGAAATGTTTACAGAGACTGGAAATCCAGCACCCCACATAGGCACCCCATTACCACCTCTGACGTGTTACCACACTCTTGGGGCACAGAATTAAGCTACAGAAAATTTAAAGATAAGCTATTTTCTTTCAATTAGTAATTGGGTCCAGCTACACCACAGCCCATACACTTTTCTCCCCTTCTCACAAGAGGGAAGTCTTTTTCTGTTCTCTGCTATTTCTCTCCTTTTCCTCAAAAACTTATTTAATTCCCATATTTCCCCTTCCCATTTATTTAAATATCCTGTATTACTGCTTCATTAGGCTTAAAAACAAACAAACAAACAAAACTCTCAAACTCTGTTGGTTTCAGCCTACAAGTTTGAAGGTTTTTTTTTTTTTTTTTTTTGAGACGAAGTTTCGCTCTTGTTACCCAGGCTGGAGTGCAATGGCGCGATTTCGGCTCACCGCAAGCTCCGCCTCTTGGATTCAGCCAATTCTCCTGCCTCAGCCTCCTGAGTAGCTGGGATTACAGGCACACACCACCGTGCCCAGCTAAATTTTTGTATTTTTAGTAGAGACGGGGTTTCACCATGTTGACCAGGATGGTCTCGATCTCTTGACCTCGTGATCCACCCGCCTCGGCCTCCCAAAGTGCTGGGATTACAGGCTTGAGCCACCGCGCCCAGCCATTTGAAGGGTTTTATATAATTTCTTCTGATAGTAGTGGCTAGACAACTTTCAGGAGGGAGGTGTACTGGTAGTAGTTTGATTAGGTTTTACGGACATTATTAAACCCTTATATCTAAGAAAAAAAGGTATGGTTTGCCTTATTAGCATGGGGTAGAATGTATCGTTCTTGCCAACGAAGACCAACCAAGATGCCTTTCAGTTTTATTCTCTCCCTTTCTAGATACCTGGCAAACACACAGTCTAACATAGAAAGGTTTCTCATATGCATTGCACCACATGGTCCTCCTTGTTTAATCAGATTAGTTTGAACTATGGGTGGACACCTAACCCAAGGGTAGCCAGTCTCTGACACAGCCTCAAGCAAGAGCTCTGCCCATGAAGGGCACATTATATGGATGATGATGGATCAAGTATGGACCCTTCGTATGAAGAAGTTTGAATTCAGAGACAAAAAAATCATTGATAACAGAAGTCGCAGAAGCGGAGAAAGAAGTGATGGGAATGAAGAACCAAAGAATGAACAACAATTCCCTGGTGCTAACGCAGTGATAAGACACCTAGTGATTACAACCGTGTTCTCACCTAAGAGGTCCTCCAACTCCTCTTTTTCTGAAAAGCCCCGCTCTATGTGTCTCTCTTTTCCTTCCTTACCTGCATATTCTTCCTGCATATCCTAATCCTCTGTGCAAACGTGAGCCTCTCTGCATTTCTTGTAACCTGAAAGAAGCTCACTCACATTTATTTCAAGAAGAGCTTTTAAGGCTTAAGAGCGATAAACAATTTACTGATTATTTAACATTAAAATTACAGGTAATTTTATACTAAAGTTTGAAGATTAAGAGGTTCTAGAGAAATAGCCACCAATGAAAACATCTCAAAACATACTAACCTCTGCCTTGGCTCCTCCTTCTCTGGATTTTGTTCTCCCTCTGTTTTCCTTCGGCTTTTCTCCTACTTTACGGCCCTCCCTCCTGTCTCCCCCTCCATGACCTATCTTTCTCTGATGTGACGCCTTTTGTTTCCCTCTGGCCTCCTTGTTGTGTGAGTGTCTCTCCCACTCTCTCCTTCAACGTCTCCTTCCCTTACTCTTTCTTTCACACTCTCTTCCTTTGCTAGGTGCCTCTACCACCATTTACTTCCTATTACTTTCCCTATTACCACCGTTTAAAGACCACAAATGGAAAGGAAGTCTATTTATTAGAATTGATTGTGTCTATCACATTTTGTGTCCTATTTTCTTTATTGAATTGCAGGTGATTTGAGCATTTCATTTTTCGCCTAACAGAAGGAAGTACCCAAACAATCTGCTTTTGCATGTGCTGCGTGATTGACTATTTTCCCCAGAATCTGTGACCTCGGCAGAAAATAAAGGCTCGCCAGGATTCTACATAGAAGGTTACTAGGGAAACAATGGATTCTTTGATCAATTTACATTTGAAAGGATTTTAAAAATCCTTCTGGAGATTTAAGTTGAAAAGAGAAAGATGCAATAAATTATTTACTAAATTCGATTATTAATCCAAAAGGTATAAAGCTGTTATTGCAGTGAAAGTAGCGATTTCAGTTTTATTATATAAAGATATCTCTCCTGGTGATACCCTGGGGCTGACATTAATCTTTCTACTAGATAGGTTTTTTAATGTTCCTACATTGCACATTTCCTTTGTGAATTTGAAAATAAAGTTTCAGAATACATCTTGCTCTTCAGAGACCAAAGCTAACACCCTTATCATAATTCTTTCCATCCTGCCAAATGATTAAAATTTTTGTATATTTAATGCCAGCAGAGAGAGTTATCTGGCACTTGATAAGCACTGTAATGCAAATTACTCCTGTTGTATCCAAAAGCATAGTCACCTGCCACCTAGTGTCTTAACCAAAAACTGCAGCAGATGATGCACTTAGGTCTTCCAGCTCCCTCTGGCCCTCCTCGTTGGACTCTTGGGGTTTAGCTTCAAACCCTCTTGAGTGGCGAGTAGTGACCAGACCTGACGTACCCACTCTGAACAGAAAAATCCTGCCTGTCACAGTAGAGTAGGGTCCCTCTGGTCTATATATGAGAATACTTAAAGGAGTACTCTGACTCAAGACTCCAAGAGACAGCAAAGGATGGTCGATGATGGCTCAAACAGTAGTGTGATGTGACAAGTGTGTGTAGCTAATGTTATACTGCTATCTCAACAATAATTCCATGTAGTGATTGCAACGACATTTCAATTTAACACTTCACAAACGTTTACATGTCTACTCTGTGCTGGTCACTGTGCCAGGCAGGCCCTGGAGTGAAGCAGCATCAGACAAGAGTCCTGCCCTCATAAAGCTTACATTCTATGGAGGAAGACAGCAAATAAAAATGATCAATCTGTATTAGGATAAATATTATAAAAGAACTAAGCAGGATCATGAGGCTGGACACAGTGGCTCATGCCTATAATGCCAGCACTTTGTGAAGACAAGGTGGGCGGATCACCTAAGGTCAGTAGTTTGAGACCAGCCTGACCAACATGATGAAACCCTGTATCTACTAAAAATACAAAATTAGCCAGGCATGGTGGCTCATGCCTCTAATCCCAGCTACTTGAGAGGCTAAGGCAGGAGAATTGCTTGAACCCAGGAGGCAGAAGTTGCAGTGAACTGAGGTCATGCCATTGCACTCCAGCCTGGGCAACAAGAGGAAAAACATCCTCTCAAATAAATAAATAAATAACAGGGTTATGATAAACTTATGGGAGAAGACTACTTTGTTTAAGGTAGTGAAGGAAAGCTTTTCTGAGAAAAAGGCGTTTGGGTGAGACTCAAATACGAAGAATATTCCAAGTATAAAAACAGCTAGAACAAGTCATTCCAGGAGGAGGGATCAGCAAATGAAAAGGCCTGGAAGAAGAAAAGGGCCTCTGTGTTCAAGGACCGGAAGAAGGAAAATGCAGCTGAAGTGTGATAAGTGGCAGCTAGAATGGTGTTTGTTTTCTAAACATTGCTGATTCAGGACATGAAAAGAAAATGCCTTCCAATGTTTAAATTTTGAACTCAAAGCATGATGGCTCAAATATTAATTAAAACGCTTTTGGTTTGTCAACCTTAATGAGAAACAGAGTATCTCTAAAAGAAAATAATATTTATTAAGAATAGGGCATTGCAGTGGGAATACCCGTGCCTCAGTAAACTGTGTGTGTATTCAGGGAGGTAAAAGAAGATAAAAGTTTTTAAAGATATTGTTTTGTAATAACATTTAGCTTAAAACACAAATGTATTGTTCAGCTGTACAAAAATATTTTCTTTATAATTGTATTTTATAAGCTTTTTCTATTTTTAAATTATTAACTTTTTAAAAGCTTTTTTGTTAGAAACTAAGACACAAACACACACACGAGCCTAGACCTACCCAGGGCCAAGACCATCAATATCACTGTCTTTTACCTCCACATCTTCTCCCACTGGAAGCTCTTCAGGAGCAATAACACCCATGGACTTGTCTCCTCCTATCATGGCCTTCTTTAGGAATATCTCTTGAAGGAACTGACTGAGGCTGTTTTACAGTTAACATTTTTTTTAATAACTAGAAGGAGTACACTCTAAAATAACAAAAGTATAATATAGCAAATAAATGAACCTGTAACACAGTCATTATCAAGTGTTAAATACTGTACATCATTGTATGTGCTGTACTTTTTTGTTTTTTTGAGATGGGGGGATTGCTCTGTCACCCAAACTGGAGTGCAGTGGCATGATCATAGTTCACTGCAACTCGACCTCCAGGACTCAAACAATCCTTCCGCCTCAGCCTCCAGAGTATCTGGGACTACAGGTGCATGCTGCCATGCCAGGAAAATTTTATCTAGTTTTTGTAGAGACATGCTCTCCCTATATTACCCAGGCTGGACTTGATCTCCTGTGCTTAAGCAATCTTCCCTCTCAGCCTCCCAAAGTGCTGGGATTACAGGTGTGAGCCTCCCCACCCAGCCTCTTGTGTTATACATTTCTACGACTGTTAAGGCAACATTTACACTAGCATCACCATGTGAGTAATGCATTGTGCTATCATGTTATCATTGGCTACATTATAACTATGCATTAGGAATTTTCAGCTCCATTATAATCTTATGAGCCCACCATCCTATATGCAGCCCTTCATTGACCAAAACGTCATTATGCAGCACAGGAACATACTCAGGATGGTCACTATCTATCATCATCACTTGGTTCCCAATCATATCTCGGTTCGATCTTGTCTGGAATAAGGTGATGAATAAATTTGGTTCCTATATTCAAGACTTTAGAAATTTAAGACTAGAGTAGATAATAAACATGTGAACACATCATCATGTCCAGTGCTATATGGCTTTTTTTTTTCCTTTTTTTGAGACAGAATCTTGTTCTGTAGCCTAGGCTAGAGTACAGTGGCATGATCTCAGCTCACTGCAATCTCTGCTCCCAGGTCCTCTGCTCCCTGGTTCAAGCAGTTCTCCTGCTTCAGCCTCCTGGATAGCTGGGATTACAGGCACGCACCACCATGCCCGCTAATTTTTGTATTTTTAGTAGAGATGAGGTTTTACCATGTTGGCCAGGCTGGTCTAGAACCCCTGACCTTGTGATCCCCCGCCTCAGCCTCCCAAAGTGCTGGGATTACATGTGTAAGCCACCATGCCCAGCCTATATGGCAATTTTTAAATAATATGGCAGAGGTATTTCAGGAGAAAGTAATTCATTCTTACTAGAAATATATAGGAAGAGGTCACTGAGACCATCATAATGGAACTGGCCTTTGTAGGACCTGAGTTAGTAGAAAAAGGAAAAGTAATTCCAGGTAGGGGGATAGGGCACATGAAAGGAGTGAACAAAATGCTAACAGATTCATTAAGGGAATAGGGAATACGTTTGTAAAACTAAATTTTAGAATCCACTGGGGTGGTGGTAGGACAGGAAATGTGGGGCTGATGCAAAAATTAGACCAAAAGTTACAGAAACCAGAATGTAGACTACTTAATTTCCAGGCATGGATTTAGGTTCTGCTCTGTAGCAATGGCGATCTGTCAAAGGATGTGTGATGTGTAAAATTCCTTTGTCAGCAGCTCAGAAGAATGGGCTTAGTAGGCAAAAGGCAGAGAAGACTAGAGGAAAGAGTAGCCCTTCAGTGCTGCCTTCCCGCTTGTCCAGGTAAAAGAAAATGAAAACTTGATTTATGCTGGTGTCCGCAGAGGCAGGGGAGAAGAGATGGTTTTAAGAGACCCAGGAAATAGAGAACCAACAACACCCTGTGATAGGGAGAGAGACAGAGAAGGAGCTGGGACATTGAGGTTGACTCCAAAATCTCTCACTACCTAGGAGGTCAAATGATGATGATGCCACAAGCTGAGATAGAAAACTGAGGAAAACGATACATTTAAGTTTCCAACACAGTGAGTATGAAACTCTTGGGGAACGTTCAGGTAGAGCTGTCCCACCTTTAATTAAAAGCCTAAGTCCCCTCCGCCATCGCTTCGTTTCATATACTTACAGCTGCTTTTCACAGACTGCATACTGTACACTGCCTGCTAAGCTTCATGACAACTGATCTAGGCAGATGTCAACAGCCACACATTTCAGAAAAGAAAAAGGAGCACTCACAGACATTAAACTTGCCCAAGATCACACAGCTGGTAAGGTGCAAAGCCAGATTTGCATCCAGTTTTGCCTGATTCTGAAGCCTTTATGTCTTCCAACATATTTTGCCTTCCCCTGATCTTGCAGCATTTTCTCCTTTTACCCTAAGAGGCAATCAGCCTACCTGTTTTAATTAGATGTATAAAATCATTCTTAGCCTGAAAAACATTATTAGGTTACTCACTTCATTCTTAACTAGGGTAGAAGAAGAAATAATGCAAATACTTGCCCTGAACCATATGGGTGAATTCTTCTGAAGTGTGGTAAGTTCAAACAAACAGGTGAGTTTTCTAAGGTGAGCCCTAGAAACATAACTATCTTATTTCATAAGGTAAAGTTGATATTTCATTCATAAGAAATCATTATTTATTAACACATTAATAAATTCCCATCACCAATTCTTTGTTAAACTGTGGACTATAGTGAGGGAGTTTGGGCTCTACTTTTGCTAAAGTAAATCTAGTTACTGTGTTGTGAAAATTTAGTATTTCAAGATTTCCCCACCTGTTAACATAGCTGTGACAACTGTATTTTCAAGAAGGTTTTAGAAGTTTCAGACAAAGCTGCTGCTGGTGTTAAGATGTAAAATTTTCCCTCAAATATCAAATATGGAGTTCACTCTACCATTCCTTTGGGTCAATCTCAGTGGGTTGTGGGGGCAATATCATTTTCTTAAATCTGTGATGGAGTCACACAGGTACCCACATAGTGGCAACTTTCAACCCTGACCGCACATTTAAATCACCCGAAGAGCTTAAAAAAAGCGGCGGGGTGGGGGGGTGGGGGTGAGGGGGGTTGCGCATGATGGGTGGTGGCTCGCACCTATAATCCCAGCACTTTGGGAGGCTGAGGCAGGCAGATCACAAGGTCAGGAGTTCGAGTCCAGCCTGACCAACATGGCAAAACCCTGTCTCTACTTTTTAGTACAAAAATTAGCCGCGTGTGGTGACGCACACCTGTAATCCCAGCTACTTGGGAGACCAAGGCAGGAGAACTGCTTGAAGCCAGGAGGCAGAAGTTGCAGTGAGCCGAGCTCACACCATTGCACTCCAGCCTGGGTGACAGAACTAGACTCCATGTCAAAAAAAAAAAAAAAAAAAAATACCACCACCCAGGACCCCACCTTGAGATTCAGATCCCATGGATATAGGGTGGGGCCCAGGCATCAGCCAATGTGGACAACCACTGCCCGAGGGTGGGCAGAACAGAGAAATGGGAAAGACGGTTGGAGGCAGTTAACCAGAATTTAAACCATGCCTTACCACCTACTAACTTTGTCATGTTTGGCAAGTTATCTAATTTCTCTGAGCATCAGCTTTTTATCTGTATAAGAATAACATGTACTTCGTGAAGTGATCCTGAGGATCAGGAATGAAATGCTTAACGCACTCAGCCTAGGGTTGGATGCAGAAAGAGCCAGCACGAGGCACTGCGACTGCAGGAAAGGCCTGTAGGAAGAACAGAAGTCTGAGCAGAGAGGCAGAAAAACAGGCCCACGAGGCAATCTTAGGCCTGCTTCAGCCTTACAAATATCTCTTTCCTGGTTCTCATATTCTTCTTGAAAGCCAGCAAGAGATTGGCTCAGAAAGAAGGAACAATGTTATGGTGAGAAAACCCTGCAATATGGAAAAGCAGGATGCTTCCAATCACTTTTTTGTATTTTTTTATTTCTGACTGTGGGAAAATTTGTGCCACCTGTGCACAACTTGAAACCTACCTCTAGGGATTTGATACTTACTCCAGAATATTATACTATCCTAGTGATTCCCAGGGTGTAGTCCTCAGACCAGCAGCTTAGCATCTTAGAAATGTATTAGAAGTGTGTTAGAAATGCAAAAGCCTTCCATCTAAATAACAGAGAGAGGCTCTCTAAAATAAAATTATATTTATTCAGAATAGGGTATTATAATGGGAATACATGTGCCATAGTAAACTATGTGAATATTCAAGGAGGTAAAGGTTTTTAAAGGAAAAATGATGAGAACTTGTTTTGAGATAATGATTTTGGTTACAAGGATCAATAATATGGGTGACATTGGTCTGAGGTCAGACAGACTGTTTTTGGGCAGATGTCCTTGCAGAAGTGTTTTTGTGTAAGATGTGTAATATGGTTTGGATTTGTTTACCTCCTCAAATCTCATGTTGAATTGTAATCCCGAGTGTTGCAGGAGAGGCCTGGTGGGAGGCAATTGGATCATGGGGGGTGGATTTCTCCTTTGCTGTTCTCATGAGATCTGGTTGTTTAAAAGTGTGTCGCACCTCCTCCTGCTCTTTCTTCTGCCTGCTCCAGCCCCGTGGAAGATGTGCCTCCTTCCTCTTCTCATTCCACCATGATTGTAAGTTTCCTGAGGCCACCCCACTCATGCTTCCCATGTAGCCTGCAGAACCATGAGCCAATTAAACCTCTTTTCTTTATTAATTATGCAGTCTCAGGTAGTTCTTTATAGCAATGCAAGAATGGACTAATACCCTGTAATGGCCTTTATGTGAGATTGTAGTTTTTGCAATCTTTTGTGATAGTTTTTGTTATCATACATTTATGCATGAGAATTTTCTCTTTATAGCCTTCCTTGGCTCTATTTGTCAAGGTTTTTTTTTTTTTTAAATGTAAGCAACTCAATTTTGATTTTGACAACTTTCACAAAGTCGTTATACCAATAGGTAGTATTTATTGAGTATTAAACATAGTCTACAAAAGCCTATGAGGCATGGGGAGGTGTTATTGTTAACCTCATTTCCATAGATAAGGAAACAAGTTCTCAGAGATTAAGCCATTTGCCTAAGGACACAGCTAGTTAGCAGGGATGGGATTAAACCTAGGACATTCTGTCATTTGGTACAACATTGGTGAACCTGGAGGACATTATATTAAGTGAAATAAGCCAGGCACAGAGAGACTAATACTGTATGATCTCACTCATATGTGGAATCTAAAAAATTGAACTCTTAGATGTAGAGCCTAGACTAGTCATTGCCAGAGGCTGGGGAAACATGTAGACAGGGAAAGGGGAGATGCATTTCACCCTAAAAAAAATCTCATGCACCAGCTTATAAATTACCCAGTCTCAGGTATGTCTTTATTAGCAGCATAAAAATGGACTAAGACAGTCGAAATCTAAAGTTTATTTTGCTGTACAACTCTTATTTTTGGAGATTTACTTGCTTCCAACACAAGGAAGGTTAGTTTTCCTGCTTCTGTGATGATGGGAGGCAGGTAGCTCCTTTATGGAGTTTGAGCTTACTCCCAAGAGAGAAGATGAGTTTGAGTGTTTTCCTGCTTCAAGGATAGTAGAGCACAGTCTTCAGCCTGAGACCCATTCCTAAGTAAATAACTGAATTGGGGTTTGTATTGGCTAAGTTAAAATTAAGAACCAGCTGGTCTTAATTTCTCCTTACCATTAGAGCGCTAAGTAATCATATAAGCTGTGCCATCATTTGCTTCTTTCTCTTGACTGTTTTTTGTTGTTTGTTTGTGTTTTTTTTTCTGTTTTGTTCACATTGGGTTTGACCAACTCTATCTGACTTGATTATATCTGAAGGAAATTCCAAACTGTGGAGAAGAAGACCTCTGAAATAACTAAATTCACACACACACACACACACACACACACACACACACACGTGGTGCCCAGAAAAGAAGGTATTGGTTGATTAACTTGCTCTGTAGACATTGATAAAAGAAAATAAGCTGGTGCATGAAATTTTTTTAGGGTGAAATGCTAATTTTTAATTTTCTTCCAGGGGCAACTGTTTAACATCAGAATCATTTATACAGAAGGAGTTTAATCCTCTTTAGTAATAATAGCCATATTTTAATACATACTATTTATTTTATATACACTTCCTTTCTAAACGATTTTAAGCATATAAAAATTTCAGGTAGTATTTGAACATATATCCACCACGGGTCTTAAATTATTAAGCAATATACACCTTATTGAAACCTTTTGTGCATTCTTCCTGGAATGCCGTCATCTCTCTCTTCCTAGAGATAGCTACTACTCTAAGTTGATGTTTATTATTTATATGCCTATTTTAATTTGTAGTTTGTATGTATATATACAGTATATGTACTGTGTATATACATATATACAGTAACATTTTTAGTAATATTTTTAGGTTAAAATTTTATAAATGGCATTAAATTTTTCATATATTTTTGACAATTTTCATTTTTTGGCCTAGCATTATAATGCTTCTGAAGTATGTGTTATGTGCAGTTCTAATTCATTTAACTACTGTATAGTATTTGTCACTATAAGAAAATGTATTTATTCATTCTGTGTGTTAATAGACTTTCAGATTGTTTCCTGTAATACCTCATTGGGCACATGTACTGAAGCTTCTCCTGGACATATGCATAGGAATAGTATTGTTGCCATTACAAGATGTGCTGTTAGCTTTACAAGATCATGTTGAATTGTCCTCCAGGTGAGCAGGGCTGATTTTCAATTGCCACCAAAAGTCAAGGAGAGTTCTTTGGTATCATCACACCCAAGCTGGTGCTTGTGAAACAGTATCTCAGTTCAAAATTTCCATTTCATTCTTAAGTGCTGAGGTTGAAAACTTTTTCATGTCTCTTGGCCACTGATATTTTTACTTTTGTGAAAAACATGTTCATGACTTTCGTTTATTTTTTATTGGGTTATCTTTTTCTTCTTCATTTATTGGAACACTTTGTATATTCTTTTACAAATTCTTTATTAATTATATTCTGAAATACCTTCCCTCTACAGTCTGTTCTGGTCTTTTCACTTTGTTTATGGTGTCTTTTCATGCACATAAGCTTTAAATTTTAAACTAATTATTTATCCAGTGACTAAAAGTATAATTACCATAGAATCCAGCAATCCCACTACTGGGTATATGCCCAAAGGAAAAGAAATTATTAATAATTATATCAAGAAGATACCTATACATGTATGTTTATCACAGCACTAGTCACAATAGCAAAGATATGGAATAAATTTAAATGTCCTTCATTAGAGAACTAAGTAAAGAAAATATGGTGTATAGACTACTACCTAGCCATAAAAAAGAATAAAATTGGTTGGGCGTGGTGGCTCATGCCTGTAATCCAAGTACTTTGGGAGGTCGATGTGGGTGAACCACAAGGTCAGGAGTTCAAGATCAGCCCAACCAAGATGGTGAAACCCCATCTCTACTAAAAATACAAAAATCAGCCGGGCATGGTGGCACACACTTGTAATCCCAGCTACTCAGGAGGCTGAGACAGGAGAATCGCTAGAACCCAGAAGGTGGAGGTTACAGTCAGCCAAGATTGTATCACTGTACTTCAGCCTGGGTGACAGGGCGAGACTCCATCTCAAAAAAAGAAGAAGAAGAAAAAACCATGTCATTCGCAGCAATATGAATGGAACTGGAGATCATCATCCTAAGTGAAATAACTCAGACATATAAAGTCAAATGCCACATGTTCTCACTGATAAATGGAAGCTAAACGATGGGAGCACATAGACAAATAATAAAGTAAAATAGACACTAGAGACTCCAAAAGATGGAAGGATGGGAGGGAGGTGAGGGTTGAAACATTTCCTATTGGGTGCAGTGTTCACTATTCAGGTTATGGGTACACTAAAAGCCCAGACTTTACCACTATGCAATAAATGCATGTAACAAATCCCCACTTGTGGCAACAGAGAAGTTTCCACAAGTGGGGATTTGTCTATGGAGTTGCATGCTCTGGACTGGAGGAAGAGGCTCTCCCACAGCCCCTATTCTAGTGGTACCCATCATAGAGGTGGATTAATGACCCACAGATACAGTGCTTCCAGAATCAAAGGATAGAGCCATTATAAGTAAAAGGTAATGATAGCCATGACAGCAGTGTGATAGGAAAGTGGATCACACTCCTGCTGGCTCAGGACAAGGAGCTGGAGCACCCCTCCACCTCTTCCCCTGAGGCTTCAGCCCATGTCATCATGATCTTTTCCTGCCACCTCTTTCAGGGAGGGTGCATCCACTGAGCACCAGCCTGCTTGCCAGCTCATACTCTTAAGTGCCATCTATTAGACTGCAGGCTGAATTTCACCACCAAACAAAAATTCATTACAATAAGCAGCACCTGAGAAAGCCACTGTACAAACCTATCTGTAACCAAGGAATCCGTGTAGAGTCTTGGCCCTCTGAAAGCATCCAATAACAAAAATAACTACTCATACATAACATACACCATAGTCATACCCTAAAGGGAAAAAAATAATTTAAAAAAAAATAGCAAATTCAAAAAAAGAAGCATCAGTTCTCTCAGATAAGAAGGAATTTGCACAAGAATTCTGGAATACTTAAAGTCAGAGTGTTTCATCACCTCCAAAGGATGGCACTGGCTCCCTAATCAATGAATCTTAACCGAATTGAAGTGTCTGAAATGACAGATATAGAATTCAAAATATGTATGGCAAGGAAACTCAACAAGATCCAAGAGAAAGTTGAAATTCAATACAGAGAAGCCAGAAAAAAAAGATAGAGGATATGAAAGACAACATAGTTAGATTAAAAACAGAACTGAACAGGATTTCTGGGATTAAAAATTTTACTACAGGAATTTCAAAATATAACTGGAAGCTTTAACAAAAGGCTAGTCTGAGCATAAGAAAGAATTTCAGATCCCAAACACCAATCTTTAAAATTAACTCAGACAAAAAATGAAGAAATAATTTTTTAAAAGCATTTTAGAAATATGGAATTATGTAAAGTAACCAAATCTATGCCATATTAACATTTCTGAGAGAGAAGAACAAAAAATAAGCAACTTGGAAAGCATATTTGAGGGTATAATTCAGGAAATTTTCCCTAATCTTGCTGGAACGTTTGACATGTAGATACAATAAATGCAGAGAACTCCTGTACAATACTATACAAGATTACTATCTCCAAGGCACACAGTCGTCAGACTATCTAATATCAACACAAAAGAAAAAAATCTTAAAGGCAGCTAGAGGAAAGGGCTAAATTTCCTATGACGGGAATCCATCAAACTATCAGACTTCTCAGCAGAAACCTTATAAACCAGAAGAGATTATTTTGAGATGGAGTTTTGCTCTTGTTACCCAGACTGGAGTGCAATGGCACTATCTCAGCTCACCGCAACCTCCGCCTCCTGGGTTCAGGCAATTCTCCTGCCTCAGCCTCCTGAGTAGCTGGGATTACAGGCACACACCACCATGCCCAGCTAATTTTTTGTATTTTTAGTAGAGACGGGGTTTCACCATGTTGACCAGGATGGTCTTGATCTCTTGACCTCGTGATCCACCCGCCTCAGCCTCCCAAAGTGCTGGGATTACAGGCTTGAGCCACTGCACCTGGCCTTAGCCTTCTTAAAGAAAACAAATGCTAGTCAAGAAATTGATATCCCATCAAACTAAGCTTCATTAACAAAAGAGGACTAAAATCTTTTCCAGACAAGCAAACACTAAGGGAATTTGTCATCACCAGACTAGATCTACAAGAAATGCTCAAAGTTCTAAACACGGAAATGAAAGAACACTTGCTACCACAAAAGCACATGTAAGTACAAAGCCCACAGACCCTATAAAGCAACTACACTATTGAGACTACAAAGCAACTAGCTGTTAACACTACAACAGGGACAAAGCCTCACATATTAATATAAACCTTGAACATAAATGATTTAAACACTCCACTTCAATGACAGAGTGGCAAATTAAAATAAAAATAAAAAACAAGACTCCATCTTCTGCTGTCTTTAAGAGACCCATCTCACATGTAATGACTCCCATAGGCTCAAAGTAAGGGATGGAGAAAGATCTATTACACTATGGAAAACAAATAAGAGCAGGAGTTGCTATTCTTGTATCAGATAAAGCAGACCTTAAACCAACAACGGTAAAAAACAGCAAAGAAGGGCATTACATAATGATAAAGAAGATTTAACTATTTAAATATATACAAAACAGTGTTGAAACACCCAGATTTTTTATAAATCTGTTTTATACCATTATTACTAGAGCTAAGAAAAGAAACAGATGACCATATGATAATAGTGGGATAAAAATGCTCCACTGACAGCAGTAGAGAGAAAACCAAAGAAACTCTGGACTTAATTTAGACACTTAACCAAATGGACCTAATAGACATCTACAGAATACTTCACCCAGCAATTACACAATATACATTCTTCTCATCTGTGTGTAGAACATACTCTAAGATTGACCACATACTTGACCATAAAGCAAGTCTCAGTTAATTCAAAAAACTGAAATCATACCAAGCATCTTCTCAAACCACAGCGGAATAAAAGTGGAAATCAATACTAACAGGAACTCTCAAAACCACACAAATACACGGAAACTAAACAACTTACTTCTAAATGGCTTTTGGATAAACAACAAAATTAAGTCAGAAATCAAAAAAAAATTGGAAAGGAATGAAGAGACACCACATATGAAAATCTCCAGGATACAGCAAAAGCAGTGTTAAGATTAAGCTTTATAGCACTAAATGCCTACATTAATAAGTTAGAAATATCTCAAATTAACAACTAACAGTATACCTAAATGAGTGAGAAAAAAATCAACAAAAATTAAAAATCAAAGCATAAATAAATAAAATTGAGACCAAAATAGCCATACAAAGAATGAATGAAACCAAATTTGGTTCTTTGAAAGGATAAACAAGGACCAGGAACGGTGGCTCATGCCTGTAATCCTAGCACTTTGGGAGGGCAAGGCAGGAGGCTCACTTGAGCCCAAAAGTTCATGACCAGCCTGGGCACATAGTGGGATCCCATCTCTATAAAAAAGTTTTAAAAATTAGCCAGGTATGATGGCACACACTTGTATTCCCAGCTACTTGGGAGGCTGAGGTGGGAGTATTGCTTGGGCAGGGAGGTCAAGGCCACAGTGAGCTGTGATCATACCACTGCACTCCAGCCTGGGTGACAGAGTGAGATTCTGTCTCAAAACAAATATAATATAATATAATATAACATAATATAAAGAAAAAAAATCACTGAATCAGTATTTCAAAACTTGCCAACCAAAAATAGCCCTGGATCAGTTGAATTCACAGCCAAATTCTACCAGACAACAAAGAAGAGCTGGTACCAATCCTACTGAAACTATTCAAAAAAAATCAAGGATTAGGGACTCCTCCCTAACTCATTCTATGAAACAAGCATCATCCTGATATAAAAATCTGGCAAGGACACACACACACACACACACACACACACACACACAGACAAAGAGATAGAGACAGAGACAGAGAAGCCAATATCCTTGGTGAGCACAGATGCAAAAAATTCTCAACAAAATACTAGCAAACTGAATACAGCAATCCATCAAAAAGATAATTCACCACAATCAATCACGTGGGCTTGATTCCTGGGATGTAGTGATTGTTCAACACACGTGATATAGTATCTGTGTCCCCGCCCAAATTTCACGTGGAATTGTAATCCCCAGTATTGGAGGTGGGGCCTGGTGGAAGGTTATTGGATCATGGGGGCAAATTTCTCATGAACAGTTTAGTACCATCCCTTTGGTGCTGTTCTCATGATAGTGAGTGCATTCTCACAAGATCTGGTTGTTAAAACGTGTGTGGCACCTCCTCTCTCTCTCTCTCTTCCTCCTGATCTGGCCATGTAAGATGTGCCTGCTTCTTTTTCACCTTCCACCATGATTGTAAGTTTCCTGAGGCCTCCGCAGAAGCCATCATGCTTCCTTTACAGCCAGTGGAATTAGGAGCCAATTAAACATCTTTTCTTTATAAAGTACCCAGTCTCAGGTATATCTTCATAGCAATGCAAGAACAGAACAATACAATATGCAAACTGTGGTTCACCATACAAACTGAATTAAAAACAACAACCATGTTATCATCTTAATAGATACAGAAAAAGCATTTAATAAAATACAACATCTTTCATGATAAAAATCCTCAAGAAAGTAGGCATCAAAAGAGCATACCTCAAAATAACAATAGCCATCTTTGACAAATCCACAATGAACATCATACTGAATGGACGAAAGAGCTGGAACAAGGAAAGGATATCCACTCTTACTACTCCTATTCAACATAGTACTGGAAGTCCTAGCCAGAGGGATCAGGCAAAAGAAAGAAATAAAAGGCACCCAAATAGTAAAAGAGGACGTCAAATTATCTCTGCTTATTGACAATATGATTCTATACCTAGAAAACCCTAAAGATTCCCACAAAAGAATCCTAGATATGATAGACAACTTCAGTAAAGTTTCAGGGAACAAAATCAATATCAGCATACAAAAATCAGTAGCCTACTCCAGTAACATTCAAGCTGAGAACCAAATTAAGAACATAATCCCATTTACAATAGCCATACACATACACACACATACACAAAATACTAAGCACTGTGGTGAAAGGTGTTCTCTTTTTTCCACATCCTCACCAACATCTGTTACTTTTTGGCTTTTTAATAACAGCTATGTGATCGGTGTGAGATGGCATCTCAATGTGGTTTTGTTTTGCATTTGTCTGATGATTAGTGTTGTCAAGCGTTTTTCCATATGTTTGCTGGCTGCTTGTATGTCTTTTTTTGAGAAGTGTCTGTTCATATCCTATGCCCAATTTTTAATGGGGTTAACCATGGAGATGGTTAAGATGTCTGCAAAGAGCACTACAAAACCATGACAAAAGAAATCATAAATGACACAAACATGGGAAAACATTCCACACTCTTTTATTGAAAGAATCAACATTGTTAAAATGTCCATACTGCCTAAAGCAATTACCAGATTTAACACAATTCCTATCAAATTACCAATATTATTTTTTCATAGAATTAGAAAAAACAATCTTAAAATTCATATAGAACCAAAATAGAGCCAGAATAACCAAGGTAATTCTAAACAAAAAGAACAAAGATGGAGCCATCACATTACTCAACTTCAAACAGTACTGCAAGACTACAGTAACCAAAACAACAAGATATTGATGCAAAAGTAGACACATAGACCCACGTAACAGAATGCAGAACCCAGAAACAGAGCCACTCACCTACAAACAACTGATCTTTAAAGGCGACAAAAAAAAACAATGGAGAAAGGACAGCCTGTTCAACAAAGAGTGCTGGGAAAATTGGTTAGCCATGTGCAGAAGAATAAAACTGGACCCCTATTTCTCACTACATATAAAAATTAACTCAAGATGGATTAAAGACTTAAATATAAGACCTCAAACTGTTAAAATACTACAAGAAAGCCTAGGAAAAACTCTCTGGATATTGGCCTAGGGAAAGAATTTATGCTTAAGACCTCAAAAAGAAATGTAATGGAATTAAAAATTGAAACCTAATTAAACCAAGTAGTTTCTGCACAGCAAAAGAAACTATCGACAGAGTAAAGAGACAGCCTGTGAAATGGGAGAAGATATTTACAAACTATACATCTGAAAAAGGACTAATATTCAGAATCTATAAGTAACTTAACAAGAAAAAGAACAACCCCGTTAAAAATTGGGCATAGGACCTGAGCAGACACATCTCCAAAAAAGACATACAAGCAGCCAGCAAACATATGGAAAAACGCTTGACAACACTAATCATCAGACAAATGCAAATCAAAACCACAATGAGATGCCATCTCACACCAATCACATAGCTGTTATTAAAAAGCCAAAAAATAACAGATGTTGGTGAGGTTGCGGAGAAAAGGGAACACTTCTACACTGTTGATGGAAATGGACATGTGTTCAGTCACTGTAGAGAGCAGTTTGGAGTTTCCTCAAAGAACTAAAACTAGCACTACAATTTGGCCCACCAATCCCATGACCATGTATCTACCCAAAGAAAAAGAAATAATTCTACTAAAACAATACCTGTGCTTGTATGTTCACGGCACAGGTATTAGTCACAATAGCAAAGTCATGGTGCCCACTAACGGTGGCTTAGATAAAGAATATGAGGTACTTAGACACCATGGAATACTATTGAGCCTTAAAAAGGAATGAAATCATGTCCTTTGCAGCAACATGGATGCAGCAGGAGGAGATTATCCTAAGTGGATTGACACAGAAACAGAAAGTCAAATACCACATATTCTCAATTATAAGTGACAGCTAAACATTGCATACATGTGGGCATAAGATGGGAACAGTAACAGTGGGGACTCCGAAAGGAGGAAGGAGGAAAGAGAGCAAGAGTTGAAAATCTACTTCCTGGGTACTATGTTCACTAACTGGGTGACGGGTTCAGCAGAAGCCCAGACCTCAGCATTTTACAACAGACCCACATAACAAACCTGCACACATACCCCCGAATCTAAAATTCAAAAAAGAACAACAGAGAAATATGTACTTGTATCCCTCAAATATTGAAAATACAGGTTTAAAGAAATAAAGTTTTAATCTGATCAAATGTATCAAAATCTTTTACTTTATAATTTTGGTTTACTGGCTTTTGTTAATACGCTCTTCCTCACACTGAGATTATGCAAAAATTCTTCTGCATTTTCTTCAAAATTATTTTAGTTCTGCTTTAGACCTTTAGATCTGTTATCAACTTGGTAACAATTTATCTTTGGGTATAATATAAAGAAGAGGTCTAAATACATATATGTACATACATACATACACACACATATATATGCATATATAAATATACAGTATATGAAATTTTTCTCAGTGGGTAACTAATTAATGTTTATCAGTTAGCCCATGCATTTTCTTTTGATTAGTAATGCCACCACTTCATGTATCAAATTTCCAAATATGTATGGGTCTCTTTCTGAATTCTCTGTTCTGTTCCACTGGTAAGTCATCCATCACTGTGCCAATAGCACACTGCCTGAACTACTGTAGTTTTATAGTAAGTCTAGATATTTGTTAGAGTGACCTTCCCATCTTCTTCTCTTTCCGAATTGTCTAAGCTATTCTTAGCTCTTTTCTTCCATTCAAATTTTGAAATAAGCTTGTCAAGTTCAGCAATAAAAACCCAGTTGAGGTTATAATTTGAATTGCATTAGAATAGATGGATTGGAAGATGGTTGACAGTTTTCTTCCTATCCTTGAACATGGTTTCGTCTCTTCTTTCATTTAGGTATTCTCAAATGTCTTTCAATGAAATTTCATACTTTTTTTCATATTTGCACATTCTTTGTTAGATTTAACACTAGGTACTTTATATTTTGTAATACTATTTATGCTATCTATTTTTTCCATTTAAGTCTTCACAACCCTATGAGTTAGATATTTTCATGTTTATTTTCTAGCTAACGAAACTAAGGTCCAGAAAGATTAAGTAACTCACCACATTATCAGTAGTCAGTGATGGGGATGGGATGCAAAACAAGTTCTATCTGACCCCAAATTCTGTGTTCTTAACCTCCAGTTCATACTGTGTCTTATAATGACTGTCTTCAATGACAGCATTTTTAAATGAAACAACTTAAGGGTATTCAAAGACACAGAACAAGAGCAACAGTATTAACTACCTAGCTCCCTGGAGAAAACGTCAAGAACAGCACCCCAAATTTTATTCTCTATACAAATAACCTGGGACTTCTATTACAATGTACATCTTAAGCCTATACGTCTGGGGTGGAGCCTGCAAATATTTAGGTATTCCCAAATGTCTTTCGATGAAATTATATACTTTTAAAAATAATTGCACATCTTTTGTTAGATTTAATACTGGGTGCCTTATACTGATTTGTTTTGTTTTTTAAATTGTCGTTCATTTATCTACATTGTGAGGTTGGATATCCTCACAGCCCTGTGAGTTAGATATTTATGTCTATTTTGTAACTAAGAAATCTAAGGTACAAAGTAACTAGTAGCATATCATCAGCAGTGAGTGATCAATAATACCAATGCTGCGGGTCTAAGGAACTTCCTTCCAGAACCACCTCTACGCTACAGTGAAGAACATGATTAAATGTGAGAACTCCACCAGATGGCAGCAGAAGCTCATCATTATGTCTCAAATGATTCCATTTCCCTCTGGGTGGAGTGTTAGCTGTTGGCAGATGCCTGACTTGTTAGGTTATTGCAGGGAAATGAATCTGAATCACGGCCCTTCACTACTGCTGCTGTGTGCAATCTTACCTACTACAGCGCCTCAGTGTTGACAAGGGATTTTCAGCAAAAGCATCCAGCCGGTACACGCCCACGAGCTTCTCCCAAAAACCTTATGGCAGGAAGCTTATAAATGAGAATGAAAACTTTTCTATGGGTTACTTTTTCATCATAGTGAGTTCAATTTAGGCACTTAACCAAGAAAAGGAGAAGTGATTTGAAATGTTTGGCAGGGGATTAGAAGAGGAAATGATTCATTCACTGTGGGGAACGGGAAACTATTCAGGCAGATAAACCTGAAACAAGAGTCCAAAGATTCAGGGGAAATCCAAGAATAATGCCAGGGTCCCCACCTTTATCCAAAGCCTAGGCCCAGCCTGTGTCCAGGGGTGCCAGATTACCCCTCTTCCTCAGTGCTTTTTTGAAACTGAATATATATACACAATATATTACATATATATAATTACATATATTTACATACATAATTTAAATACACATTTTATTCAAATACAAATTATAAAGATATACATATATTATTTTTGAATTGTGAAAATGAATCCATCATCTCTTACTGCTCCCACACTAAGCTTGGTAAAGTGAAGCACCCCTCACTAAGAAGGCTAATAAGTTAGTTATATTCTCTTGCCTTTTAGTTACTCAAAGGAAATAACTTGGGCACTGGGGAGCCTCAGCATTGCCTTCAGTGAGCCGTGAGTAGGCTAAAGTATAGGCAGCCCCCAACTTTCAATAGTTCGACTTACGATATTTGAACTTTACGACGGTGCAGAAGCAGTGATATGCATTCAGTAGAAGCTGTACTTGGAGTACCCATACGACAATTCTGTTTTTCAATTTCAGTACAATATTCAATAAATTACATAAGATATTCAGCACTTTATTATAAAACAGGCTTTGTGTTAGGTGATCTGCCCAGCCATAGCGGAATGTAATTGTCTGAGCATATTTAAGGTAGGCTAGGCTAAACTATGTTGTTCAGTAGCTTCATGTATTAGGTACATTTTTGACTTACAATATTTTCAATTTCCAGTAAGTTTATAAAAACATAACCCCATTGAAAGTCAAAGAGCATCTGTACGGGATGGCATTTGGCAGTCCCTGGGTAGGTCCTCCTCTCCCCTTATCTGCCGTTGACTCAGCAGCACTGTCTGTGCTGCACAGGGCTGTCTCCCAGAGTGTGCTAACATAGTTCAGTCTATCAGATTGCTTTGTTAATGTGCCAATGGCAACAGGGAGAATGAAACAGACAAGGGTTGTGTGGGCTTCCCTTGGCTGGGACTCACAGTGAAAGAGTATTTAACCTGCTCCACCACTCCAGACCCCAGACAGAGGTCAGGGAACCTAAGAGCGACCAAGTAGAGGAGTGTGGTAATGAGTAGAAAATCAGGAGATTAGCAGAAGTCCTTTTGTAATGGTTCCTGCTTCAAGCATTTGCTGGGAAAGAGTGGGGCAGAGAACAGGTCCATGCCACTGAGATTCAGTGACTCACACTAACGTGAGTGTAAATGTTTTTGTATTAGGGTTCTCTTGAGGGGCAGAACTAACAGGATAAATATATATTACAGTTTATTAAGGAGTATTAACACGATCACAAGGTCCCACAATAGGCTCTCTGCAAGCTGAGGAGCAGGGAAGCCAGTTCGAGTCCCAAAACTGAAAAACTGGGAGGCCAATGTTTCAGGGCATTAAGCATCCAGCACGGAGGAAAGATGTAGGCTGGGAGACTAGGCCAGTCTAGTCTTTCCACGTTTTTCTGCCTGCTTTATATTCGGGCCACACTGGCAGCTGATTAGATGGAGCTCACCCAGATTAAGGGTAGATCTGCCTTTCCCAGCCCACTGATTCAAACATTAATCTCTTTTGGCAACACCTTCACAGATACACCCAGATCAATACTTTGCATCTTTCAATCCAATCAAGTTTACACTCAGTATCAACCATCACAGTTCACATCTCAGGACCGAAGTGTTAAATCTTCATCTGAACCTCTAGAAGATGTTCATCTAAGCCTGGAAGTGATGCTCTGTAAGGCAGCATTATGAGAGAGCCCCTCCTGTAACCTTCTCTAGCCTGTGAGGTCCTACTGAAGAGTCAGACACAGAAAGCAACCAGTTAGATTCCTCCTGACAGGAAGCCTCTAGAGGTCAGGAATTTCAGCCTCAGGTATGACAACCGTTCACTTTGGTACCTGTCATATTGATGCAGCACAAACTGTGTTGCTAATCGACTTGCATGTATCATCACATTTCATCCTCGCTAAGATTCTCTGAGGTAGGTACTGGTACCACCTTCACTTTACAGAGAAGAGAACAGCAGCTTAGGGGGTCAGGCTACTTTTCCAAAATCATGTGGCTACAGGATATGGAGCTGGGGTATGAACTTAAAACTGAGGTCTGGGGTCCAGTGTGTGGGCTCTTAGACGCTAAGCTGTACATACATATATACACACACACCAGAAATAAGGAACCAAGCATCTAGAGATAAGCCACTGGCCAAGATTATCCAAAAATTCTTGGCAGTGGGCTTTGGACCCCAGGACTCTTTTCTCTGCATCTGAAGCCTCCAGTTCTCTCATGGCAGGGCAGGGCATGGTGCCCCGGGTTTTCAGCCACACTTCCCTGATGCTGCCTTGAAAGCCACACCTTTCTTATGTCTCTGTCTTAATCCGTTGACGCATCAAGCCCATGGCTTGAATCATAGGCTAACACACTGGGACAGGTTGCTACTGTGAATCACTTTACAAAACAAAGACACCTTTTATTTAAAAAAAAAAACAAAACTCCAAGCTGATTTTTTGTTCATTCTACACCAGTGATTCTCAAGTATCTCTAGTTCACTGACTGCTCTGAGAATGTAGTGAAAGCTACAGGTACTTGCCCTATGAAAGAGCACACACATTCATAAGTTTAGGTAGGGTTCATTTATCCCACAGAGTCCTATCTAGAAACCTCAGGTTGGGAACCTGAAATAGATAGTGATTATTTGGGTATATTCAAATTGGAAAACACCTACGAAATGTCATCGGCATCATTTGCTAAGGGACAAGCTAAGAAAGAAAGGGACAGAGCTTGGACATTATTCATCTGAAGTTTGCACCTTTTAATCTTTAGGTAGGTATCAATAATGGCGTTTTCAAAACTCTTAGGAAAAAGGATTTTTACTGGAAACATGTAGAGGTTATTCTAATTGTTTAAGCAGTTCTATCTTGTGTCTTAAGGAGGGAGGGGGATTTGGAGATTATTTCAGCTGGAAAGAATAGCATTTGCATAGCTGGATAGAGCCCAGGGGTCTGCCCCACATAGGACAAGGCTCTGCTGTCTACACAGAACAAGGATCTTCTGGGGGTGTTAACTGAGTGGGGCCAGAGGCAGGAGCTTGGCTTCGAATAGGAAGAAAGAAACTTTAGTTCATCCATGCAGTCCTGCAGAGCTCACTGCAGAGAGAACAGATTTTCAGGCAGAAGGTACATGTTGAGCATCTTAGGATGTCCTAGAGAGTCCTTCGCCCTCCTGGGAGACCTATCTGAACTCTGTGCTTCTTGGCTTAAAGATAGTATAACAGAGCTTTGCAGTCAGGTTAGGGTGCAGCCATTCTGGTTTGCCTGCTATTCTCCTGGTCTTAGCACTGCAAGTCCTGCATCTCAGGAAACCCCTTAGTCCTGGGCAAACAGTAGAGTGGGCTATCTGACTTGAATTGGGTTCTGTACCTCATTATCCATGTGACATTGAGCAAGATGTTAAATTTATCTGAGCCTTGGTTTCTACTTCTGTAAAATAAAGACAATACACATATGTTTCAGGGCTTTCATGAAGATTACCTTAGAGATAATGCATGCTGAATGACAATGCATGTTAATTTGGCAGGCAGGCAGTAAGGAGAATGGCAGTCTATCATTGCTGCTGTTGTGACAGGAAGGCCGGGCTCCAGCAGTGGTTCTGCACTACTGAACTTCCTGCAATTCTCTCCTCCCTTGTCCCCTAGAGCCTCTAGGGCAACAATTGTATGCCCCAAATCCAAAATTAGTCGTCAGGAATATGAGGACAGCTTCATGATAAAAAAAAGTGATATAGGCAAAGCCAGCTCTTAACTCTCCTCTTCTGAATCTTTTCCTTCTCCTACCCTTTCTTCAACCTCCTCCCCACAGCTCCCAAGTCTTCCACCTCAAAATTTGCCCTGAGGAAAGGGGTTAAGCCTTTGTACTTGAAGTGAGTTAAAAGAGACTCCTATTAAGTACCTGCATTTTCAATCTCTTATCTTGTAGAAGACAATTTTTGTGTCTCATTAAAGGAAAATTCACACGCCACAGAGGTTGACCCTTTGATGGCTATATCAGTTCAGCTAGGTTCAGCTGCCCATGTAAGAAAACATAAAATCATAGCAATTTAATCAAGATGGAGGTTTATTTCTGTCACATATAAGGGCAGGTATATTAGTCCATTCTCCCACTGCTATAAAGAAATACTCAAGACTGGGTAATTTATAAGGGAAAGAGGTTTAATTGGCTCAGTTCCGCATGGCTGAGGAGGCCTCACAAAACTTAAAACCATGGTGGAAGGGTAAGCAGGCACGTCTTACATGGCAGCAGGAGAAAGAGTGTGTGTGTGTGTGTGTGAAGGAGAAACTGTCAAACACTTACAAAACCATCAGATTTTATGAGAACTCACTCACTATCACGAGACCAGCATGAAGGAACCTGCTCCTATGATCCAATCACCTCCCACCTGATCCCTCCCTCCACAGAGGGGATTATGAGGATTACAATTTGAGATGAGATTTCAGTGGGTACACAGAGTCAAACCATATCAGCAGGTTTGGCAGTTTCACCGTCATCACCTGCTGATATGGACCTTTGCATCTTCAGTCTTTTTCTCCTTTTATCTCAGAGTTGGCATCCTTCCACAACGTCAGTTCCTGTTCTCAGAGGACTGCTGGAGCTGCAATCCTGACAGGTCATTTAAAACCATAAGAAAGGGTAGCTGAAAGAGGGCAGAGGAATACCTACTGACTGAGTTAGCATTCTTTTTTTTCTTTTTTTTTTTTTGAGACAGAGTCTTGCTCTGTCACCCAGGCTGGAGTTCAGTGGCATGATCTTGGCTCACTGCAACCTCTGCCACCCAGGTTCAAGTGATTCTCCTGCCTCAACCTCCTGAGTTGTTGGGACTACAGGCCAACATACCCAGCTAATTTTTGTATTTTTAGTAGAGACGGGGTTTCACCCATGTTGGCCAGGATGATCTTGATCTCCTGGCCTTGTGATCCACCTGCCTTGGCCTCCCAAAGTGCTGGGATTACAGGTATGAGCCACCGTGTCTGGCCTGAATTAGCATTCATTAAGCAGCCTTTCCCAAAGCCCATGAAACACTTAGGTTTTTGTCTCATTGGCCAGAGCTTAATGACATGGTCACCACTAACTGCCAATGATTTTGAGAAATATACTCTTCTCTGGGTGAACTTCAGCCTTACATAAAATCTGGCTCCAAATACTAAGGAAGAATGGGAGAATGCATGTTGAAAATACATCAAATGGGCAGCTGGCTCTGGTGAAAGCTTCTGTTTCCTTGCATGCTGGTTGATAAGTTTCATGAGGCCAGCATCAATATAGCTGAAGCTCTTTCTGTTGCTCAATGCTGGTGAGCAGCCCCAAATTTAAGCACTTCTCAAGGACTAATAAATTAATGAATAGATTTATGCTAATATTGGAGAAGCTTGGGTTCAGTTACTAGTAAATGGGTCAGATGTCCAAAGGATGTTCTGTCTGAAGATTTAAAAACTTTACGTAGTCTTTTCACACAAGAGAGTTTAAGAATTTGTATGTTTTCTTAAGATTCTATTTACAGTTTCTTACTTGTTATTCAACTGCATAATGAAATTAAGTTCTGAAACCAGCCAAGGACTCTTAAGAACAGAGGTCATTTCCTTTCCAACATTTATGATCATGACTCACATGGGAAATATGAAGTGACCAATCAACCTTCACCTCATGATATGGAATTAGTAATATAGTGGTGGCTGATTGCTGAGTGAAAACAAAATCTTATGGGACAATTTCTAGTTTGTCCAACAAAGAGTAAATCATTTCAGCTTAGTTGCTAGGTACAAACAGGAGCTAGAATTTCTCAGCTAACTTTGCATGGGTGGGTACAATGCATACAGTACTGAACCTGGCCCCAAATATGCTCTTCTGATTCTTTTTTCAGGAATACATGATTCTCTTTAACATTGAAGTTTCATCTAGAAGTACAGGCAACAAACTAAAACATCCTTACAGTGAAAAACAGCAGGGAGATGTAAGTGCCAGAGTTAGCTCCACAAGTGTAACAGCTCTGACCCATGATGAAAGCACCACCAGATATATGAGTCTGATTGACCGGAAAGAGAGTAAGAATCCTTAAGTGCCCTCAAGAGCATCTACTTATTAAAAGAAAACATTGAAAACAAAGTCAACCCTTGAGTGTCTTCATTTTAAACTGAAATAAACGAGAATGGACAGGTCTTTTTCTCAAGGGAACAAAGAGAATTTTGAAAAATACAAGCAGTTGCCATTTCTTGGCCCATCCTTTGTGACGCCCTCTAGAAGGAGACACTATGTGGCAGCATCAACAATAATGGCTACAGCACATTAGGCTGGTGGAGGAGTGCTTAGTGCTGGCTGCCTTCTGGCTGAAAGCAGTCAGGTCCACTTGTGTCATTTAGCCGAATGCCTCATGGCATGAGGAATAGAAATTGTTTTCCTTCCACAAATTGATTGTATGTTTTGTATTTCATAAATTGCATCATATCCAATCTACCTCAATAATTGTGTTTGTGTGTGTGTGTGTGTGTGTGTGTGTGTGTGTGTGACAGAGTCTCACTCTGTCACCCAGATTGGAGTGCACTAATGTGATGATCTCAGCTCACTGCAACCTTCACCTCCCGGGTTCAAGCGATTCTTCTGCCTCAGTCTCCCAAGTAGCTAGGACTACAGGTGTGCACCGCAATGCCCAGATAATTTTTGTATTTTTTGTAGAGACAGGGTTTCACCATATTGACCAGGCTGGTCTCGAACTCCTGACCTCATGATCTTCCCACCTCGGCCTCCCAAAGTGCTAGGATTACAGGCATGAGCCACCGTGCCTGGCCTGCCTCAATAATTTTTACAACCTGATATCGTTTTCTGTCCTCTGCTATGATTGTGTCTTAGTGACAGGTCATAGAATCTAAAACACAGTAATAGCATTTTTCTCATGAGTTCAAAAACAACCTGTTAAGTGAACATTAAAGCTGCCTGACACTGCTAAATTCATAACATGAATACATGGGCAGGAGCATGGAGCCCTTGAATTTATTCTTTCAACAGCCAGTGATAATAATAGCTGCCCAGTGAAGTCCGCAGTTTGAGCCAGACACTCTACAGATAGCTTTACATTCATATTCTCATTTAGTTCTAAGGAAGCACTTACATCATTTTTCAGAAGGGGAGAAGCAGATTAGTCTTACAAATAACAAGTGCCACTGTTATTTCAATCTGGGTCTGTTTGAATTCAATCCCAGACCCTTTGCTCCTGTTTGTGTCATGAAGGTTCAAATTTCTTTCTCTTCTGACATTATTTTAGCATAGCTTCTTGGAAGAAAGGGGGAGACATGTTAAGAGTTTTTTATTTGGGGATTATAATAATTTTGTTGATATCTTTTTCCAAAACAGTGCCCTGCTCTGTTGCCCAGTGGCACAATCACAAGCTCACTGCAGCCTCAACCTCCTGGGTTTAAGCGATCCTCCTGCCTCAGCCTCCCATCTGGCTGCCACCACAGGGGCATGGCTCTACATCTGGCTATTTTTTTTTACTTTGTGTAGAGATGAGATCTTGTCATATTGCCCAGGCTAGTCTCAAACTCCGAGGCTAAAGTAATTCTTCCACCTCACCTTCCCAAAGTGCTAGGATTGTAAGTGTGAGCCACTGTGCCTGGCCAATTTTGTTAACTTTAAATGAAATCTAAGCTATGCTCTTATGCTCTTTTGGCCAGATCTAAGGAGCACTCAAAGTGTTCTGCACATCTTTCTAGATTATAACTGGATCTGTCTTTATCCATGTGCTGCACCAGGGCTCTTCACAAATGTTTTCAGTGTAATGAGGAAATAACCACAACTAATTCAAGGGAACGGCGTTCTGATACCCATTATGTGTTGTGGCGTTTTTGGGGATTGATTTTGGTTTTGTCTAGGCATACCTTACTATGGGAAAGAAGCAACTCTCCTTAGTCAGACAGTGGAGTGCTTCAACACACTGGCTAAGCATATGACATTGGACAAGATTAGAAATGTGAGAGAATAGGGTGAATAGTGTGATTCCAATCTTGGAAGTGTGTGTGTGTACACACAAACTAACACATATCCAGTTTGTTTTATAATATATGCATGTAATGATCTGGAAGGAATTACAGCAGAATTATAACAATGGTTACCACTCAATGATTGGAATATTTTTCTTTTTCCTTTTTGCCCCCTTCTAAAAATGCTAAAATAAATGAGTACTACTAATATAATGCCCCACAAAAATAATATTTTTAATGGGCATGAAAATTCCCAAAGCAAAGAATGGGTGGCTGGAGGCACTGTCACATGCCATGAGGTCTCTCAGCATTGCACCCATCACTTGTTGATGAATGTGGTCATTAATAGTAAAGCGGTATCTCTTTGCCATTTTTTCATTAGCTGGAAAGAAACTAGTCTCAATAAAATAATGAGGCCAATGGGTTTCCCACAGGTTATCACTGTGAACCAGCACTGATTAATAAAGCCAATATTCTCATTCTCTTTATGTAGCTTTGTGTTTATGTTTCCTTTCCGCAAGGATTGTTACTAGAGATAAGAAATCATGACATCGTTTGGTTATCTATTTTCATAGCAACACATGGGTTTGAGTAAGTGTCCTTGGCATCTTCACTATTTCTTGTGTGCAAGTTTTACAGACATATGACACTTCTAAGTGAGAAAGGTTAATTCCTTGTGATGATGCCTTATTTTGGTGTAAACATTTGAAGCAGAAATGAGGTACACTTTTCGCTCTTTGAATTCACATTAATACCCATAATTCTGTGAACAGCAATAAACAATGCCAGCACATTGCAATTATCATCTTTTTTCATGACAATTTTCTCTCAAAGGGTCACAAAACAAACATCTTTTTAGGACACTAGTTAGTATAGACTGTGACAATAAGGGTGTTTCTCATTAAGTTTTATTCTCTCTCTGTCTCCCTCTCTCTGTCTCTACATCATACACACTTAGAAAATAGAATACAAATTTCCCTGTTATCTTTACTGAACTGGGATAGACCAAAATTGTGTTCAAGATGTTTCCTTGTAATGTTTTCCAGATACATACTTGAAACTGGTAACAAAATTGTATAGAAAGCTGGGAAGCAGAATTCTGTTCCCAATGTTGCCACCATATCTGCAGTCTTGGGCATTTTCCTTATCCTCTCTGTGCTTCCAATTTCTTATCAGCGAAGTGATCTAAGCTCATAAATGGGAAACCAATTTTAAAGAAGAGTGAAAACCTTAACACTCCTAAGCAAAGGTTGCGACTGTATGCAAAATATGCTAGAAATAAAAGTGACATAATCCAAAATTGCATTTTGTTTTTATTTCCTTTTAATCTCTTTTGGGTGCATAATGGAGACTCTGTCTTGGAAGGACAGATGGCTGACAGTCCCAGCTGCAGCTTCTTTGGATGCACTGCAGTTTTTGTGCTGAGGGTCAGGCTTTTCCGGTCTGCTGCCTGTCATTGGAGAGAGCAGTGCAGGCCTACTCTTCCCCTTGTAAGACACCTCCAGTGAAAACTCACTCCTCCTGGACTCCCCCATCAACAAGGCTGAGACGTCCAGAACTGCCTACTGTCTGAGACCCCTGCCCATCCTCCTCCCATGCCCCTTGGGAGTCAGGCCTGCATTGCAGTCTGAAGGCCCTGTCCACCTCCTCCTGGCTCTTCCCCTTTATCCTCCACAAGCATTTTCCTGTAATAAACCTCTCATATCTAATTACATCTGAGCATCGGCTTCTCCAATAAGAACTGACACACTGCAGAAGAGAACTACATGAGAACCTGAGCTCACACTAGTATGAGGAGCCTGTAGCCTTTGGAGGACAGATCAGAGATCAGGCTGTCCTCTTTCCTGCTGCTACCACCAGTGGCCAAGGCATCATCATTTTCGACCATGATGACCTGATTCTTCTGCTGCCTCTCATACTCCCTACCATGATTAAAACAAAACATTAAGTTAGGTAAGGTCCTCTCTCATCTACAGCTTCCCATCACTCTTGAAACATACTCTGAATGCACCATAACTGACACCAGCCTTTTGGTCTGGATGCTGCTCCACCCTCCATTCTCCTTTCTCCTGCCCTCCCTCTTCCTCACTTGGCCCTGCTTTGCCTTCCTCAAATGTATGGACATGTTTTTCCTGTCAGTGTTCTGTTTCCTGATTCCTCTAATTAAGCCCCAACTCCTCTGATCTTCTCAGGACTGCTCATTGTCAGGGTCAGAGCCCAGATGCAACATCCCTACCAGGGAGGGCCTCCCTGACCATGTTCTACAAAGCACCCCCACCTTGCTTCCAGCCATTCCTACCATGTTACCATTTAATTTTCTTCAGGACAGTTTTTCTGCAATGCTATCCAGATTGCTGTTTTCCATTAAAATAAAAATAAAACAGAACCTGTATGTTATCAGGAGCCCCGTCCATCCATCCTGAGGCCTGGGACAGCACCTGCACACAGCAAGAGCTCCATCAAAATTTGTTAAAATAAATGAGTGTCTGGCAGGGTTTGACATCAGGTTTATGATATAAGCTCTATTCTTTCTCTCTGCTGCACAATTTTCAGTAAATTCTGCATTGCTTTCTAATATTTTTACTATGAATATTTTATTTGAGAGAATACAAATAGGTATACAGACGCCATTCTGAGGTCAGCTCACAGGGAAACAAAGAATATGTGGGAACAGCTACATATCAAGGTTAAAAATGCGTGAGAAACTGAGAAACAATTGAAACAGCATTCCAGGATCCAGTACTGCAGAATGAGGAAGATAGGAGTCCAATGGCTCCATTCAAATTCGTGGTCCACCACAGCATAGTTGTGATTTTAAACTAGTTCCTTCGTATCTCTTAGCACATATTTCTTAACAGGCAAGATGAGAAAAATATCTGCTTCCCCTACTTTAGAGGTTGATTATGAAAGTTTTGACACAGTTTTTACAACTCTGCAGAAGGTGGAAGTTTAGGACAGTATGGCGGGTTTTTCAAAAAGTCTATTTTGAGCTAGTCAAAAGAGCTTTTATGTAAAATGACCCCCTGACCATCATCATCATGACCTTTTTTCACAAATAACAGTGATGTTACATATAACTTTTTCCCTCTCAAGTATCATTATTTGGCAAAATACAAAGTCAGACAGTATATTAATATTCCATTATTTTGGTAATTTTACTAGTCTGTGAAACCTAAAAATTCGGGATCCATTTTGTGAAAATTCTTAGAAAGCTACAAAAATGTTAAAAACTGTGTTTTTCCGATTTTCTTATGCTTCCTTAACACACTCCTGTTTAAGGAAAGAAAGTTTTGCTCAGTGTACAGAAAGTAAATGTCCTATTGTGTCCTGGACTTGTGAGACTTACGAGGAGGAAGATGAGAGAAGAAGAGGGACCTGGATAGGTAATTTGTTCCTCACATCCTTTGAAAACCACTGGAAGGCATTAGGAAAATTTTCAAGTCCTATCCCTTAGAAGCCCAGAGTTTCATAGTCGCGAAGTAAACCCTCCAGTTGAAACCTGCCTTTATTTGCCATGCTTTCACTTTCATTTCACTAGTAGTGCCTTACCCTACAAAGTGAAGAGAGAATATTTGTTGCTCCGTTGATTGACATCCGTGATTCCATTGTGGAAATGGAATATTTGTTGAATGTGGAAATAAATGCCACCCTTTCTTATACAAACATTTAGAAAGGAAATACAGCAAATTCTCTTAGATATTGTTTTTTAAACATCCTTTTAAAGTGCTGTTTCAGTGAAGGAAAATTTACTTAATCATCTGCTTATCATTCAACGCATAAAGGCCTCTTTTGTAATGGCATGCATAAAAAAGTTTGGTGACTTATTAAAAAAGCCCTATGGGGGAAAAGGTTAATAAAGAAATAACTTTAGCAGGTCAGATACTGCCCTATGAAAAAAATGTTTGGTATTCAAAAGAGAATGCCAGCATCTTGCTACTCAGACTTCTGAGCAAGAATGGCAATAATGAGTTTAACTCTTCTATAAATACACAGCACTCACATTGTGTAGATTAGCTGAGCAAAGTTTATATTTCTACATGACAATAACCCTAAGGTCCTTGAAACATGCCCTAATAACACATGCAACATTAAAAATAGGAGAAGAGGCCGGGCGCGGTGGCTCAAGCCTGTAATCTCAGCACTTTGGGAGGCCGAGGCAGGTGGATCACGAGGTCAACAGATCGAGACCATCCTGGTCAACATGGTGAAACCCCATCTCTACTAAAATTACAAAAAATTAGCTGGGCATGGTGGCGCGTGCCTGTAATCCCAGCTGCTCCGGAGGCTGAGGCAGGAGAATTGCCTGAACCCAGGAGGCGGAGATTGCGGTGAGCTGAGATCGCGCCATTGCACTCCAGCCTGGGTAACAAGAGCGAAACTCCGTCTCAAAAAAAAAAAAAAAAATAGGAGAAGATTTCTAAAGTATCTAACCATCCTCCTTGTTTTAGAATCTGGGAGACTGAGTGACGTAGTTAAAAGTGATGTAAGATCTGCCCCAAGCTTGTCTCTGCCATTTGCCAGCTATAAGGTCCTTAAGTGACATTCATTACTTATCATCAGCCACCCCTACTTCCTCATCTGTGAAGCAAGGATAATAATAGTCAGAGATCATCTAAGTCACAGATAGGTGGCTTTTCAAAGTTACCCAATTAGTTTAACCTTCAGAATCCAAATTAGGAAGCAAGTAAGGATGTTGTCTCCCTGAATGATTAACACAAAATCAATGAGCAAACAGTCTGTACATATGGCTACTGAATAGAGGGGATGAGGGGCGGGGGTGTCATAAAGGCCCAGCCACTTTGCAGGATGTGGGACAACTCTGATGGACAGTACTTGCTATGGCTTGAAGGTGTACCCCCAAAAGTTCATGTGATGGAAACATCTCCCCTCTGGGTAGGCCAAGGCTTTGCCAAGCCTCCATTTTGGTTCAATTTCTCTCACAGCTGAATCCTGTTTCCATTAACAAGTATCAATTCCTTATTAATATCTTATACCCAATACAACAGTGCTTGGAGGTGGAGGCTAATGAAAGATAACTGGGTCATGAGGGCAGAGCTTGCATGAATGGATCAATGCTGTTATCTTGGGAGTGGGTTGACATAAAGCAAGTCCAGCCTCTGGTACATCTCTCTATTGGGACTGTTCGCTTCTACCTTCCATCTTTGGCCATGAGATGACCCTCACCAGATGCTGGTGCGTTGCTCTTGGGCTTCCATTCTCTAGAACTGTGAGTCACATAAACCCGTTCTGTATAAACTCCCCAGCGTGTGTTCTTCTGTTATGGCCACAGAAAATAGGCTAAGACAGTATTCTTTCCAGAGCTCCCCTCTGGGTAGGCCAAGGTTTTGCCAAGACACCATTTTGGTTCAGTTTCTCCCACAGCTGAATCCTGCATCCATTCACAGGTATTAATTCCTCATAAGTATCTTGTATCACAAACTCTGTCTCAGCATCTTCTTACTAAAAAGTGTGGGTTGGCACTTTGCCTTGGTTTCTTTAAGAGTGAACACATTGCTAAAGGAGAGGACTGTCTTAGGCCAATCAACCTGAATTCAAACTCTTAACTTACATCTCAACCTTTTCTTCCAATCTCATTCTTTAATGCTCCCTCTCAGCCTTTGGCTCAAGCAACATGGGGTTTGTTCACTTCCCACCTTTAAAACCCACTGCTCTGCTGTCTGGGAGAAATGTCTCCATCACTCTCTGCCCAGCCTTGACTAATCAGGCCGAGCAATGTACCACAGGACTTATTTAGTGTTGATTTAGGCAGAGATAAATTTTTTCTGCTATGAAATACTATAAATTTGCAAATACAAATTTAAACCACAGCCAAGCCCTAAACCAGCTAAACCTGGAGTACTGTGGACTAGACTCAACAGGATTGCAGAACAAGGCAATTCCAGGCCACTTCTGGGCCTGCCTGTAACCTGAGAAGGCTTGATCTATCTGTCACAGCTTCCTGCCTTCTCAATTAGTCATTCATTTAAATAATATTTATGGAGCACTATCCTAAGCTCTGGGAATGTATCATTGAATAAAACAGTCATGTTCTCTGTCTTCAGAGCTTACAGTCTATGGTTAGAGACAAAAATCCAACAAGGAAGCAATTAAACATAATTGCCTATACAGGATTTTAACAAAGTAGTGATGGAAAATAACAGTGATAAGTGGGAATCTATTAATACTCAGCTATCAGGGAAGGCTTCTCTAGAAAAAAACTAAGTTGGCCCTGAAAGATAAGAAGACATGAGCCATGGGTGAGTTAGGAAAGAGCATTCGAGGCAGAGAGACTACATCCAATCATCCTTTGTTTATTGATCAACTAAGTTACTTCTTAGAGAAGGATTAAAATACAGGAGGGAAGAAAACTAACTTCTAATCAAGAGAATAAAGCATCATACTCCCCTGAGATCAGGCACGGTGGCTCACACCTGTAATTCCAGCACTTTAGGAGGCCAAGAAAGGCAGATCACCTGAGGTCAGGAGTTTGAGACCAGCCTGGCCAACATGGTGAAACTTTGCCTCTACTAATAATACAAAATTAGCCAGTTGTGGTGGTGCATTCCTATACCCAGCTACTCGGGAGGCTGAGCTGGGAGGGTTGCTTGAACCCAGGAGGCAAAGGTTGCAGTGAGTTGAGATCATGCCACTGCACTCTAACCTGGGGGACAGAGAGAGGCTCCATCTCAGAAAAAAAAAAAAAATTGAAGTATCATACAAGGAAGGAAGGGAGGGAGGAAGGGAGGGTATTTTGTTTTGGTCTACAATTGCTTCTTGTATACTAAAAAAATTTTTTTTAAATAATCTCTTGCCGAGTCTCGACCTGACTACATTGCTTCATGGCACTGTGCTTTTGGACATTTGATATCCTTCAGCTAGAATATATGTCTTCGTCGTCCACTCACAGGAGCCTTTCTTTATTAAAGACTCACTGTAAGCATCTTCTCTTTTTAAAGTCTCATTTTTAAAATTGAAATATTCTTAACATGATATAAAATCCACCACCTTAAAACAAGTTCACTATGTTGTACAACTATCACCACTATCTAAGTCCAGAACATTTTCATCACCCCAAAAAGGACTCTAGGACCCGTCAGCAATTAGTCCCAGTTCATCTCTATCCCCATGAACTGGCAAACACTAACCTACTTTCTCCCTCTGTAAATTTGGCTATTTTGGACATTTCATAGAAATGTAATCATAAAATCTGTGTCCTTTTGTGTCCGGCTTCTCACATTTAGTGTAACATTTCGAGGTTCATTTATGCTACAGCTTGTAACAGGTACTTTCCTCTTTTTATGGTGAAATAATATTCCATCATATGGATTCCATTTATTTATTTATTAGCTACGGCTATTTAGATTACTTTCACTTTGGGCTATTTTGAATGATGTTGCTGTGAATGTTTTTGTAAAAGTTTTTCCGTGAATCCTTGTTTTTGATTCTCTCAGGTATATATTTAGGAGTAGAATTGCCAGGTCAAATGGTAAATCTATGTTTAACTTTTTGAGGAACTGCCAAGCTGTTTTCACAGGAGCTGTACCATTTTACATTCCTACATGCAATTTATGAATATTCCAATTTGTCCACATCCTCGTCAACACTTGTTATTGTCCGTTCAGAAATTATTATTACTATAGCTATCCTAGCGGGTACAATGTGATAGAGCATCATAATTTTGATTTGAATCTCCCTAATGACTAATGATGGTGATCACCTTTCATGTGCATGTTGGCCATTTGTATATACTCTTTGGAGAAATGTCCATTTAAGTCCTTTGCCGATTTTCAATTGTGTTATTTGTCTTTCTGGTTTTGATTTGGAAGAGTTGTTTATGTATTCTGGATACTATACTCTTATGAGATGTCTAATTTGCAAATATTTTTTCCCATTCTGGGAGTTCTCTTTTCATTTTCTTGACACTGTCAAGAAATGTATACCTGTATTACAACACCTACTACAGCATTCCAAAGGCCAATTTATTAAGGCCCAATTTATTATGCCAATTTTCCTTGCTTGTGGGAAAAGACTATGATGCTCTGTTCCCTTTTTCACCCAAGACAAAGTGTGAACAGAAATAGCAAAGCCTAGAAATGAAGTTAACTAGAGGGAAAAGATGAGTTTCATGTTTTCTTGACAATCCTAGTGAAAGGCTCTACTTTACCCAGAACCACAGTTACATTAAGTATTCTGAGAGATGGTGACTCAGGCCTTCTCTTGTTAAAATCTATCTCTCTCCTTTTACTCACAGCCAGTGTGTATCTCTTCTCTAATTTTCTAACCAATTAGAACAACTCATGACTCATCCTAACTCCTCAAAACTGTTTTGCAAATGGAAAGAAGTGATTGCTTTAATTATTTCTTCTATATGTCTCTGGGTTCAGTTTAGCTTAGTAAATTCTTTGAGAAAACCAAATTTTATACTGTGTCTCTTATGGTTGTGCGGAATGACTACATGATGTACTTACTAATCTTCTGTAACACAAAACAGTGCTTTGATTTCAGAAGAATGTGCAGACTTCTTTTGCAGCATGTTTATATTTCCTTTTGCTCTTAATATGTTTTTCAGTTGATTTAACCTTTATCATAGGGATCAGCAAGGGCAAAAGGAGTTCAACTGCTTGTTCTTTTACTCATTGATGTGCACGTTATCGAATCTTCATGACATTTAGGGTTCTACAATGCAGGATTGTTGTGAATATCTTGCGAAATTATGTATACAAAACTCCTGGCAAAAAGATATTCACATAGGTTAGTTTTTCTTCCCTTCCTTATTTTTCAATATACAACATGCTCTCTATACTTAAACTTCAGATAAACTGATGCCAGCAGAAGGGACTCTTATCTTGACATAGGGGACCAGGGAATTGGAGCTTCAGAGGACAGGAGTAGTCTCACTTCCTGAATCTTTTCTGGCTGCCTAGATGCAAATGTCAAGGGCATCTCCATTCCAAATCCTTTTAATAAAAGGCATCAGATAGTATTGCCTCTGAAATGAGATAATGATGTGCTCAACATAGTTTGCAATTTGACTAATTCCTAACAAACTCTACAAGGATATAATAATCCCTACCTAATAACCCCTGTGTTTTTTAAAATTTTTTAACTTTTAAGCTCATGAAAACTCAAGACTGAAAATAAGCTCACAAAACTATTTGTGACTAAAAACAAAAAAACCCTTGCATTCTGACTGTGCAATTTGGGGGATTCAGAAGAGCATTGGGTAAGGTTTTTTAAAGAACTCACAATCTGGTTGGAAAGATGGATATTGTATAATGCCAAATATTCACAAACAAGGTAATTCAGCACTAAACTGTGATACAGACTTACCATATCAGAGAAATTCTGAACAAATTATGACTAGAGACTCGATGACTAGAGTGAGACTTTGGATACTGAATAGAACATGGCACAGTAGATGGGTGGATTTCCTAAGAGAAGAGCATCCCAGGCAAAGGAAAGCAATGTGAGCAGGGACATCACACCTGGAAATGGGTCTTGATGTTCTACAGAATGAGGAGTTTTGAAACTTCTTTACTTGAGAGAAAGGCATTTTTGCTGGGGCATTACAAAAAGATAATAGGAAATGGGACCAAATTACATAGATTTTGCTATTCTCTTTGTTTCCAGATTCAAACTTTCTCTTTTAGAGGGGAGAAGATGAAAAAGCCTAAAAAGAACAAGTGTTGTTATGCACACATTGAAAAAAAGTCGAGGCACTCCTCTCCTGATTAATCGGGAATTCGGGATGTTTTGTATAATCAAGAGGTTGGACGGGAGACTCCGTCTCTTTGGGCTGAGGCAGGATAAGATGCAAGCCATCCAATACTGGTTTAAAGCTGCATATAAAATTTCTAGATATATAGATTGTAATATTTCTGGTAACTTTTCAATTCCACAGCAACTTTCGCATCAGAAAAATCTTACTACTAGTGTACTGAAGTATCTCCTGTTGCGACCTACCTAAGTCTTATGCATTTGTTCTGTCCTAGTGGAAATCAGAAACACTCTATGTTCATAGCGAATTTCACTGGTTTCTCCAAAACTGAGCTATTGCCATTCAGTTGCCTTTTTGAAATATTAAATGACTTTCATCTGTCCTTATTTAGAAAATTGCTTCTGCTTCGGGTTATTTTAAAGATTCTTCAATGTGGCTCACAATAGATAAATTTAGATAGCTTCTTTCTATTCCCAATCATCAATTCTTCCCTACTGCTTCCTAGAATCCTGGCTTCTCTCAATAACTAGTGTTTAATCTTGGAAATGGCAATTTCCTTTTTATCTAGGTATGCAGCCATGAGCCATGTGGAAGAAGTAAGAGTTGAGAGCTAAACAACCTTAGAATTCCAACTTGATCCCTCTATGACTCTATTTTCTTATCTGCAAAAAATTAATAATAATAATAGTACCAACCTCATAAGTTTGCTATGTGGGAGTTATAAAAAGTACTCTCCACTGAGTGTGCTCCATAGTGAGTACTCTATAGCAGTTATTATTCACTTTTTAAAGCCTCACACCATCAAATGCTAACTGTAACTTGACCTTTGTAAGCATATTTGCTCATCTGATAATGAGTATAACAAGATCTGTCTAATACACTATTAAGCTCCTGACACATAGCAGCAATCTAGGGATGGACTCATTACTAATGGGAAAAATTTGGTATTCACAATGATTCACAATGGCCTGTCCACCCTTGCTATACACTAAAGGACATGATTCCAATTTTAGGGTCAAAAATGTATTTAAATGCAGGCATTTCCCATCTACATCCAAAGCTTTTTCCGAATCCTTAAGATGCCCCATAGATGTTCTGTAGCTGTCATCAGTGGCTCTGATGGCTTAGTATTAAGGACTACCATTTTATGTGGCGAAAAATAAAAGATAAAATTCTTCAGCTATCCTTAGATTTGTGCTGCTAATCCCCTAATATTAAAATATTCTGTTGGATTTAGGAAGAAAAAAAAGAAAACAAAAAGTAAAATAAAAATGTTGAAATGTAAAATGAATGAAAGGTTGAGTAGCATTTGGAAATGCTTTCAAATGTACATTCATAAGGAAGTCAGTGGAGGCTGTGGCTGATGAGGGAAAGGGCTTAAATGTGGCTGCTGGAATTCCCTTAAGACATCTGCACAAGTGTAAGAGGGACGACAAGTTCTTGTGCTCCACTCTGGAGCTGCTGGACCTGAGCAGCTGCATCTAACTTTGTGTCACTCCTGGGGAGCAAAAGGATAAGGGTTGGGGGTGGAGATGCAGTGTGGGGTGAGGTGGAGGTACGGCTTCAGTAGATCCTGGCAGGGGGTCAGAGCCAAAATAGATCACAGTCCCCCTCTGGGGTTTCCTAGCTCTCTGTCTCTCAATGTGCTCAAGACCATTACTGTGACTATGAATGAGTTGCAGGCTCAGCATCAGAAGCAGCACCAGGGCAGAATATAATGCTCTGAGGCTTGCCAGTTACTTCTTAAGACAGCTCAGTATTAGTTGTCCTGTTGCTAATGTAATTTTAAAACGAAGTTTACTATGTGTCAGGTACAAGCCTAAACACTTTACATTTATTTTCTCAGCTAATTTGTGTAGCAACCATATAAGAGATAGTTCAATTTCACAAATGAGAAACTAAAGCACAGGGAGGCCAAGTAGCTTGCCCAAGTTGACTCAGCTAGTATGCTCACAAGGCAACTCAGAGGTCTATCCCCAGAGAGTCCTATGTAACCACAGATTTATACTATCTTTCTGGAATGTGGCTTTCTAACATTCCAGTGTTCCATTTTCAATAATTCTAGTCCATGAGTGGGTAAATTAATTCAGCTTCTTTTTTTTTAGAGATGAGTCTCACTCTGTCACCAGGCTGGAGTGTAGTGGCATGATCTCGGCTCACTGAAACCTTCACCTCCGGGGTTCAAGCTATTCTCCTGCCTCAGCCTCCAGAGTAGCTGGGACTACAGGTGCACATCTCCATGCCCAGCTAATTTTTGTACTTTTAGTAGAGACCAGGTTTCACCATGTTGGCCAGGATGGTCTCGATCTCCTGATCTCGTGATCCATCTGCCTTGACCTCACAAAGTGCTGGGATTACAGATGTGAGCCACCCTGCCTGGCCAAATTTAGCTTCTTAGGACACATTTTGCAAATATTTCCCCTGGTGAACTGTTGTATGGCCAGTAATCAAAGAAATTCAAGTACCCAAAAGTGACATTAAACAGATGAAAACTGGCTGGCTTAATGATCCTTTAGAAATTACATTGCTGTAATATTACCAACTCCTGAGAGTTAAAGATTTCTTCCCAGAACCGTAATATAAAACTAAAATCCAAGTTAGTTTATTTTCTCTTCTAAATACAGATTTTTTTTATTAATCACTAGTTGCATTTTTTGACAAAACAATATCTTACCAAATAAGTAAATTTTACTATTTAAGAAAAATATGATAATGTAAGAAACATACAGTATTTTGTCTTCTAAATAAATTTGAAGATTTAAAGATTGGCTTTAGATACAGCATTCATAATGTGAAAAGAAGTGTGACTGGGCTTTGGAAAAAGATAGTGAAATCCCTGGGCTACCACTATCTTTTGGAAAGCCTGAGTGCAAATTTTGGAAAAACTTCTCCCCAGAGTAGACTGAGAAAAGTCACTTTCTCTGACTGAGTGAAATCTCAGGCAGGGCATGCAGCTCAGCAAGGAGGAGGTTGGGTCCTTCATCTGGGTGTTTTTATACACTATACAAAATGTTCATTTGGGGCTGGTGTGGTGCCTCATGCCTGTAATCCCAGCACTTTGGGAGGCAGAAGCGGGCAGATCACTTGAGGTCAGGAGTTCAAGACCACCCTGGCCAATGTGGTAAAATCCCCATCTCTGCTAAAAAAAAGAAGAAGTACAAAAATTAGCCAGGTATGGTGGCACAGGCCTGTAATCCCAGCTATTAGGGAGGCTGAGGCAAGAGAATCACTTGAATCTGGGAGGTAGAGGTTGCAGTGATCACGCCACTACACTCCAACCTGGGAGACAGAATGAGACTCCATCTCAAAGAAAAACAAAAACAAAAACAAAAATGCACATCTGTAAACAATGGCATTACTGGGTGCTTCGTCCAAATTGCTTCTCTTCCATTGGAAAAGCCTTTGGCATTCTTCTGAGGATCCTCTAGATCTCCCCCAAACAGCTTGGGTGTTTTTTGTGCCAGTGCATGCGAGGTTAAGGTTACACAAGGCAGCTGAAGTTTTCTCCTTCCCTTATCTTCTGACTCATGGGCTTGAATGATTTTGTTCTGATAAACCAGTAAGAACAGAATAAGCAGCTCAACTCTCAAAGCCCCTCTCAGGGAACATATTCGTGGCCATTGTCAACACTAAGGATGTGTTCTCCTCCATGGGCCTCTTAAATTCATGGGTCTCAATAGTTTGTATCAGTTTCATCTAATTCCAAGTATTTCTTTCTAAATGAAGCATAAATAAGTTACAGAACAAACTTTTAAGACTGCAGAATTTCCCTATCCCATCTTTGTTTCATCTCCTCTCTACTGCAGCTCCTAGGGGGACATAATTTTCAAAGAGAGACAGCCTGCCTCAGAGGACTTCATCCCTTCTCTAGAAACACTGGTTCTCATATGTGACCTCCTATCTTCTCAGGATCTTTTCCATCTTGTGATATTCAGCCCATGTCTTGGTCTTTGGTCCTGTTTCTTGTCCCACGTCAACCCATCATATACCAACATTTTATAACTCCTATTTCTATACTCACTCATCCCGTTCATCTGAAAAAGTGAGGGTGTACAAGCAGAGAAGGCTCTACCTCGAAGCCTGAACTACAGGGCCCCCCATACTGTGACCAAGGTACAGTACACAATCACAGCCACGTGATCCTAGGAAGAGGGCAGAGGCAGGCAGAGGTATTTGGAGAGTGCTGTCAGATTCCAAGATGGGTTTCTCACTGAGCCTGAATGAGGGGTAGGCTGGCTGCAGAGAGAGGAGAGCTGAGGGGCTCCTTCCTCCCATGTTCGGCCTGAGTGAGCTGAAACCCCATCCTAAGTAATCTGCACACTTTATCTCCTATTCTTCATCCCCACGGCTCCTACACTTGTTCAGAAACTCATCACTTCTCCTCAGGAAATGTATAAAATGAGAAAAGGGAAGGCAGAATGAAGTCCAGAGCAGGAGAAGCCAATGACGCCTGAACCGGAGAAGCTTATAAACACGGGGCCCCGGGGCCCCGGGTCCCTGGTAGGAGGATGCTCTAAAAGGTGAGGATGGGCCATGCAGGGACCTTATCAACATAAAAAGTCACCCAAAGGTTGTCAGACAATATGTGATTAGTATCCAATTGATCTGAGAGTCGGGAGTTTTTGGGTAACTCAGTGGGTAAAACTGAGACGGAGGCAGTTTTTTAATTTTGTTTGACGTATGCCCAGTTTGGGCAGTTCCCTCCACTTTGGCCCTCCTGTCTCCTGAACTCCTAGAAGAGAAGCCACTCCAGGAAGCCTGGACCTTGTAATTGACACCCAGTTGCCTTCAATCCTACTAAATCTTACCTGTCCTATTTACCATCTCCTCTCAACCAAGTTCATTCCATAGTGATGTTTTCCTGAGCAAACCAGAAAAAAAAAAAAAAAAAGAATCCTTGTAAACAAGCAAAGATTAATTAGTAAAATAGGCAAAGACTTTCAGAGCCCTTTTCCCCATGTAACATGCCTGTAACTGAATAGGAACTTCTTGCTTCTAGCTATTGAATTATCCAAAAGAATGGCTTTAGTGGTGAATTTTGTACATAAATAGAGGAAGGCATGTTAGCCAGTGGAGAATACATTTAGGCCACAAGGACCTTGTGGTGCTTCTTGGATTACACTGGGCTTTACGCATGGATAACAGATGGGGCCAGGGGAAGAAAACCTCTAGAGCTGGAAGGATGGACGGACAAAGGAAGAAGAGAAGAAAGAATAAACAGCATATGAAATATGTTGAATTCGCACTGCTACAAAGCAAGAACCTAACGCACACATACCTAGAGCTAGGCCCTCAGGGTATGTTTCTCATCCTTTGTGTTTTACTCTCCTCCAGATAGTAAAACACCTGCAAAATACCTTCAGGCCTTGTTCATCAGCATGACAAAATTTCCTGCTTCTTGCCTCTGTGGACAAGGGGGACTGAGATTGTATCTCCTTTCCACAAGAGCCCTTGGGGTCAACACCTATGGAAGGGAAAGGAGGAATGGGCAAAGGGACAGCTGAGTTAGGACGCAGACCTGCTAGATGTCGCAGACAGCCCCGCAGGGAGTTACAGAGATGGAATGCCGTTTAGAATTGCGCAGGGTTCAGGAGACAGGAGAGGCCTTTTTGTGCCTGCATCACTTAGTCACCGGATATGCTCAATAAGGAAGAAAGAATCATAACCTTAGGAGAGGGAGGTGACTTTCTGAAGCTGTGGCAATCCCCAAAGCAGGCAGAGCTCCGCAGATGAGGTCTTTCTTCTGGCAGCACTCCCAGAAAAGTCTCTGTTATTCCTGAAGGGGATCTGGATGGCTTATGCCCATTACACTCCACAGTGCTATATAATACTATAAAACTTTGCAATAAAAAAGGAGAAAATAAATATTGCAAAAGCATACTGTCAAATTGCTACATAACAGAATATTAGGTTTGAAAATATTACCCATTTAATTAAATTTTTCCTCCTTTTACAATAATGTTTGCTTTTCATGAGGTCACCAAAGAATAATTTGTTTCACAGAGCAGCCATGCTATGAATACTACTGTTTAGAGATACAGAAACAAATTTACAACTGTGAATTGAAAAGAATTGTAGAAATAAAGGGAAAATAAAATTTTTATTCTCTAATTTTGTCTAGTGATAGTAATAACGATAATAACCCCTCTAGGTCTGGCACTAGACAAGAAGGTATAAAATATCTCCTGCTTGTGAGGAGGCCATGGAAAATTTCCAGCCATCTTCTGGTTTCTTGTTAACTTTCTTGAAGTTCGCAGCTTTCCATTCTTGAGGGTGGGATGTGGGATATGAGATGTGGGGTCAGTATGGGGTAGTGAAAAAACTTTACTCTCAAGAGTCGGGCTCTTTGCTGGGCCAACAACTAACTAGCGCCCTGTGAATCATCCCTGTTCAGTGCTTACAGTCCTTGATGGTTTCCCAGTGCCAAGAGGATGAAGTTTAGACCCTTATGAGCTCGCAGCCTCATCTGCTGCCTTCTGCCTTCTGGCTAATGTGTTCCAGCCATGCCCTCCTACTTTCAGATCCTGGAACATGCCTGGCGCGCCCCAGCTCCTGCCTTTGCTCATTTCCCCTCTCCTGGAATACTTTTCCCCATTGCAGCCCCTTCGTCCTCCAGGTCCCAGTTTAGATGTCTCTTGCTCCTTTCTGAATCTTTTAAGTTAAAGTCCAGTTTCCCGCATGCTCACAAAGCTCCCTCTAACTTTCCAAGGATTGCATAATATTGTAACAGGCTAGAACCTACATAAAACCCAGGATCCTCACAGCTCAATCCTAAATGCAGTCTGTATTTCAAGAAACGGTGGCCAAATGTTCATAGAGTAATTAAGTGTTTTCATCTTCACTGAAGTCTCTTTACTGCAATTGAAAATGCCTGATGGGGGGAAATCAAAACTCTCAGCAAAACATCTCAGAAATTCTTCCTCTCTTTATCTTACTCCCATTATCTCCCTGTGCTCTGAAACTTCTCTAAGCTCTCCAAAAACCAAGCAGAACATGTTATCTTGCCTGATTTCTCTTTGCTCCCTTATGCAATGATACAATTCTTCTCTTTACTACGTTCTTTGATCCCTGTCGTAACCGTTTACCTGTATCTACCGCTAGACTCCATGATGAAAAGGATCATTTCAATCTTATTCACAGAACTTGAGATAATGCGTGGTACATAATATGTCCTCAATAAATATTTGTTAAATAGACAAGGCCACATTATTGGGTCTTTCCAGGCTAAAGTTTCTTCTTCCAAGGATGAGAGGAATAAACTGGGGAATTTAGAAAGGCACTTCTAGTTGAAATGGTCTATGATCGAATAGGTTCCAGGGAGTACTTTGTGGCACTTTTTGCATTGAATTGCCCTCACAGTTGATAATGATAGTAAATAAAGCACATATAGTTTGTTTGTTTTTTGAGAAAAGATTTCACTCCTATCACCCAGGCTGGAGTGCAGTGGCCTGATCTTGGCTCAGTGCAACCTCTCATGCTTCAGCTTCAGCTTCCCAAGCAGCTGGGATTACAGGCGCATGGCACCACACCCAGATAATTTTTGTATTTTTAGTAGAGACAGGAGATGGGGTTTCACAATGTTGGCCAGGCTGGTCTCAAACTCCTAACCTCAAGGGATCCACCCACATAGGCTTCCAAAGTGCTGGGATTACAGGTTTGAGTCACCATGCCCAGCCAAGTGCATATGTTCTTAATGTGTACTTTGAACTGTTTCAAAGGCTCATTTTATCCCTCTATCCTATTTGTTCATTTTATCCTTCTAACACTCTTATGAGATAGGAACCATTATTTTCCCAGTGTTACAGGTGAAAAAATTAAAAACCAGAGAGGTTGAGTAATCGCCCTAGGTTACACAGCTGCTACAGGGCAGCATTAGCATTTAAAGTAGGTGGCCTGCCTCTCTCAGCTGTGCTCTGAACCACTACTCTATATTTATTATTTTGCTACATACAAAACAATGTTTATAATGGAATGTGGAGTGGCGTGTTTGCATGCAGATGGGATGCAAGACACCGTGGGAGTAGGGCATAGAGATTATATTTCAAAATGATATAATACCTGCATCCCTAAAAGTGCATTTTTCTAAGTTACTTTTGCTATCTATTCTTCAAAGTTTATCTGGAGAATACAAAATAAAACTTCAAGCCAGTCACAAAATATCACTTATTATACAATTCTATCTATATGAAATGTTCAGAATAGTTAAATCTATAGAGGCAGAAAAGTTAGTAGTTGTTCAGGGCTGGTGTGGCAGGGGCGGGGTGGGGTGTGGATGTGAGGATAGGAAGGTGATAGCTAAAGAGTCTGGAATTTCTGGCTGGGCGTGGTGGCTCATGCCTGTAATCCCTGCACTTTAGGAGGCTGTGGCGAGTGAATCACCTGAGGTCAGGAGTTTGAGACCAGTCTGGCCAACATGGTGAACCCCCATCTCCATTTAAAATACAAAAAATTGAGGCCGGGTGCGGTGGCTCACGCCTATAATCCCAGCACTTTGGGAGGCCGAGGAGGGTGGATCACGAGGTCAAGAGATCAAGACCATCCTGGTCAACAAGGTGAAACCCTGTCTCTACTAAAAATACAAAATTTAGCTGGGCATGGTGGCGCATGCCTGTTGTCCCAGCTACTCGGGAGGCTGAGGCAGGAGAATTGCTTGAACCCGGGAGGCGGAGGTTGCCGTGAGCTGAGATTGTGCCATTGCACTCCAGTGTGGCTAACAACAGCGAAACTTAGTCTCAAAAAAAAGAAAAAGTAAAAAATAAATAAATAAATAAATAATTTTAAAAAATAAAAATAAAATAATAAATAAATAAAATTGGGCCAGGCATGGTGGTTCATGGCTGTAATCCCAGCACTTTGGGATGCTGAGGCAGATGGGTCATTTGAGGTCAGGAGTTTGAGACCAGCATGGCCAACATGGTGAAACCCCATCTCTACTAAAAGTACAAAAATTAGCTGGGCGGTAGTGACACGTGCCTGTAATTCCAGCTACCCAGGAGGCTGAGGCAGGAGAATTCTTGAGCCTGGGAGGAGAGGTTGCAGTAAGCCACGACAGGGCCACTGCACTCCAGTCTGTGCCAGAGGGTGAGATCCTGTCCCAAACAAACAAAAAAAAACCCAGCCAACACTCCAGACTTCATTTGGCTTTATTATTCCACGAATTCCCTCTTCTTGTTGGAGGTCCCAGTCTAACGTTGCATACTCACCACATTTACTCACCATGCCCCCTTCGACTCCACTGCGGCCTGTGACAGCTTTTAGGGCTTTCCTTGTTTTCATGCCCTTGACAGTTTGAGTACATCTAGTATTTTGTAGAATATCTCTCCATTTGAGCTTATCTGATGTTTTTATCATGAGTAGGATGGAGTTATGAGTTTGGGGAAGATTATCACAGTGGTAAAGTGGCCTTCTTGTCACGTTCTACCAGGCTGCATGAGATCCACATAACTACCACTCTACCACTGGTGCTGTCAACATTCATCATTTGGTTAAGTGATGTCTTTCAGGTTTCTTCACTTCAATGTTATTATTTTGCCTTTTCTATGTTATTTGGAAGCAAGTCACTAAGTTCAGACCATGCCCAAATAATTTTTAAATGTGAAAATTAAAATTATTCCTATTTTATTTACTTCAAACATAATATCCATTTGTAAGATTTTCTAAGTTTATTAAAATTGACTGGGATTCTCTTTTCCTTTAGTCTGTAATACTTAACTTATTTTTGGATTCTAATGCTTTGAAAAAAAAATATATATATATTTTTTGAATTATAATTATAAGATAATGTGACTGCTGCTTTCCAAGAGGTGAAATGTAAATTTAAACAATTATCTTTTTTATTTTAAAATGACATTTACTGGAAAAATGCTTTGAAAGTATATCAAAGTTTACTAAAACCAAAGGAAAATAAAGGAGAGTATTTCTTACAATCTTGGAAGGTGGCCCTTGGCCACCTTGAATCAAGCCACCTTTGCTGCCTTAGTTTCCCCACTGATCAGTCATTCTGGGGCTCCTGGATGAGGCTGTTGAAAGAGTCATGAGAACTGGATTCTCGTTTGCCACCGGAATTAGTTGAGGCAACTTTGACCCAATTGAGCAGTCTCTGAACTGTTTCCTAAATAATTAATTGAAAATTATGTTTTTCCTGCATCACACACAGGTTTATTGTTGACATTCAAACTGTAAAAGACCATTCAAATGTAATATGTTCCTCTTAGAGTCACACTTCAAGTCACAGAGGCAGTAACGATTAGTCAATCCTTGGTGTGTATAGTGAGTTAGGTAATACAGTAATGATGGCAACATAACAGCTAACAGTCATAAAATTTTCTCTCTGACAGACACTATTCTGAAAGTTTTACTTGCAAATTCTCATGTAATCCTTATAGCAACCTCATAAATTAGATATTATTCTATCTCTATTTTACAGTTGAAGAATCTGAGTCAGAGAGCTTAAATAAATTACACAGTGAGGAAGTGGCAGAATCAGGCATTGCCATCTATGCTTTCAGCCTGTGGTAGAGACATTTAATGCTCACCAAATACCCATGTGTTCCCTTTAATTTTCCAGACTCCCTTGTAATTAAACTGGGGCCTTGGAACTAGTTCTGGCCAGTGGACTGAAAGTACAAGTGATACGGATCACTTCCGGTTTGCAGCATAGAAGAATGATTAGGATTCTTCATACATTTTCCTTTTCCCTGCTATAGGCTTCAGGTTGAAATGATGATGTTAGTTATGAGAGCATGGGTCACTTGATAGCAAGCTGCCTGGGGGAGCTGCTGGACCTGCAGTGGACCTTGCATGAAAAAGGAATGTACTTTCACGCGATCAGCCACTTACTTAGGTTTCACGTTTGTTGGTAACTGAAGTATAGCCTATCTTATCCTGCTGATTATCCTACTTGTTGAAGTAGATGTATTCATTTTTGCATCTAGAAATTATAAATTGTAACTTGGAATTTGAAATCCAATATTAACAATTAGACAATTGTCCTCTAACATGCTTCCTCCTAAAAATCTTCCTTTCAGAATTACTTTATGTAATTTGCAATTCTCCCCTTCACTTACTTTCTCTACCCATCAGCCTAAGATGTATTTTCCATACATGTAATGTTCCTACCTCTTACCCACTTAATTGTGTGTTTGTGTATGTAGCATATGTGTGCATTCATGGGAGGGTAGGTGGAGGAAAGGAAGAAAAGATTACTCAGAACAGTCTTTACTGCTTTTCAGATGTATACCATCCTTTTAAAGATGCAGATAGACAAAGTTTAGGAAAGAATTTTTTTCAACAGAATGGAGCAAAATTGTTATTTAGAATCGTGTTTGGAAATTTGTTTTCCAATCTCGACATTGAAGCATTCATTGGCTGATGTATTGTGATTGTTCTTTCTGCTGTGCTCTCTCAGAATTGAGCTTGGATAACAGTGTGGGTCAATATTCTCTTTCCGAGAATATTCTGGGAAAAAAATTGAACTAATAAAAACAGACCTAAGCAGTAGTAGAAATAAATGTGGTTTTAGGGAAATGATGCTGCCGACGCCAGCCTCCCCATCTCAATTATCTAAATCAGACAAAATCTACTGTGCCTTGGGCTCCTCAGCAACAAAGCACTGTCTAGTTAGGAAGGAGAACAGCAGCTTGTGGTGAGACAACACTGCAGAGGATGTCCCCTCAGCCTCTGAGACATTCTGATGTGGGACAAAGCACCAGTGATGTGCCTAGGGAAGACTGTGAGTGTGTGTGTGTGTGGGCGTGCACGTGTGTATTAATATCAGTCAATGCTGATATTTTAAAACATCATCACTTGATTATATCTTCTCTGCTTTCTCTTTTGTCTTTTCAGAAATTCTACTGGATAGATGTTGTATGTCTTAAGTTGATATCTAATTTTCTTATCTTGTCTTTACTTTCTTTCTCCTTATAAAATTCCCATCTCACCTAAGGCTGGGAAGGGGTAGTTGCCTTGATGTGTGGGATGGAAGAAAGAGACTGAGGTCCTAACTGCAATCAGTAAAGATTTTCAGCCATCTCTTTCTTTTCAGCCATGTCCCACCTCCAAACCCTGAGCCTCAAACTGTCTGTCATTCAGTCTGGCTCACTTCTGTCTGTATCTCCCCTGCAGACTCTCAGGTTGTAGCTTTCTCCATTCTGTAAAATTTGGCTTCTACTACACATTTTACAAAACTGTTGATATATAATTTGTAATTGTCTCCTGTTCTGTTCCCTTTATCCTGTGAGTTTAGAACTTTCCTATTTGTTTTAATTTCATTTACTGTCAGTGAAGTTTCAGGAGAGAGAAGGAATAAAGACACACATATTTAACCTGTGTATTAAATCAGACTCCCCTTTGCCATGTTTATAAAAGTAACAGCTCTGCAAGGCATATATTAGTAGGCTCATCTTACAGATAAAGATACTGAGTCTCAGAGAGCTTCAGTAAATTGCCTAAGAGCTCACTGCTAAGGACCAGAGCTGGGATTCAAATCCATATGCGACTGAATCCAAATCCCCTGCTCTTCACCAGAGCAGATCTTCCTGCAGTGGCCACTAGGGCAGGGTCAGAGGACCTCCTGGGGATGGTTCTAAGAAGATGGTTCATGGCAAACAAGGTTCAGACCAACCCTTAGGTCTCTTCCAACCAGGTTTTAATAATTGGCTTTCCTTTGTTTGATAATTACAGATGATTTCCAACATGGAGTCTATAATTAGAATATTCATGGTGTCAAAATAACGCCCTTTAGGGAAAAATGTAGAATTGATGGGTCACAGGGATTTTTTTAAACAAAGAAAATTGATGCAATATTATTTTAGCCTAAGTGCTAAATAGTGTTCAATTCAAACTCTAGGGGAGGTACATCAACAGAAAAACTAGCTTAGTAACCCAGAGCACCTAATAAGACTTTTGGCTACGGATCCAATCAGCTCATGGCACACCCACAAAGAGGAAACCCTATGTTTAGGTGACTCCTTGGTGAAGCCTCCACATAAATGCTCTGTGTCAAGGAGCCTCCCTTCTGATGCACAGCATTTGGCCCAACCCACTCAAGGAGTGAAGTATGTGCCATTTGTTTATTTTAAGATTTCCTTTGGATGCATTATTTGCACATGGGATCATCTTGCTATATTAAACTGACACAATGTAAAATATAAGATGTGATATCTGATATATCCCAGGAAAAACAGAGCTGGTGACAGAAATTGGTGGTCATAGTGACTCCAGCAGTGACAGGCTGACTGCTGCCTACTTCGGAAGAGGCACACACTGCACAGGAACCATAATCCCTTCCCGCAGGCCAATGTTTGGGAGAGGTAGCTAGGCACCAGCCGAGACCACACCCTCTTACCCACCTGCTGTGAGGAGCTGGTTTGGCTTGAGCAAAGTGCTTGAGGGATGTCTCCTAATCCTTGAGACCCATCATGGTCCCTGTTGAGCCTCCTTTTCTCACAGCCATTATCTGCCAAATTAATGGCAGTGTTTCCACAGTTTAGCGATTGCCTTGATATAGTTTCCCAGGCTCCAGGGACATATCTTGTGCCACAGCTATCCTATATCTCCAGGGTGGAGTCAGACCTCACAGGGAGTCTCTGGGTCTGAGCAGGCAAACCAGTCCAGATTCATTGCCTTGGGGTGGGGCTAGGCCCAACCTGGTAATGACGTTATGCCAGACAGGTGTTTTTAATCACATTTTTTTCTCTAAGTCAACTGCAAAATAAATTCATAATAAATAAATGTAGTCACATCTAGAGAGTTCTGGGAGACCTAGAAAAACAGATGATTAAAAGAGAACAATTGAGTTGTTGCTCCAGAAAGAGCAATGATTTGGAGAGGAAGTATAGTTAGTAGACCTGGCTTTGAAATCTGGCTCTCCCACTTCCCAGCTGTGGATGAAGTCTTACCTTCTTCAAACGGGCATCTTCTTCTCTGTAAAATAAGGGTACAAATAAAACCTCATGACATTGCTGTGAGGATTTATAAAATGCCTGTAAAGTCCTAGATTAGAGTCAGCAAAAGGTAAATTATAGATAAAATAAAAATTATTTAAAGACTCTTTTTCTTTTCTCTCAGATCTTTATCTTGTATCTCAACCCATTATTTAGAGAACTAAGGAATATTTCATTTTGACTTCTTTAAGCAGAAAAGAAAAAAAGAATTTGGGGCCCAAAATAACTATCTTTAAAATTTGAAAGACTGAAAAGCAAAATAAATAAATAAACAAGTAAATAACTATGGGTCTTACTCTATTTTTTTCTGGTGGTAGCTTTAGTGTAATATTTATTGTTTCCCCTTAAAAAATAAGACTTAATTAGCTTTTCACAGTGGCAATGTTATAGGCAATGAGGTTTATCCAAGGCTCGATTATTGCTAATTGAAAACTTTTCCCAATACCTTGCCATGACGACTTGAAATATAGTTGGCATTGGCAATTTTTGACAGTCTCTCTAGAGACTAAAAAAAAAAAACACTGCTTAATTTCCCCTCTTTTATTCCTGTTGCTTAACTATCCATTTTTCTTTTTTCTTCTTCCTCTCTCCCTTTTTTCTCCCCTTGTATCTCTCCTTTCTCTTTATCATTTTCTTTTTTTCATTGTCTTTCTTACCTTTCTTTCACTTTTACTTCTTCTCTCATTTTCCTTCCTGTGTCTTTTTCTTAAGAAAACCAAATTGTGGAACACATAGTGTAAACAAAAAAGCCTCACATGTATAGTTTGCATAGCTACTGTAGATTATCAGTTTCAAAAACAAAGCACTCTCCTTTTCTCTGATGTTATGCTTTAATCTGAGAGGCAATATTTACAGAGTGTTCAGTGGTCTGAAGGAAGTAAAATATAACACAAATATCTTCTAGACATATACAGTATAAGCTTTTACTTGATTACATTCAGATGTTATCAAGAGTAAGTTCATTAATAACTTGCTGTTATATCAAAATTGGAAAGTGAAAATTAAGAAAAAACAGAAAAGTAGCATTGGATTTTCAAGAATATTGCAATACATTTGGAAGTGGAAGCTGAACACATGAGAAGAGAACAATTAAGCCCATATGTATTTGTGTTAAATTTGGGGACCGCTCAAATGATAGAAGACATTCACAGCTAGCTCAAAAGTTAAGACTTTCCTTTTATTATTTTTATTGTATACTATGTGTTAATAAGAAAGCATAAACTGGGAAAATAAAACCAAGAGAATTTGGTGAGAATTACCCAAATACTCACGTCTTGTTAATTTCTGGAGGTATAGCTTTATCTTTATCTTTAGCTCTACAATGTACATGCTATTTTACAAATACACTGTTTTTCCAACAGGATCCTCAACATTTTTCTGTATCAACAAATATGGAATTAAAGCCTTTCCAGGCCTATAGGTCATCAGAAAAGGAAGAAAAGATATGGGGCAGCATGATCAGCAAGACCTGATGGTGGGTGAGCTTATGTTGCTACTTGAAGGATGTGCAGGATTTAGAATACCAGATAGGAGGGCCGGGCGCGGTGGCTCACGCCTGTAATCCCAGCACTTTGGGAGGCCGAGGCGGGTGGATCACGAGGTCAAGAGATCAAGACCATCCTGGTCAAGATGGTGAAACCCCGTCTCTACTAAAAATACAAAAAATTAGCTGGGCATGGTGGCGCGTGCCTGTAATCCCAGCTACTCGGGAGGCTGAGGCAGGAGAATTGCCTGAACCCAGGAGGCGGAGGTTGCTGTGAGCCGAGATCGCGCCATTGCACTCCAGCCTGGGTAACGAGAGCGAAACTCCGTCTCAAAAAAAAAAAAAATAGGAGATGAGAGTCTCCCTGAAGAACAGCAACATGGAAAACTGCAGGAAAAGGAAAGAGCATGGGTCAGGCATGGCCCAGTGGGTGGACCAGTGTGGCTTCCTGTGGATAAGTGGGGAAAGGCAGAGAGAAGGATACACCCAGGCAAAAAGAAGCTTTAGAGCACCTGTTGATTATCAAGAAGAAATGAATTTGAATGGCAGTCCACGGTGAAATACAGATGACTGTCCACATAAAGAGAATTGTTACAAATTATCCACAGTAGTGAATGAAAAACTGGGATTCCCCTCTAGAGAGCTTTAAAAAAGACAGATGTGGTGGGCACGGTGGCTCACACCTGTAATCCCAGCACTTTGGGAGGCCAAGGCAGGTGGATCATGAGGTCAGGAGTTTAAGACCAGCCTGGCAAAGGTGGTGAAACCCTGTCTCTACTAAAAATATAAATATTAGCCTGGCATGGTGGCGAGTGCCTGTAATCCCAGCTACTGGGAAGGTTGAGGGAGAGAATTGATTGAACCGGAGAGGCAGAGGTTGCAGTGAGCTGAGATCATGCCACAGCACTCCAGCCTAGGTGACAGAGTAAGACTGTCTAAAAAAAAAAAAAAAAAAAAAAAAAATTGCAGATGTCTGAGCTCCAATAAGGATCTATTGTAGATACTTGTAATGCATTTGCCTTATCTTTGCTCATCTTAATAGTAGGCAATTTAACAATATTTCTGGCTTACTGTTTTTCAAACAATAGTTATGACATTAGGGAGTCATCATCAGCAGTTTAAAAAAGAAATTTGAATAAAGTATAAAGAAGTTAAACATCAGAATATGCTGCCATTGTTAACATTCTCAAGAGCCTATTTGTGTAAATAAGGATTTTCAATCTTGAACCAATTAAAATAACAAAAACACATAGCTGCAGCATTAAATAAAGTATTTCCTAATTTTTAGTTTGGTATAGTTTGTTTTTGATTTGTTTCCATTTTGTGTTTACAGATTAATAAAACAAATATTCACATTATACATAGCTTTTATCTGAGCATAGGTAATAAAAATAAGAATTGTTTCACGAATCTTCATGTTCTTATTATGTGAATGTATATGTACTAGTTGCAAGGTAAGGTGTATTTCTTACTGAGGACAATGGGGAAAAAAGTTTGGAAAAATTACTGAGAACTTTACTTAAAAACAATTTATTAAGGCCAGGCGAGGTGGCTCACACCTATAGTCCCAGCACTTTGGGAGGCTGACGCGGGTGGATCATGAGGTCAAGAGATCGAGACCATCCAGGTCAACAAGGTGAAACCGCGTCTCTACTAAAAATACAAAAATTAGCTGGGCATGGTGGCGTGCGCCTGTAGTCCCAGCTACTCGGGAGGCTGAGGCAGGAGAATTGCTTGAACCCAGGAGGCAGAGGTTACGGTGAGCCGAGATCGCGCCATTGCACTCCAGCCTGGGTAACAAGAGTGAAATTCCATCTCAAAAAAAAAAAAAATTATTAATCTGGCAAGTGGTCTATTTTGTTGATCTTTTCAAAACACTATCTCCTGAATTTATTGATTTTTTGAAGGGTTTTTGTGTCTCTGTCTCCTTCAGTTCTGCTCTGATCTTAGTTATTTCTTGTCTTCTGCTAGCTTTTGAGTTTTTTTGATCTTGCCTCTCTAGCTCTTTCAATTTTGACGATAGGGTGGCGATTTTAGATCTTTCCTTGCTTCTCTGGTGGGCATTTGTTGCTATAAATTTCCCTCTAGACACTGCTTTAAATGTATCCCTGAGATTCTGATACATTGTGTCTTCAAAATAGGCAGACCACTAGCCAGATTTAAAAAAAAGGAAAGAGAGAAGAATCAAATAGATGCAATCAAAAACGATAAAATGGATATCACTACCAATTTCACAGAAATACAAACCATCATCAGAGATTACTACAAACACCTCTATGCACGTAAACCAGGAAACCCAGAAGAAATGGATAAATTCCTGGACACTTGCACCCTCCCAAACCTAAACCAGGAAGAAGTTGAAACCTTGAACAGACCAATAACAAGGGCTGAAGTTGAGGAAACAATTAATAGCCTACCAACCAAAAAAAGTCCAGATCCAGACAGATACACAACTGAATTCTCCCAGATGTACAAAGAGGAGCTGGTACCACTCCTTCTGAAACTATTCCAAACAATACAAAAAGACGGAATCTTTCCCAAATCATTTTATGAGACCAACATCATCCTGATACCAAAACTCAGCAGAGATTCAATAACAAAAGCTTCAGACCAATATCCATGATGAACATAGATGCTATCTTCAATAAAATACTGGCAAACCAATTGCAATGGCACATCAGAAAGCTTGTCCATCACAATCAAGTAGGCTTCATCCCGGGAATGTAAGCCTGGTTCAACATACACAAGTCTATAAATGTAATTCACCACATAAACAGAACCAAAGACAAAAACCACATGACTATCTCAATAGATGCAGAGAAGGCCTTTGACAAAATTCAACAGTGCTTTACGCTAAAAACTCTCAATAAACAAGGTATTGAAGGAACGTATCTCAAAATAATAAAAGCTATTTATGGCAAACCTACAGCCAATATCATACTGAATGGGCAAAAACTGGAAGCATTCCCTTTGAAATCTGGCACCAGACAAGGACGCCCTCTCTCATCACTCCTATTCAGTATAGTATTGGAAGTTCTAGCCAGAGTAATTAGGCAAGAAATAAAAGATAAAAAGTATTCAATTAGGAAAAGAGGAAGTTAATTTGCAGATGACATGATTGTATATTTCGAAGACCGTATCATCTCAGACCAAAATCTCCTGAAACTGATAAGCAACTTCAGCAAAGTCTCAGTATACAAAATCAATGTGCAGAAATCACACATTTCTATACACCAATAACAGACTAACAGAGAGCCAAATCATGAGCAAACTCCCATTCACAATTGCTATAAAGAGAATAAAATACTTAGGAATACAACTAACAAAGGATGTAAAGGACCTCTTCAAGGAGGACTACAAACCTGCTCGAGGAAATAGAAGAGGATACAAACAGATGGAGAAACATTCCATGCTCATGGTTAGGAAGAATCAATGTCGGGAAAATGGCCATACTGCCCAAAGTTATCTATAGATTCAATGCTATCCCCATCAAGCTACCAATGACCTTTTTCACAGAACTGGAAAAAACCACCTTAAAATTCATATGGAACCAAAAGAAAGCCCGCATAGCCAAGACAATCCTAAGCAAAAAGAACAAAGCTGGAGGCATCACGCTACCTGATTTCCAACTATACTACAAGGCTACAGTAATCAAAACAAGGTGGTACTGGTACCAAAATAGAGATACAGACCAATGGAACAGAACAGAGGTCTCAGCGGCAACATCACACATTTACAACCATCTGATCTTTGACAAACCTGACAGAAACAAGCAATGGGGAAAGGATTCCCTATTTAATAAATAGTGTTGAGAAAAGTGGCTAGGGGTGTGCGGAAAGCAGAAACTGGACCCCTTCCTGACACCTTACACTAAAATTACCTCCAGAAGGTAACCCTAGAAGAAAACCTAAGCAAAACCATTCTGGACATAGGCATAGGCAGGTACTTCATGACTAAAACACCAAAAGCATTGGCAGCAAAAGCCAAAATAGACAAATGGGATATAATTAAATTCCAGAGATTCTGCACAGCAAAAGAAACAATCATTAGAGTAAACCAGCAATCAACAGAATGGGAAAAAGTTTTTGCAATCTACCCATCTGACAAAGGGCTCATATCCAGAATCTACAAAGAACTAAAACACATTTACAAGAAAAAAACAAACAAACCCATCCAAATGTGGGCAAAGGATATGAACACTTTTCAAAAGAAGACATATATGAGGCCCATAAACATGCGAAAAAATGCTCATCGTCACTGATATTAGAGAAATGCAAATCAAAACCACACTGAGATACCACCTCATGCTAGTTAGAATGGCGATCATTAAAGAATCTGGAGACAACAGATGCTAGCTAGGATGAGGAGAAGTAGGAACACTTTTACACTGTTGGTGGGAGTATAAATTAGTTCAACCATTGTGGAAGACAGTGTGGTGCTTCCTCAAGGATCTAGAAATAGAAATTCCATTTGACCCAGCAATCCCATTACTGGGTATATACCTAAAGGACTATAAACTGTTTTATTATAAAGACACGTACACACGTATGTTCCTAGTGACACTGTTTATAATAGCAAAGACCTGGAACCAACCCCAATGCCCATCAATGATAGACTGGACAAGGAAAATGTGGCATATATACACCACAGAATACTATGCAGCCATAAAAAATGAGTTCATATCCTTTGTAGGGACATGGATGAATCTGGAAACCATCATTCTCAGCAAACTGACACGAGAACAGAAAATCAAACACAGCACGTTCTTACTCATAGGCAGGTGTTGAACAATGAGCACACAGGGATACAGGGAGGAGAGCATCACACACTGGGGTCTGTTGTGGGGGGCCAAGTGAGGGACAGTGGTGGAGTGAGGAGGTCGAGGAGGGATAACGTGGAGAGAAATGCCAGATGTAGGTGATGGGGGGGAAGCAGGCAGCAAACCACATTGCCATGTGTGTACCTATGCAACAGTCCTGCATGATCTGCACATGTACCCCAGAACCTAAAGTAAAATTAAGAAAAAAAGAAAGAAAACAAGTTACATACTTCATGCATATTATGCTTAGTTTCTGAATTTGTTGAGACTCTTTTGGTTAATAAATAACAGAAAAAACAACTTGTACTATGAAAACAAAAATGAGGCGAGATTACTTTGAAGGCTATAAGGTACCTCCCAGAACCAAAGCCTTTTGAAAGCAACTGTGCCTCACTGGAGAGTGGAGCTCATAACTGGAAGGTTGCAAGGAAGCTCAGCCCTCTTCTACCTCCTCCCATCTCTGCTTCCCTGGCAGGCCTGTTCCTTCCTCCGTTGCAGGCTGGCTTTCTGGGTCCTCAGTGTCCACAGTGAAGCCCAGGTCTACATGCTTCATGTTATCGTTTTTAGGACCCAGAAAGTTTTTTTCCTCTATCTTCCTCTTAATTTCATTACTCAGTCCCCATCTCCCAGTGAAGAAAGAAAACCTGTTTGGGTCAGTTCAAGTCAGGTGTACTGTTGGTCCAGTCAACTGTGGGCTGCAGAGAAGAGGGATAGAGTAATGGAACCCCGATAGGATCTAGAATTCTACTCCAAAGAAGAACGGGAGAGAGCTGGGCAGATATTCCAAATGGCCCCTGGTGTATGTTCAAAACTCTTTTTTCTAGAACCTAGTGCATTCTTATTTGTTGAGTCAAAGAAATTAAGATTCTGTATGTGCCTAAAATGACTTTGAGTATTAAATTCAAAGAGATACTTTTTCTCAATTAAAAAAAAAAAAGTCAAAAACACTGTGGCTTGCACGCAGTTGAAGAACCTCTTAGAAACGTCACATTTCTTTCTACAATATTCTGAGCTGGAAACTGAAATGCAGGGAAAGAAACAAAAGTGAAAACAAACCCAACACCAATAAATATGTAATGTGACGTGATCGGCAACAAGAAGGATCAAGACTATTTGATAACCAAACACCAAAGAGAGGTGACCTTAGGCATACCTTGGAACATAAAAATCTAGCTCTGCAGGATGGCTTTATTTTCGGTGTTACAGCTAATCAAATTGTTGGCAGTATTGTGTGGCTTGGGTGTGGTGGTAGAAGCCTGGGGTGAGTCACAATGATGACCAATTGTGGTTTCTTTTTCTTTTTCTCTGTAGTGAAGAAATGTGGTTTGCTCAGCATATCATCCCAGTCTAAATGCCTTCTGGAGAGGTTACAGGAAATACCTATTAATGGACGAAAGACAGGATGAGGGAGAAAATGAAGACTAGGCCTGGATTTAGATGACAATTTTTGGGGCAAGAGGGCATAGGTTAGGATATATAGAAAGGATAAGATAATTGACTCAAAATCTTCTGTATAACAAAAATATAAGAATTCGTGTAATAAAAGTTGATTCCTATAAATGACTGTGTCTGGATACATTCCAGACAGAAATAACACATTAAAATATTAATCTAGCTTTGGTAAGTATTTGAAGCAAGCAGTTGGCTGTAGAGATATTTGGGCTGCTAAAATTTCTATATACAAAATTAATCCCATAAGATGGTGTTTGTGAGTGGGAGAAAAATGAAAGTTAATGGAAAGTGGCAAGAGTTCAAAAATATAACTTGATTTCCAGAGATACACTTGCTTGTCTGAAAATGTAATTTTGTAGACTGGGTGCAGTGGCTCACACCTGTAGTCCCAGCACTTTGGGAGGCTGGTGGATCACTGAGGTCAGGAGTTCAAGACCAGCCTGATCAACATGGTGAAACCCCATCTCTACTAAAAATACAAAAATTAGCTGGGTGTGGTGGTGGGCACCTGTAACACCAGCTACTCAGGAGTCTGAGGCAGGAGAATCACTTGAACCCAGGAGGTGGAAGTTGCAGTGAGCCGCGATTGTACCATTGCACTCCAGCCTGGGCAACAGAGTGAGACTCTGTCTCAAAAAACACACACACACACACAAAAACATGTAATTTTGTGACAAGTTTTCTGTGTTGCCTCCAGGTCTGAGGGGCCATGATGGATTGCACCTATCCCTGGACAGGAACACAGTAGTGCTTTGGGTTTAGTAAGTTCATTACCATGCACGCATCATCCCAAATTTGATTTCTTGTTGCCTAACAAATGTTAAAGTTATTTCAAATAACCAGCCACTCTATGAGCACATACACAAAAGAAATAAACCAAAAAAGAAAGAAAGAAAGAAAACGAAAAATGGAAGACGTCCCCATTATTGGGAATGAACACATCAGAATGAATTCTGGCTGCCAGCTCAGGTATGTGGGTCTGGATTAGAGCTTTCCTGGGGTACTGCTGAGCTATGGCTCATTTTATGATCTAGAGAATGTCTGGAATGTGGGTTGAATGGCAACAGATCTGGAACATTCATTGACTAGACAGGAGGTTGCTTCTAACTGGGGATCCAACCAAAAATGCTTTGCCCCCGTCCAAAGAACATTCAGAGGTTTTGAAATTTTTAACTATTAATAATAAATGCAATTTAATAATTGCAACCAGCATTTATTGAACAATTATCATACATGAGGCACTATGTCAAGTGCTTTAATTGCCTTATTCCATTGTCGGAATAACCCTAAGATGTGGGTATTCAGCTTTATCATCCACAGGTAGCAGGTAAGAGAACTGATACTCAGAGTGATTAAGTAATTTGCTTGAGGTATGCGGTCCATAAGTGGCAGGGCTGGGATTTAAACACAGCTTTGTAGATCTAAAACTCGTAGGCTTTACCCACTATGTTGTATTGTCAAAATATGGCAGTCTCCAGCAAATGTGATGTGATATTTACTTGGGTGTGTTTCTTTCTTTCTTATTAAAAATTTTTTTTTTTTTTAAAAAGATGAGGTTTCTCCATGTTGGTCAGGCTGGTCTTGAACTCCTGACCTCAGGTAATCTGCCCACCTCGGCCTCCCAAAGTGCTGGGATTACAGGCAGGAGCCACAGCACCCAGCCCCCCTCCTTTTTTTTTTTTTTTATTTTGATATGGAGTCTCACTTTGTCACTCAGGCTGGAGTGCAGTGGTGAGATCTTGGCTCCCTGCAACCTCTGCCTCCCTGGTTCAAGCGATTCACTGCGTCAGCCTCCTGAGTAGCTGGGATTACAGGCATGCGCCACCAGGTCCAGCTAATTTTTTATTTTTAGTAGAGATGGGGTTTCATCATGTTGGTCAGGCTGGTCTTGAACTCCTGACCTCGTGATCTGCTGGCCTCTGCTGCACACCTCAGGCCTCCCCAAACACTGGGATTACAGGCATGTGTCACCACGCCTGGCCTTACCTGGGTGTTTCTTTGACTCTTATTTACTTCTTTATAGGAATACTGTTTCAAGTATATATTCATATGCAAATTGATTCCTAGGTAGAACAGCCCATTGGTGGAGCAGTCAGAACACACACAATATTTATGGATTAAATTCTCTATCTTCTATAGGTACAGTATGTCATGCCCCAAAATCATGACAATAATAACACCAAAGATCTCTGTCACAGATTACATGACAGATACAATGAAAAAAGGTTGAAGTGTTGCAAGAATTACCAAAATGTGACACAGAGACATGAAGTGGATACATGCTGTGATGCTACTGACATGCTGGAGGCACAGTTGCCACAAGCCTTCATGTTGTAAAAAACACAGTATCCCTTAAGTGCTATAAAGCAAGAGCAATAGAATGAGGTATTCCTGTATTTACTTGTCTGTCTCTTCTAATTGTAAAGTTCTTTAGTGTAAGATGTCTCCAGTACTTCCCCACAGCAGGCATCTGTTACTGAGTAAATAAAGGAATACATGATTACCCATGTGCAGACAATAATGTAGCAAAAGCTATTTATTCATTTTTAGTTTATTTATTTTTTTCTTCAGACAGAGTCTCACTCTGTCACCCAGGCTGGAGTGCAGTGGTGCGATCTGGGCTCACTGCAACCTTCACCTCCCGGGTTCAAGGGATTCTCCTGTCTCAGCCTCCCAAATAGCTGGGATTACAGGCGCATGCCACCACAGCCAGCTAGTTTTTTGTATTTTTAGTAGAGACAGGGTTTCACCATGTTGCCCAGGCTGGTCATGAACTCCTGAGCTCAGGCAATCTGCCCTTCTTAGCCTCCCAAAGTGCTAGAATTACAGGTGTGAGCCACCACGCGGGACCCCAAAGCTATCTATATTTAAAAGGAGCTTCCCCAAATTAGTAAATGCTGGTCCATGATATCAAAGTTCTAATAATTCTTCACCGGCTACAAGAGAAAGTGAAGCATCAGGGGCTTCAACTTCTTTGAAATTCTTCTTTTACTCATAATCATTAATGCATCGTTTAGCAATTGTTCTGCTTATGTGAGTTCTGACTCTTTTTTTTTTTTTTGAGATGGAGTTTCGCTCTTGTTACCCAGGCCGGAGTGCAATGGCGCGATCTCGGCTCACCGCAACCTCCGCCTCCTGGGTTCAGGCAATTCTCCTGCCTCAGCCTCCTGAGTAGCTGGGATTACAGGCACGCGCCACGATGCCCAGCTAAATTTTTGTATTTTTAGTAGAGACAGGGTTTCACCATGTTGACCAGGATGGTCTTGATCTCTTGACCTCGTGATCCACCCGCCTCGGCCTCCCAAAGTGCTGGGATTACAGGCTTGAGCCACCGCGAACTAGGCCTAAACTGTCAGTCCCCGGAAGGCAGGAAATGCATCTTTTTAGTCTCTAAATCTACCTTCTATTCATCCTTTAACAGCGCTTTACATAGGATGTGTCAAGAAATACATAACCGGTTTGAACTCAATTTTTTTTAATTGCATTTTAGGTTTTGGGGTACATGTGAAGAACACGCAAGATCGTTGCATAGGTACACACAAGGCAGTGTGATTTGCTGCCTTCCTCCCCATCACCTATATCTGGCATTTCTCCGCATGCTATCTCTCCCCAACTCCCCACTCCCACACTGTTTCTACCCTATTTCTCCTCCCCATCCCACAGACCCCAGTGTGTGATGCTCCCCTCCCTGTGTCCGTGTGTTCTCATTGTTCATCACCTGCCTATGAGTGAGAACATGCCATGTTTGATTTTCTGTTCTTGTGTCAGTTTGCTGAGAACGATGGTGTCCAGTTTCATCCATTTCCCTACAAAGGACACAAACTCATTGTTTTTGATGTCTGTAAACTCAATTTTTAAAAACGTTGTTGGAAAATACCTCAAACTTTAATGCCACCAAGTCAGTGGAAACCATTCCAGAGTTTGAATAAAGTACTTCAGGGATCTAAAACCTTGAATCTGGGACATTCAGGCTCCCTAGTAAGAAAATCATTGTAGTTCTTGGGGTGGAGGCCAGGAAGTAGGAGCTGTCTGTCACCTCACTGCTACAGCTTTTGTGTTTGTTTAAATTGCTGTAGTGGTGTGGTCACCATCATAAGAAATCTTGTTTTCAGACTTATGGCATACTTTCCCTCGTTTCTGAATGTAACTGATACCAAGAATAATTTTCTTTTTCCTGAGTGGCCATAGTCCCGATATCTAAGTTGTTCCATTTTATGTATAAATTCCTGAAGTGCTGCCTGTTTGTTGAAATACTAGATACACAGATAGTAAGTAGAATCCTTTAAGAAGAAATGCATTTCAATCCTGTTCTTCCCCCTCCCCCCTCCCTCAAAATTAAGAATGCTGCTAGCCTACCCTTTGAGGAAGAAGTCAGAATTCCTAAAATGAGGAGGTAGAGAAGAAACCAGAATTCTGTTCTGCCAGGCTCCATATAGCATAACAAATCTCTCCTTAAAATCTGCCTTCTGACCAGGTGCAGTGGCTCATGCCTGTAATCCCAGCACTTTGGGAAGCTGCAGTGGGTGCATCAGTTGAGGTCAGGAGTTCAAGACCAGTCTTGACCAACGTGGTGAAATCCCGTCTCTACTTAAAAATAAATAAATTAGCTACTAAATAAATAAATAAATAAATTAGCTGGGTGTGGGGACGCGCCTGTAGTCCCAGCTACTCAGGAGACTGAGGCAGGAGGTTGCAGTAGTGAGCCGAGATCGCGCCACTGCACTCCGGCCTGGGCGGAAGAGCAACACTGAGACTCCAAAACAAAACAAAACGAATCTACTTTCTCTCTCTTCAATTGTCTAAACCTCAATCCTGCAGACAGCTGTGACCCCAAGTCCCAAAATGATGTTGCTATTGCAGGGTAACAAACAGGTTTTCTGTCAGGCCCGACGGTGAACCAGCAGCAACTGCAGGCTGACAGTCTCTTACAAGAGCTTATCCTAGTAGGGCTTGTTAAATTTCACTTCCAACCCCAAACCAGGAAGTGCTAAGATGAGCCCAAGACAAAAGCAATCTAGCTTCAGAAACAGAACCCTCCAGACTGCAGAAAGACTATAACCTTTTAATAACGGTTTAAAATTTGGAACTGTTCTCCGGTTTGCATTGGCATATATGATCTCTTCCCCATAAAAGTTTATTAAAATTCAAAATTGCCAAAAAAACAAAGTAAAATCATATAAAACACACACAGGCCAGTGCCCTCACTTAAACACTCACACACAGACAAATTGTTTTTATGATCCGCTTCCTTATCTAGACAGTCCAGGATTGAGCCAGATTTAAGTTGGCAACCTCTCAGCTAAAGCAGGGCGGAATGTAAAAAGAGTATCTACTACTCCGGATTCTTGGGAGGAAGGTCGAAGCGCAGATGGGCCACGCCCGGGTCCCGCTGTCTCATTGCACAACTGCAAGATCGATCTGGGCATCGAAGGAGGAACGCTGTAACCTCCAACCCCTTTTTTCTGACCAACCGGGACCCGAGCAGTGCTGGGGCCGGGGAGGGTCACCCGTTGAGGACCGGGGCGGAGGGTGTTAAGTTACAGGGCAGGAGTCCGGGTCCCCCCGCGGGCAGGAAGGGGAGGGCCCAACGGGGCGAGGGGAACCCCGGTGCGGGCCTGGGGTGGGGTCGGAAAAGCTGTCTCACCGCGCGCTCCCGGGCCCTCCGCTCCCTCCCTCCCTCGCTGGCCTCCCTGCCACTCTCTGCGGCGCCTTCCCGGAGGCAGCGCCCGCAGCGGCCTCGCCATGTCCCAGCCTGGCCGGAAGCCCGCCGCCTCCCCGCGGCCCGGGCGCGCTGCCGCAGCCCGCCGCACCCAGGAGGTGAGTGGAGCTCCTGTCGGTGCCGCGGGGCTGGGAGACTGGGGACTGGGTCTCGGAGCTGAGGCCGCCCTCCAGGGGCGTTGCGGGGCTGGCCGATCTGCTGTCCCCGGCGCCCCAGCGGGGCAGGGAGAGGGACAGGGAGAGGGCTCCTGGCTTGGCCGCCACTTGGCAGGTGGCTGGAGGTGGCCGCGGTTTCCCGGTCGGCTCCAGAGCGCTGGGCGTGGCGTTGGCTGGGTATAGTGGGTGGGGGGCGCGTCGAGAAAAGTTGGCTGGTGAGACGTGGTGAATGAGGATAAGGATGAAAAGGGAATGAGGTTCACTCAGGACCCCCGAGTGAGTGGGGAGGTTTCACTAGACAGCGGGATCTAGTCTTCTACTCTAGTGCCGAGCCGCAGGGCGCGGCTGCCTGGAGACGCCGAGCCTCCTCCCTATCCAGCCCTGAGCCAAATCGGGCGGGCGGGGCGGGGAGGGGCGCTGCGGGGCAGGGCCTGCGACTGGCCCCGCCCCCAAGGTTCTGCCCACCTGCAGACCCGGAGCCTCTTCCCTAACCAGCCCCGAGCCAAATCGGGCGGGCGCGGCGGGGAGGGGCACGGCGGGGCGGGATCTACTACTGGCCCCGCCCCCAGGGTTCTGCCCACCTGGCAGCCTTGGGGTGAGCCGAGCTCAGTGCCAGCCAAGTCCCGGCCAGGCATAGTGCGAGCCCGGCGCCCCCAGCACAGCACCCCGCGTCCTCTCCGGGTCCCCCGCCGTGCGAATCGGAGCCAGCCGGTTGTCGCCATGGCATTCGCCAGCTGGTGGTACAAGACGGTAAATAGCAGCGGTTGTGCCCGGGCAAGACCGGGAAGGGAGGGTGTTGGAAGGGAGTGAGTTGGCTTTGCCCTTCTGGACCTGCGGACGAAGCGTTGTGCAAAGTTTGGCGGAGAAGGGTTGCGGACCGGGTGCGACCTCCTTACAGACCGTCAGGTTAGGCTCCGGGAAAGGCCGGGGACTCTCCCTCTTGTGGTATGTGGGAGCGCGCCCAAGCGTGCGTGGTGCATGCACCTCTCTCGCCCCGGTACAAGTGGGATGGAACTGGAATTGTTGCTGGAGGAATTCCGTCTAGGAGGTGGATTCCTGAATGAACTCGGACGCAGCTCATACGAGCTTAGATCTAGGGTTTGTTTTTAACCCCTAAGTAAACCTCAAAACTTTCAGAGGGAGGTTGTTGGTCTTATATTTGCCAACGCAAAGGAGAGGCAGCTGCAATGTAAGTCAAGGAGAAAATCTCAAACACCAAGGCGCAGAAGCAACTGAGATCTGAGACCAAGACCCTTGGACGGAGCGTTGGAGGGATGGGAGAGAGAAAGCGAGGAAGTGAGAGAGGGAGGGAGAGAGACAGCGCGCACGACAGCGATCTGCTCTGCACTTTATTGCTTTAGATGGGGGACGAGAACGTTCCATTTGTTTGGTGCATTGAATGTCTGTCCTACCAATTAGGTGTGATATCCAGTCAAACTGGCACTTCTAGTGTTTTGGAACCAGGAAGCATGATTTAACATTAGATTGCTGTCCAAAAACACACACACACACACACACAAAAGTTTTGTTGATAGTGAAAACCAAAATGTTTATGTCCCATTGATTTATGGTAAGAATTTAAAAATTAGTTAGATATGTCTCTTTCTCTCTTAGTATGTGGTGTTGGAAAAAGCAAAGATGTTGGAATCAGACACTCTTTGGAGCTAGAAATCATATATAAGAATCAAGAAACTGTTACTTATCAGACAGTGGGCATTTATTGATCATCTACTATGTGCCAGGCAGAATTATATCCACAAGTAGTGTTTTTAAAAATTATTTTTACTCTCCCTTTCTATATATATAGTATATATAATATATACTATATATGGAGATAGGCTATATATGTGTACTGTGTGTGTGTGTATATTTATTGTGTGTGTGTGTGTATACACACACACACACACACACACATACATACATACAATATACTATTCAGGGTCTCTCTCATTATGTTGCCTAGGCTGGTCTAAAACTCCTGGTCTCAAGCAATCCTCCCACCTCAGCCTCCCAAAATGTTGGGATTACAGGCATGAGCCACTGTACTGCACCTGCAAGTGCTTTTTAAAGCCTCTACATACATTGTGGAGAACAAAGAGTTTTTCTCAAATGGAAATAAGTCAACCTTTTCAACCTGCTTTCACATCTGTAAACTAGAAATGATATGAACTACATAAGTACTGGTGAGGACTAATTAGATTCAAAATCAAGATGCTATATACATATGCTTTTAAGAATTGGGAATTCCAATTTCCCTTGAGATATTTCTTCATGAATGTTTTCCAGTGCATTTCCTGGACCTTTAAATGTAGCATTTTATTGATGTGCTAAGAGAAAAAGTTTGCTTTGAGTCATTATTGTCCTAAGGTTCTTATCAAAATGAACCATGTACATTATCTGCAAATATGAGTAGCAGTAGTTCAGAGCTGACATCAGACTTCTCCTTCCACACTCATGATTCTCTAAAGGAAACTGCTGGGTTACTTGGATGAAAGGAGTTTAAATCTATGCTTTTAACCTTGTTTTGTTTAGTCATAGTCTGATGTTTTTGCTGAAACCTCTCTTAGAATCCAATTTTGGTACTGTCATCAAAACTTTTTGCTAGTAGGAACTTCCTAGAACCAGCAACATGATTGTGATCAAGCTTTAACTTTTCCCAACAGAAATATAATGGGAGCCACATCTGTAGTTTTAGATTTCCAAGGAGCCACTTTAACAACAACAACATCATAAAGAGCAGGTGAAATCTGTGCTAATTGTTGTATTTTACTTAACCTACTATATCCCACATATTATTTCAATATGTAATCAATGGATAAGCCATTAAGATATTTTACATTCTTTTTCATATCAATTCTTCAAAATCCAGTGTATATTTACATGAACAGCACATCTCAATTCACACTTGCCACATTTCAAGAGTATTCAGTAGCCACAAGCAGCTAGGGGCTATACTAATGGACAGTATAGCTCTAGACCATGGGCTCCTAAAGTTTCTTTTTTTCCTTTGGTGATAGGTAGGTGGTCAGAGACAATTTTGAGAATCAAATGGAATTTATAGACTGCTTTCCCACAACAAAATACATACACATGTACACAAAATGCAGTTTCCAATATACCTTCAGGGAGTTCAGAGATTTCCAAAAGAACACCCATAAATCCCCCAAAGGTCCATGGAGCCAGTTTATATATATATAAAAAATATCTACATACATATATACATACATAAACATATATGATCCCATATAAATGTGCATATTTTTATATAATACACACATATATAGACATATAGATTTATGTGTGTATATGTCTACAGATATAAATACAGATGTCTATATGTACACAGGCATGTGTAATACATATATAGATATAGATTCTTACGTGTATTTATCTACAGATACAAATACAGATGTCCGTATATATACAGACATCTCAGAATACCTCAGGTAAATCCTATAATTAAAATATCTTTGTGGAATCCTTTAAGGACTGAAAGAGTTTATAAATGATCTAACTTTCAAAATTTAGGCAGAATAAAATAAAATAACTAAAAGACATACCTAAGCTGTTTGTTTAACAGCATGCCACCTTTAAAGCTAGTCAGTGAAACATCACAGTGTATGTTTCCATATTGAATGCCATCAATCGTATTGACTTTATCTTGTGAAGAATTATGTGGTTGTAGTACACACACACACACACACACACACACACACACACACACAACTTTGAAAGGCCAGATTTGAAGAACATCTTATGAGCAATGTAATGATCAAGCATGAAAGAAGGTAAATTTGGCCCACACCAGTAATCACATTCCTGAATCACAAGTTGATTCTATTAGGCTATGTTAATTAAAGGTGTTTCTTACCCTAATTAGATCCATAGACCTAGTGACAGCATGATCAAGGAGCACAGTCATTTGGGAGGCCCCATCATTGCAGCCTGCCTGGGAAGAGTGTTGCAAGCCTCCCATGGCAGGACAGATCACTCGCTCATAGAGAATTTTAGGACTAAGGAAGGCAAATAATAGGGCCTGCAAAAAGGCCACAGAGTTTAGGGTAATGAAAACACAGAGGTCAAATACAGCCATTCTCTTTCACCTAACAGTCTTTGAATTAGTTTGCTCCCATTGTGTATAAGCCTTTTAAACTAAGAGTAGCATCTGATAATACTTTTCTTTAATCAGTTTTGGCACTTCCCAGAAAGTTAATTATATTCTACAAGTGCTTTTCAAAGAATGCTATAGCCCTTTGGGGGTGGGAACAGTGGGTGGTCATGTCAGATTCCAAGGTGGATAGGTGGGTGATTAGTTCTGACTAGATTGTCTCAGCAGATACAAGATTACTATAAATAGACCATCATTTTTCCTCCTTGAGACATATTAAAGATGAAAATAATATTAACAGACACTAAAGTTCTGTTCTTTAAATTCTCTCATTTTCTTTTCATGAAAACATACCCAGAAAGCTTTACAGCCACCATAAGTGGGGGCGGGTGGGGGGGAGTATATCAGATGTCTTCCAGTTAAGAAAAATGCAGGAACAACTCCATCCAGTAAGCACTGTTTATGTAAGTTATCTCCTCAGATGGAAAATTCAGTTAACTCAGGAAGAAAAAGGTCTAAAGTTACAGTTTCTTAAAAATGTATGGAGTTTGTTTCGACTGTAGAAAACTCATAGAACATAAGAATACATTTGCTAAAGGTCAGAGATGTTCACAGTTGTTTATTGTCCACCTGCTGTGTGTCAGTTTTGTGCAGAGTGCAGTGGACACACACACAAAAAATGTTGTGTGGTGGTCTGTGCCGCCTCTTGCATTTCATTCTCATGACAGACTGCTGTGGCAACAAAGTAACTATTTAAATTCTCATGATGCCCCCTTTGACTTAGGAAAAACTCATCAAGCCTTACTTCAGGTAAATCCTAGGAGCTAATCTGTGACAGGCAATAGATGCCACCTCTGAAAACTGGACACAAAGAGCATGTACCTTTATGGTGTCATCTTGTCATGTCCACTAAAATCTTAAAATGTTAGAGATAAATGAACACTTGGGGTTCAATGAGACATAGGGATTTCAGAATTACAGCTATGCAGTTAATCCTTAATACATAGTAAGCATTAGTACACAGAACGCGAGAAGAGTATAATGACCTCTTCATATACCAATCATTGGTGTCAATAATTGTCAACATTGTGCCAATCTTATTTTATCTGTTAACCTTCACAGCCGCCAGCACACACACACACACACATACACACACACACAAACACACACCCACCCTTTCAACATATTTTAAGCATGGGAATTGCAAATCTAAGTGTCATCCTTGTAAGTAAATTGCTGTAGTTTTGTTGGGAAAATGAATTTTTTAACCCCCATGTAGTTTATCTCCTTAAGTATAATATGAAGATGTGAGAATAAATATAATACACAGTCATGAGATAAAGTACTAAACAAAAGCTTTATCAGATGAACCTTAGACGGTTCATTTGTACTTTAAGAAAAGTAAAATACTAAATACATCTGTTCTAGTGTTTACAGCCTTAGAACATGAAACCCTCAAACCTTTGCCCACTGGCTTCTAGTTCACCACAGCCAGATTGCTGCCAGGAAAAAGAAGGGAATGTAATAATTTTAATTGTATTCTTAGAATGAATGAGGCAGTGGGCCAGGCTCCTCATGTCAGCTCTTTATATAAATTTGCCAGCCCCTGGAATAGATACCATTAGCCCTATTTTACAAGAAGAAACTGAAAAATTAAATTATCTGCCCATGGTCACGTAGCCTTACAAATCTATGCTCTTTCTGCCCTATCAGAGTCAACTAAGAGACTGAAATGACCCTGAGTATTTAAAACAAACAGAATGGAACAGGGAATTGGTTACCCAGGTAACAGAAGAGGCTGGGAAGCCATGAGGAGAGGGTGAGGCAACACAGAGATTAGAAATTACAGGAAACTGCTACCAACCCTAGTCTAGCTGGACACTGGGAGGACAAGGGTCACCTTGCAGAAGCTGGAATCACAGCTGACCTTTCCTGCAGGAGGTACTACTGGAGGAGGAGGGGGTGAGGCAAGGGGAATCCCACCCGCCCACCACCTCTAGTCTTCTGGCAGTACCTGCTGTTGGCTAAACACTACTTGAGGCCATCCATCAAGAGAATTGCAGCCAGCAAAGTCCCACTGCAACTTGAACAGAGCAGGAGTGGAACAAAGAATCCACCTGAAGGCAGACGCTCCTAGGATCTGCACCCAGGGAGACTGTTCTGAAACAAAACCAACTTTACAGAAGCTTTGGTCCTTCTGCTTGTTTGCTGAATCATCTTGCTTTAGCAACTAGAACACATATACAAATGTTAAGGTATTTTTGTGGAAAATACCAATTTGCACATTGTCTCTTAATTTTTCAATCTACTTTCTTGGCCTCTTTCTCTTTTGTCTAGCTTCCTGATCCGAAAAGAGCAAAAGTACTTCTCAGAGAATGTTTATAGGTTTGTGGAAACATGGTCATTCAATCAAGAATTATTTGCTGTGGTCCTACCAACACTAGGGAAAAAAGGATATAATTTATCCTGTGATTAGGAAGGCAATATGTAAGTTTATAAAGTCATCAGTAAGCAAGAGAGAGTACAATAAAATGCTAATTTGTTTGCTTTACTGAGAAAATAGAGATTAATGTGCAAATATGAAAATATGATGCTTCATTAGTAGGGCAAAGCTCAGAATTAGGAAACACTGGTGTGGACATGGGGCACTGTGCTACTTCACTGAGCAATCAAAGTTTACCCAGGAGTAGCCCACAGATGCCCCAGTCTGCCTGACCCTGGGAACCTCCCCGCAGGTGCCGACACAGTGGGATGGTTTGAGGAGCAGAAGCTTCCACTTCCTATCATGGTGTCCACAAATCTTCCCCCAAAACCAGAGGTTCTCAGTCCTGGCTGTATATTAGAATCAGCTGGAGAACTTTAGAAAATTTATCCATGCCCAGGCCCCATTCTATTTAAACTAAATCTAAATTCCTGTGCCCTGGCACAAATGTTTCTAAAAGCTTCCCAGGTGCTCGTGACAGGCACTGAAGTATGCGACCCACTGCTAACCTGAAGGCTTTGTGATCCTCGGGAACCCCTGGAACAAGCCTTTCTCAGTGTGTGTGAGGGTAGAGAGCTGAGTTTCATGCACTCTGAGAGTCTAGAGGACACCAAGATAATCTTTTATTGCCCCATGATTTTTCCACAGCTGTCCCTGGACATGCAAATACTATCTTGATGAAATTGTCACCAAATTGAAGAAGGAAAATTTTTAAGTTTTTGAATAATTCACCCACTAAAGCATATGATACAATATTTTTTAGTATATTCACAGAGCGGTCACAACCATCACCACAATTTTACTTTACAATGTTTTCCTTTCCTCCTAAAGGAAGACCCATTAAATAAATAAATAAATGGCATTTCAGAAGCACACTAGCATTTGGTATTCTTTTCACAACTGGACTTACACTGGCAAGGGCTGCTTTTCTGTCTTCTTGCTTTTTTTTTTTTTTTTTTTTTTCTGAGACAGTCTCACTCTCTTGCCCAGGCTGGAGTGCAGCAGTGCGGTCTCAACTCACCACAACCTCAGTCTCCCAGTTCAAGCGATTCTCCTGCCTTAGCCTTTCCAGTAGCTGGGACTACCGGCACGCGCCATCATGCTTGGCTAATTTTTTTGTATTTTTAGTGGAGACGAGGTTTCACTATGTTGGTCAGGCTGATGTTGAACTCTTGACCTCGTGATGTCCCGGTCCTGTCCTCCCAAAGAGCTGGGATTTCAGGTGTGAGCCACTGCGTCCAGCCTTCTTGCTTCTTTTATATGTGAAGAAGTTTCTTTGATTTTTTTTTTTTTTTTTTTTTTGAGACGGAGTTTTGCTCGTTACCCAGGCTGTAGTGCAATGGCGCCATCTCGGCTCACCGTAACCTGTGCCTCCCGAGTTCAAGCGATTCTCCTGCCTCAGCCTCCCCAGTAGCTGGGATTACAAGGCATACGCCACCATGCCAGGCTAGTTTCTCTGATTTTTATCTTGTTTTGTGTGAGGTGTTTCCTTGGCTGTCTATGTATATGTGTGTATCTGGGTAACAACAGGCGGGTGCCCAAATGTGGCAGAGCTGAAACTTCTACCCTGGCAGAAGCCCTCCCTGAGCTGGGTGAGAGCTCAGGCTCTGAGCCTTATTGCACTTAGCTCTTGTTGATTTTTTTTTTTTTTTTTTTTTTTTTTTTCAGATTTATGGGTTTGCTATGGCAGATTTTAAACATATAGGGGCTGCCACCTAGAATGAGGACAAAGGACAGTTCTACTTGCCAATTACGTGATAAAAATGGGAGTGAAACAGTTTGGAAGATTATTCCTTCCTGAGTGAAGACAGCAAAGCCCTTTATGTGGTTTTTGTCTCTGGCTCTGAGCTTCTGTAGCACATACCACCTTCATCTTAGCCCCAAGGTAGTCTCCTGTCTTCTACGGCCTTGTCCTCCCAATGACAGTCTTTACTGCGGCATCCTGTCCTGCTCTTCCTGTCTTTGGCCTCTGCTCTAGCTGCCAATACAGGACAGAATTTGTAAGTATTGTGTGTTCAGTTCATTTGTAAAACAAGTTTTAGAATAGGAAGCGTTTGTTTTGTTATTTTTCGTGCCTTTTGTTTTGTTTTCATTCCAGAGCACTGGCTTGCTCTAAAGACTTTCTTGATGATAATCCTAAGATCTCAGTTAGCTGTTCACTAGATCCAAAGTAGCCTGGCCTCTGGTCCTCATAATCCTGAGCAATATGACCATGGAGAGCATCTCTGTTCAGATCTTCAGTTTCTTTACCCATGAACCAAGGCCACAGTGGATACTCCCTAGAGTTGCTGTGGGGAGCAAAGAAGACCACATAGGAGATGCCTGGCACTAGGCCGAACACAGAGCAGATGCTTAGGAGGTGTTCATTTCTTTTCTCTAATTAGTTTTGTGGTTCAATTCTCTTTTCCCAGCTGTCACTCCTTCCCTGTTCCCTGCTTGTCTCACTCTCCTCAATCCAGCAGTTACACGTCAGCAGAGTTTTCTCTCTTCACTTGTTAGAAAGACTCCTGCAGATTCCTGAGCTGGATCAAATTTGACATATGTCACCCCAAGTATTTCATTCCATCCTCTCAATTATGTGAAAAGTACTCAATTATTTCATAAATCTCTCTCAGTGAAAAGATACAATAGATTTTACATTATTAACAGACTGCTGAATATTACATAAGCTCCAAGAAAAGATCAGGGCAATGGTTACTTGATACAGTTGTTATTTACTGGAAGTTCTTGTTAATTCTCTTAGGGTGATAATGGTATTGGGTATATACCAACACCACTTGGGAAAATGTGCTCAAGTTTAAGGAGAGGCATGGTGAAAAGTTCAGGGTTAAAATTTCAGGATGTCTTCAGTTTACTTTCTAATACAGGTATGTAAAGACGTGTAGTGCCCACTTGTTTCTCTCTCTCTCTCTCTCTCTCTCTCTCTCTCTCTCTCTCTCTCTCTCTCTCATGCAAACGGCAAAATATGGCAACAATGTTAATAATTGTTGAAATCTGAGTGGGGGGATTATGGGCATTCATTGTATCATTCTTTCAACTTTTCTGTCTGTTGGATATTTTTCATAATAAAAAGATGGGCTTAAAATAGGAACTGGGTTGGGTGTGGTGGCTTATGCCTGTAATCCCAGAGCTTTGGGAGGCCGAGGCGGGCAGATCACCTCACGTCAGGAGTTCCAGACCAGCCTGACCAACATGGTGAAACCCCATCTCTACTAAAAATACAAAAATTACCAAGGTGTGGTGGTGCACACCTGTAATCCCAGCAACTTGGGAGGTTGAGGCACGAGAATAGCTTGAGCCCAGGAGGAGGTTGCAGTGAGCCAAGATTGTGCCACTGCTGTTCAGGCTGGGCAACAGAGTGAGACTTGGTCTCAAAAAAAATTAAAAAATAGGAAGTGGAAAAATATCCATGAAGTTTAAAAAAAGTTGGGCTTTTATTATAAGTGAGTTTTATTGATGCCATTATACTTTTGCTTATTTTAAAACAGCTTTCTATTGTGAGCAACAATTTCCTTTGAAGTCAAAAAATAACAATGCTCATAATACATAATTTAAAAATTGTTATTATAAGTCAACATTTTAAAAAGCATTCATTACTTACTTATGTCCCTCCCAAACTATTATTTGGAGGCTGCATAATTTTGAGAGGTTTTAAACATATCAATAGAGGCAAGTAACTGATAATGTTAGTTAATCTATACGTCTACAAGGAAATCCCTTTTGAATTATCATTAGGAAACAATTTAAAGCATTTTAAAAATCTATATTCTGTATTTTAAGGGAGAAAAGTCTGTACGTGCATTTACTGTAGGGTAATAAATTATGATATATATTTGCCACAAAGCAGAAAGCAGAGTGAGACCCTGTGGAGAGCTTGGAACCTTGTACCAAACAAGAACAAGTCACCTTTTAAAGTTTTCTCATTTGTAAAATGGAATAATTACACCTCCTGACAAGTAAATGAGGCACTCAAAACAGTAAACACCCAATAAAACACTGGCTATTATTGTTATTACTTACATTATGTAATCTGAAGAAATATGAATTACAGATAATAGTTAAATGTGATATTATGGTTCTAAAATTACCAGTTCTGGAAGATTTGGTAATCTCCGTCTTTGTAGAATGTTTTTTAGAGATGTTTAAATAAAATTTTAGACAAATTTTTTTAGGGATGTTTAAATAAAATTTTAGACAAATTTAACAGAGCTTATTCAAGCAAAGGACAATTTATGAGTTGGCCAGTACGGAAAATCAAAAGTAGTTCAGAGAGCTCAGTACACTTCAGCAGCAAGAGCAGCAAGCTTTTATAGGTGAATGTGATTAAAGAAAATATTATCTAATTCCATTTAACATGTTCTAATGGCAAACGACAGATTTTAGTCAGAAAGCCTGCTTTGTGACTTTTTCCCATTTACTAGTCATGTTTCCTTGTAAGCACCATCAAATCACTATTATTCTAAGTTTTCTCATTTATGAAACAACATGAGCCTCTATTTTGTATCAAATGAGACTCGATACGAGTGTCTTGTGTATAATTATAAATTATTATATTACCATTATTATTATCATTCTTAATTCAAATAATTTCACTGACCTACATGTCCAGTTTATGATTCTTCTCTAGGGAACATAATAGTATTTTATATTTTGATTCAACTGATGGTGATTAGGATTGAATTCAATGGTGAACTTTTATTTTCTCCTGTTTTGCTCTCTGCTCCCACTTTCTTGAACATCCCACAGTGTGCCAGAGATGAAATAATTCTTTGCACACCCTATTCAGTAATGCATAACTATTTTTTCATGTCTCAAAAAATTTCAGTAAAGTTATGGCTTATTTTGTCACCAACACAAATGAATATGTAAGCTACTTGAAGCTTTTATGCCCCATGTAAAAATATTTGCCTTTGGGGGAGAGGTTGATCAATGGGTATAAAGACAGTTGGTTAGAAGGAATAAGATCTGTTGCTCTATTGCACAGTAGAGTGACTATAGTTAACAGTAATGTATTATATACTTCAAAATAACTAGAAAACAGGATTTTGAATGTTCTCACTGCAAAGAAATAATAAATGTTTGAGGCAATAGATTTAGCAATTACCCCAATTTGATCACTACCCAATATGTAATTTCAAAACGTCACCTTGTACTCCATAAATATGTACAAATTATGTGTTCATTAAAAATAAAATAAAACTTTAAGAAAATTGCATTTATCCTCAGTGTCCTAGTAAGAAAAATAATTCTGTTTATAGACATAATGAAATCTTAAATCCATAATACATAGAAGAAGTTTCAGGTATGGTCTTTGTCCTTCAGGTCTTATCTTTCTGCATTGGTGAATACATAGAAGAACTCTAGGGAAGTCCCTTGGAGGACTCTTGAGTCCATGCTGAACTGAGCCTTAAGTATGGCTTCAGATGAAACATGGTTCTTAGAGGTCTCATCTCCTTGATAAATGAGATGTCTACCATGCTTAAAACTTGAGCTTGAAGTTCATGAGACATTTTGTAGGAGACAAGATGCCACCTTGGCATCACCATCAGCTCTGCATCTAGTTAATTACAGACTGACCTTCTGGATCCCCAATGAATGTCTGTAGCATCCCTTGATTTTTGAAAGCCACCTAATTTGTGAATTACCAACATTCTTAGGAAGAAGATTAAAGTGGTCCTTTAAAAAAAAAAAGGAGGGGGAGGGGCCAGGCACGGTGCTCACACCTGTAATCCCAGCACTTTGGAAGTTTGAGGCAGGTAGATCACAAGGTCAGGGGATCGAGAGCATCCTTGTCAACACGGTGAAACTCCATCTCTACTAAAACTACAAAAGTTAGCTGGGTGTGGTGGCGCAGGCTGGTAGTCCCAGCTACTTGGGAGGCTGAGGCAGTAGAATCACTTGAACCAGGGAGTCGGAAGTTGCAGTGAGCCAAGGTCACGCTACTGCACTCCAGCCTGGTGACAGGGTGAGACTCCATCTCAACAAAAAAGTCAAAACAAACAAAAAAGGGTATGTAGTTAGCCTTTGGGGATAAAAGTTACTATCATCTGTCTTATCTTCCTTTATTAAGCATTATTTTTTACTTTTTTATAGCATGTCAGTGAAAAAAACAGTGAATCGCCTTCCAAACCAGGAGAAAAGAAAGGATCAGATGAGGTAATAATTTCCACAATGCTGGACTTACATTTTCTCTTGCTTTTAAACTGTGAAGTCTACCTTGAAATATTAAACAATGATGTAGCAAAGAGCTTCTACTTTGCTTCATATTGGTAAATTTAGATTTAACCAATATTTAATTCAAAAATATAAAGGGATGCCAGGCGTGGTGGCTCAAGCCTGTAATCCCAGAATTTTGGGAGGCTGAGGCGGGTGAATCACAATGTCAAGAGATCGAGACCATCGTATTCAACATGGTGAAACCCCGTCTCTACTAAAAATACAAAAACTTAGCTGGGCACGGTGGTGCGTGCCTGTAATCCCAGCTACTCAGGAGGCTGAGGCAGGAGAATTGCCTGAACCCAGGAGGCGGAGGTTGCGGTGAGCCGAGATCGCGCCATTGCACTCCAGCCTCGGTAACAAGAGCGAAACTCTGTCTCAAAAAAAAAAAAAAAAGAATATAAAGGGAAATCACTAAAAATGCATTAAAAACATGTTCTTGGGAACAGATCCTGTATGAATACTTTCCATTTAGAAAGAGGCCTTGGTTGCTTAGGGTGTTTTCCCTATAGGATTGGTGAATCCAAATTGTTTTGTTGGTGAACATGGCAAGTGTAGAAAGGAAAACAAATGCTGTAGTAGAAAGAAAAATCTTTTTTTCTGACACTAAGCCATGAAAGGAGGATAGGGATAGCCAGATTAACCAGTCATTCAGGTTCATAAACAAAAGGAAGAGATAACTACTTTTATTTGCACAGATTCTGTGGAAAACTAGTAAAACCAAATCTCCCCACCTTGAGATGGGTTTTCTTTGAGGCTGTGAGTTTCGTCTTTCACTGAATGACATACCATTCTTTGTTTACACTGTCAAGAATGACCTGCTTCTCTACCAAGGGGTCATGTGAAAGTTCTGCCCTCCAAAGGGTACAGGATTTGCCTCCCTCTACCTGCTTTTTATGTGTTAAATCTCAATATAACTGGATGATATATCCATCTTCATCCACTGGAAATTGAGTCTTTTCTAACTTGTAAAGGTCCTATAGCCAGGTTCTAAAAGGTGTATGGAAATTTAGAAACCATCAAGTGATCATTTTTTCTCTATATTGTCAACATTAGTCAGGTTTTCTTTCTTTCTTTTTTTTTTTTTTGAAATTTAGTTCTTCTTTCAGCTTATTTTCTGCAGTTTCAAAATAGTTAATATGTAAGGAGGCTGTTATAGCTAGAACCTGCTATCCATTCTATACTAAAGTGTATGCCTCCATTTTGTACCATTGTTTTAATTACCAGTACCCAGGAAAATGTAATTTAGATTGTTTCTTACCAAGCAAGTCTGTAGTGAATTTTTTATAGCCATGAAAGGCAAATGTTTCTTTAAAAATAGGAAGTAGAAGTAAACATACTAAGATTTCATCCTGCTTACTGGTTAAATTATTAAAAGTTAAATTTCCATTTTAAAAACCCCCACAATTTTGGCTGGGCAAGGTGGCTCACTCTTGTAATCCCAGCACTTTGGGAGGCTGAAGCAGGCGGATCACCTGAGGTCGGGAGTTCAAGGCCAGCCTGGCCAACACAGTGAAACCCTGTATCTACTAAAAATACAAAAATTATCTGGGCATAGTGGGAGGTGCCTGTAGTCTCAACTGCTCGGGAGACTGAGGCAAAAGAATTGTTTGAACCCGGGAGGTGGAGGTTGCAGTGAGCCGAGATTGCCCCACTACACTCCAGCATGGGCGACAGAGCTAGACTATCTCAGAACAAACAAACAAACAAACAAACAAACAAACAAACAAACAAACCAGTTTCTTCCTTTCCCAGCATGAAAATCTACCTAGTGTCATTTAACTCATTCATCAATGCTACCCTTTAAATATATTTCCAGATAGGTTATATATCAAATTAATATTGAACAAATATTGAACACTTCCTGATTGAAAACCAGAGTGTTCCTTTACTCTCCAGACTAGTAAATGTTTTTGGATGTTACCCTCTATTAATGTTAATCAAGGTTATTTGCATAAAAAGGAAGTTTTCTTTTCCAATATGGTCAAATGGATACAAAGCCAAGACTCATATGGTCATTCTGGCCAATTATAACTTGAAAACTTAAATATTATACCTTGGATATACAGGCATTATTGGTATGTAACAACTGATGGCACATAGATAAATCTTTATATAATGTCTGGATTATAATGCCTCTCATCTCCAGATTTATTAAAGGTTTAGAAAGGAAAACACTGTTAAGAAACCCTGTTAGAAGAGGCAGACTTTATTTTGATTTAAAAATTGAAAGGCTGAACTTTTGCTTTAAAGAAGGAACAGGGGATTTTTCTTCTCTTTATCGGCCGTTCAAGCAATTCTGACATTGTTTTATTATATTACTGGTAAATTCACATTCGTGACTCCTGCCCTTGTGATGGAGCCTGGACATATCAGTCTTTCAGCTCTGTCCCAACCAGCAGAAGCAAAGAGAGGATAGAGATCTTGCTCTGCCCCCATGGCTTAAATCATGTCTTTTGACAAAATCAGTTTAACAGAATTTGTTTGAACAAAGAATAATTTGTGAATTGGACAGCACTCAAAACTGGAAGAGGTTCCTAGAGCTCTTCTCTCTCCTTAAATTCTGCCCATATGTATTTGCTAGGGTGACCAAGCATGGGGGTGGGTGACTTGGTAGTCAAGGTATATTTCCAAAATGATCTGCCTCAAAGGGCCTCATTCTTTATGTTATGTGTAAATAAGTCATTGATGAGATAGTGTGTCCTGGAGACAGTTCAAGGAAATTGTTGGAAATAGATGCTCGATGCCATAAAGAAAAATCAGCACTGATACAAAGGATTTTTCAGCAATGCAATTTTTACTTCCTGGACTGTAGGAAAGGTACTCTCACTAGCCATCTTACCCCAAGAGTACAATGAACAATGGAAAAACAGACAAATCTATCCCATTTGGGGTCCTCCTTACTGCTGTGCCTTATCTTTGTTGGCTGGAGCCAGACCTCACAAGCTAAACTAAAACCCGATTGGCTAACAACGTAAAACTTTTCTAAACAGGTAAAAGCAATGGAGAACTGGGACATGCCTGTGAGCATGTCCAGCACAGATATCTTGGTTAAAGTACAAGGACATAGAATGTACTATGTTCCTGTAGGCATGGCATGTCTAACAGCTCCATAGGATAGGGCTTAACAAAGAGTTATTAGCACACTTATTATTTAACAAGAAAGGAAACTTTAAAAAGGAACTTTTCTACTTCCCACAGAAACTATCCCACTTAGGCATTATGTTAGCCTTTATGTTCATGATCATAAAACCATGAGCAATCCGAATTTGTTATCTGCCCTGCCTACCATCCATGGTTTGTTGCCATCCCCTTTTCTTCTCAAAATTACCAGAGAAAGACTTCCTGAAACTGATTATTTCTCCCAAATACTTTCTTACTTGCTGCTCTGTTGAACAAAACGTGAGATTAAGAAGCTTAGTTTGGATTTAGTAATCCATTTCCAAACTGGCATGTACCTTCAAACGTTAAATAATGTATCGCCCCTAAGCATATGCAAATATAATGGTTAGGCCTCTGAGTACAAACCAGGGCCTTTCAAACAAAATCAGTTTGTGGCTGGGTGTGGTGGCTCATGCCTATAATCCCAGCACTTTGGGAGGCCGAGGCGGGTGGATCACGAGGTCAAGAGATCGAGACCATCCTGGTCGACAAGGTGAAACCCCGTCTCTACTAAAAATACAAAAATTATCTGGGTATGGTGGTGCGCGCCTGTAGTCCCAGCTACTCGGGAGGTTGAGGCAGAATTGCTTGAACCCAGAAGGCGGAGGCTGCGGTGAGCCGAGATCATGCCATTGCACTCCAGTCTGGGTAACAACAGTGAAACTCCATCTAAAAAAAAACAAAAAAAAACAATATCAGTTTGAAAATTTGCTTTCTGTCTTAGGGGTACTTCTTTACAGTTTTTTCTTCTCTTTTTATTACCCTGCTGCATTTTAATTAAAGATGCCAGAAAAGGGCACAGAGGACTTTGGGAGAGTATAACCAAAAGAAAAAATTGATGAGGGTTAGGTGAGAACCATCATTATATTGCCATATATAAAAATACATGGAGTTGAATATAGCCATGTGAATTTCAGAGCTCTTTCTCCCTCGCTATTTGTCAATAGTTTTTACTTTTTCAGAATATGACCCCAACACAACTGTTAAGTGATCTTAGGACACCTGCAGTTTGGTTTTTTTTTTTTGAGTTGGGGTCTTACTCTGTCACCCAGACTGGAGTGCAGTGGCGTGATCATGGCTCACTGCAGCCTTGACCTCCCTGGGCTCAAGTAATCCTCCAACCTCAGCCTTTCAAATAGCTGTGACTACAGATGTGTGCCATCTTGCCCAGCTAGTTTTTTCTATCTTTTGTAGACATGGAGTTTCATGTTGCCCAGGCTAGTCTTGAAGTCCTGGGCTCAAGTGATCCTCCCGCCTCAGTCTCCTAAAGTGGTAGGATTATAGGTGTAAGTCACGACACCCAGCCACCTGCAGCAATTTTAATAGAATGTTGCAACTAACATATCACTTTTCATGCTACATTTGAAATACAAATACTTGAGGATAGGGTAAGGTAAGCATCTATGAGAATTTAGTTATGTTTGCTTGTTTATACTAATTGTTATGAATTTTTCAATTCTTTCTTAGATGTAGAGGATTATAGCACCAAAAGTTGCATGGACTAACAAGCCAAAGATAAAATAGCTAGAATGGAGGAAAATGAAAACACTTAACATCAGAAACTTTAAATACAGTAAAACAAATAAGTCTTTCCAAACCTGCAATCAAATCTATTTAAAGGATGTAACTGACACATCTGGCCACACTGTGGGAGTGTGAATCTTTTAGCAACAAATTTCAGTGAAGTCCTGGGAATGGAATTTAAATTATAAAATGGGCATGATCTCAGAGAGCCTATTTTAAAAGCTTCAAATTTAACAATGGGTGTATTTTTATGAGTAAAGAAAAGAAGATATAAATAAAAGAGAATGGAAATTATGCCTTAAAGGAAAAGATATTTGTAACATTTTCCTTACTATAATAGCATTGGTAGCATTCTTTTCATCACTATTTACCTTTCCTCTTTCTAAAATGTATGAAGTAAGTGTTGAATGACTGAAACTGTTTTAAACTTTTTTTTGAATGAAGTTAGACTTTTTTTCATCACAAAAGTAATACATACTTGTGAAAAACAGTATTACCCTGAGTCTTACTGCTTAGTTGTAACTACTGCTATAAGATTGTGTGTATATTCTCAAATTAATGTGATAATGTCATGTATTTATAATTATTATATATGTCAATTTTGTACTTTTTAATGATTGTGCAGCTAAACTATAATCATCGAAAAAAATTTAGAAAGTACCAGGGAATTCAAAGAAAATAAACACCCTCATCTAGGATTCTAGCACCCAAAGAGATGGACACTATATACATCTTGGTGTATTTTCCTGCATCTTTTTTCTGTGTGTGCATGTTGCCTTTAGTTAAATGCTGCATATCTTGATTTTTAAGCAGAGATCGCAAAGGAGCATCATGAATAGGGCCTAGTCTGAAAATGATAATGTGCTTTGTGATAGATAAATCTTTTTCAATTAAAAAAAGACCCATCAGTGTGTACGGCATTTAAGCATATAGAAAATCATTATTCAAATATATTGGCATCCAATATGGCATTTAATCTGTCATTATTTTGTGCTCTGTTTTTGAAAGGGAGAGAAATTTACTTCTTACTCAGGAAGTAATTTGTGACAGTGTTCCCATAAGTGATTTAGCTGTCATTAGCAAGTTCTAGAAGAGTACTGTAGCAAACATTATTTTAACATTGTTTTATGTGTCATGGCAAAGAGTCCTTATTAATTGTGGGGAGTTGATTGTGGCTGCACAAGCTCATGTCTCAGTGCCAAGAAAGGCCAAGCTGAAAAGCTGCACTGAGGCAGTCACCCCTGGCTCACCGGGAGATCCAGCCCCAAGTGGCCAGCACAGGCCCGTGCTGGGTGTCCGACTTGGGAGGCTAAACTGACTTCAGGAAGTTACAAGATCTTTCAAACTGTGGTTTCCCCATTTTTTTCATTTGAAATTTTTGTTTCATTGATTAGAGTATTTTCTAAGATTTTTTTCAGGGAGAGAGCACAGTGATGATTTTCTGAGTATGTGTGAATGTAAGAATGTTTTCTCTTTGGTGACAGACAAGAAAGTCAATCAATACAAAATTGTGCAACATTCTCGGGTCACAGTTTTGTTTCATCAAAATTCTATATCTATTGCTTCACGATTTTCTGGCTTTTTGTGCTACAGAGATGTCTGAGGCAGCCTAATTGGCTTACTTTTTAGGAAGCTTATTTTTCTAGCCTTGGTGCAAGATTTTATTTTTCTTTTGTTCTTACAATTTAAAAATACTGCCAGGGTGTCCCTATATATTAATGTGTTTTTCTTTATTAATTTGTCTTGGAATATCTGTTTAGTTATTTCTTCATTATTACTCTTATTTTAGTTTCCCTTGTTTCTTCTTAAACATATACATGCAATAGTTCCTCCTTATCAGCTGTTCCACTTTTCATGATTTCAGTTACCCATGGTACAATACAATGAGATATTTAGAGAGAGAGAGACCCCATCCACATAACTTTTATTATAGTATATTGCTATAATTGTTATATTTTATTATTGTTGTTGTTAGTCTCTTATGGTGCCTATTTTAGAAATTAAACTTTATTATAGGTATGTATGTATAGGAAAAACCATAGTGAATACAGGGTTCAGTACTATTCGCAGTTTCAGGTGTCCATGGGAGAATCTTAGAATATATCCCCTGCAAATAAGAGGGACTACTGTAATTCTGACATTAGACATTCACTAATCATCTGCCTCACCATTTTCTTTTGCTGACATTTACCCTTGCACTCTAGGAGAGTTTCTGAAGTTTGCCCCCCTCTATATATTTTATTTCTAAATTCTGCTCTTTGAAACTTCTAATACAGGTTTAAATTTTGGTTTCGGTTTTGGTTTCTCTGTGCCCGCCTCATATCCTCTCTTATCTCTTTGTCTCACTCCATTATCTTTCCATTTCAGTCTAAGGGACTGTGTTAACTTCTCTTTCCAGTCCACAAGGGGCATGGTTTCCCAGAGCCATACCTCCATCCACCTCCCCATCTGGGAACTTGAAGTTCTTTGTCTAACTTTCCTGCATGAGAGATGGGTAGAAAGTCTAGGTGAGCTTCCTTTGTTTAGAAAGCCTGCCGAAAGCTCTGAGGGAGGAGGCATTGATTGTGGGCCAGGCAACCAATCCAATATCAGAGTCAAAGATTAATGACTCCAGAGGAAGTTTGGAAGAACTCCTCTTACTGGACAAGAACTTGAATGGGGTGGGAGTAACTCCAGGGTTAAATTCCCCCTACTCCCTTACCTATATGGATTTCCCTCTCTGGATCCCCTCCCATGACAGCATGGGAGCTCTCTCTCTCTATTTCTTCTCTCTCTCTCTATTTCTTCTCTCTCTCTCTTTCTCTCTCTCTTTCTCTCTCTCTCTGCCTAATAAATAGCTTTCAGCAAACTCTCTGTGTCAGATACTTACTTGAACAAGCTCACCGCACCACCTCCCCCCATTCTTGGGTGAGTGAGGCCCAAGGACCTGGGAAAACACATCCAACTGGGGAACAGTGAGCATCTTTGGGACACCCCCACAACCCTGCTCCTGTCACCCAGTTAAAATTCTGTAGCTCTCTACTCCATTTCATGAAGTAATAACATCTTGTTTCCTATCAAAGATGCACACTTTTGTCTGAATTTTCTTCTTATTGTGTATCATTTTATGAGATTTTTTTCAGTCTTCAAGATGTTGGCACCCTCTTCCTTTCTGTGTTGGTTTTGAGAGGCAAAATTTCTTTCTAGTCACTCGTTTTTAAGGAGAGCTTGACCTACTTCTAGAGCTTGTCAGCTGTGATGAGCACACTGTCCTTAGCCCTTCTCTCCATGTCCAAGCTAGCTAAATCTCCTCAGAGCTACAGCTGTTGGGCAGGTGAATATGCACAATCCTGATAAAAATTCCCACTACCTAGTAGACTTTCATTCATTACAGAACATCTGCTGTATGAAATGAGATGCAGGGAAGAACTCCTTTCTTTAGCATGGACTGCTAATGGGACTCTTTACCTCCACCCCCAAGAAGGCAACTTTGTACGCACCTCCAGGTGCAGCATGCAACTGACACACCCTGCATACAACCCATCCTCCCGCGCCCTGCCCCACTCCACTCAACCCACCAGCTTTCTGCCTAGTTGGTTTCCAGGATTTGGAATCTTTGACTTGGGTTAGAAAGAGAGGCACTAATGGAGAATAAAGATAGGTTGCCTCATGAGGAGAACTCCTACCAAAGAAGTGTGACTGCTAGATTTTTCTAGATGGGTACATTTCTGCATGGAGTCTGAGCATTTAGGAGAGAGGGTGTCTTTCAGGGACGTTAGCTTGCTCTGTTTCAGATGCATGACACAAGTGGTTCCCCAATTGTGCTTTTCAATCTAGTTCCACTGGCTTTGATTGGGTTGGAGTTCCTGCCTAGATTTTGGCATTTCAGGGGCTTCCTTTGGTGTTTGGTACAGTTCTGCTGTCTTCTATGAGAAAATGAAAAAATAGAAACTTCTAGAGAGAAAATTTAATACCAGGAATTCTTGGAATTGGCCCATAATGACGGTGTTCAGCTTTTTGGATCAAGCTCCTCTATTCTCGTTTTCTTCAGGTGCAACCTGTGAAATGGCTTTTCACTTTAAACTCTGTTCTGTGTATCAGTTCAGCCCTTCATGAGTTTTAACAGAGGAGTGAGAGGATTATGAGTAGGAGATGATTAATCATCACAGGGCATTCAAATCGCCTCTTTTGGGGATTTCTCTGTGTAGTCCTGGTATATTTGTCTTCCTCTGTAATGCATCATGAAGTAATGTTGGTCACTGCTTGCTTTCCTATGGGCAAAACTTACTTACATAGATATTAGAATTATTTCTTATGTGGAACCTGTCAGATAGGTCTTCGTGAGTGCTGCATGAATTTAAGTTCAAAAGCTGCAATTAAAACTTCTGGCATTATATAGGCATTAAAACAATCTATTTTATGATACAAATTCAGGTTGAATTCTGAGAGAAATTTAGAAAATTTACAAAATTCAGGACAAAAGCTCTCTACTATTCTGAGACCACAGTGAGAGCATCCTCTTTCTCATTTGCTGTGAAAGCTTTGAAGAGCCACACTCATAACTCAGTTAACCTGCTATTGATCTGTGGTTTCTGTGGAAGCAGCACATGATACTTTCTGAGTATAGGGTTTAGAGTTCAATGCCTGGATTTAATTCCAAGCTCTGCTAATTCCTAACTGTGTCTTTAGGCAAGTTACTTTGCCTCACTAAGGGCACATTTCTTATCTGTAAAATGAGGATAATAATAGTTCTTAGATAAAAGTCAATGCGAAGATCAATGAGACCATCCATATGAAGTGCCTAGAATAGTGCCTGGAACAGATGAAGTGCTCTGTAAATCTTAGCTCCTGTTATTGTTATTATTATTATTATTGGTGTTACTTTATTATTATTATTATTATTAGGTCAGTAAAGAGAACTTTTTGGCAATAAAGGTGAGTCTCATATTGATGTTTACCAATGGGATGGGGAGAGGCTCAAATTCTTCGGTTGATTATATATTGCAGCACCTTTCCCATTGAAAAATGAGGGAAATTTGATAGTTTATTAACTTTAGTAGTGCTTTTGTTTTAAAACCAACTACCTGCAACATGCAGAAACATATGTCAATAGCTAGAATTAAAGACTTTTGCATTACTATTCTTTTTGTATGTTTGTTTTTGAGATGGAGTCTCACTTTGTTGCACAGGCTGAAGTGCAGTGGCGCAATCTTGGCTCACTGCAAACTCTGCCTCCTGGGTTCAAGTGGTTCTCCTGTCTTAGCCTCCCAAGTAGCTGGGACTACAGGTGTGTGCCACCATGCTCAGCTAATTTTTTTATTTTTATTTTTTTTAGTTTTTGGTAAAGACAGAGTTTCACCATGTTGCCCAGGCTGGTCTTAAACTCCTGACCTCAGGCAATCTGTCCTTCTTGGACTCCCAAAGTGCTGGGATTACAGGCATGAGCCACTGTACCAGACACTATGCATCACTATTAAATGAGCTGTTTTATCAGAAGCTAAGGATGTACTTTTTTAAAAGAATATGAGAATAATGTGCCTTCAAATTAAGAATCAGTGTTATACAAAATGTAGTATCATTGGATAGGGAATGGTAATAGAAAAACAACTGAGCAGTTTGCCTCTATAAGAGAATATATACATATATCAACATTATATGATACAACAATAATACACCCTTCATTATCTTATTTTAGATTTATGAATTGAATTACCTAAGATCTTAGATCCCACCAAATTGCTTCCAAAACATTATACTTTATTGTATGTGGAATGAGAATAAAATCTTAAGAAAATATTGATGGAATTGAATGGAAGTTCAGTTCACTTCAGCACCGATCATAAGCACTAGAAACCTGATGGACAGATGGATTAAATATTATTCCAAAAATACTGTGTTTAAAGATTTTTTTTATTCTTTAGACTTTCTTAGCTTTTCAAAAATAGTGGAATGACTGGTTCAAAAGAGACAGTAACCTGAAATCACACCCATAGCAAAATACCTGTCTTATCTCAGGACCAAATATATATGATTCTTGTCATAATGTCAGCATTATTTTTCCATATAACAAGATACATAATGGCTTGTAAATTATAAAAATAATTCATTTGTGAAAGCAAAACCTCATGGCAAATTGACATCACAAGTCTTTTATTTTCAAGTATCATTATTACAGAATACTTGGTAAATGTGTAGAGCATTGTATTTGTACCACAACAAATTTAAAACTCTGTTTCTCATTTGTCAGGACATGACATGAGATAATACAGTGATTATCAACTTTTTGTGTGCCTAAGCATCACCTGGGGATGGTAAGAGAAATTCGGACTCCTGGGCTCCATCTCCAGAGACTGATGTAGATTTAAGGTGGGACCAAGGAATCAGTATTTTTGCTAATCACTCCAGGTGATTCTTCTGTTATGCCAGTGGTCTTTTGCACATATTTTAGGTAACACTGAAATAATTCTTTTTTTTTTTTTTTGAGACGGAGTTTCACTCTTGTTACTTAGGCTGGAGTGCAATGTCACGATCTTGGCTCACCGCAACCTCCGCCTCCTGGGTTCAGGCAATTCTCCTGCCTCAGCCTCCCGAATAGCTGGGATTACAGGCACGCGCCACCATGCCCAGCTAATTTTTTGTATTTTTAGTAGAGATGGGGTTTCACCATGTTGACCAGGTTGCTCTCAATCTCTTGACCTCGTAATCCACCCGCCTCGGACTCCCAAAGTACTGGGATTACAGGCGTGAGCCACCGCGCCCGGCCGAAATGATTCTTGTGCAGTGCATAGCATGGTGCCTAGCACACATAAACATTTATTTATATTTTTTATTTCATTTATTTTTTCTTTTGAAAATGACCCCTCTCCCTCTCTGCTGACCAACTCACTCTGCCATATTGTGGGAATACAGTAGAGCACACAGTAAGAGCGCTGCAGCTTCACAGTCAGTGGACCGTGTGGGAGACTTTGGTTGGAGGGAGCAGGTATTGATCCTATTTCTTTCCACTTCTGCCAGGACGTTGTCCCTTTGATCTTTTGATTATTCCCTTTTCCTTTTTTACTCTTTATTTCATGACTCCTCTTTAGATTACATATTAGCTCAGTCTTCATCATAAACTGTTTTAAAGCAATTCCTTTGAAATTGTTCAAGTTCCCATTCCATCTCTGTTTCTAACCCTCACTACCAAAATTCTTGGTTGAAATTACCGAAGAAAAGAGTGTAGAGACAGAAGAGAGAAAAACTAAAATCAAGTATTGATAAATGTCTACATGCAGGGAGTGGGAAGGATAACTCAAGTCAAAGAAGCAGTAAACGAAAGGATAGAGGAAGCTGGATGCTCCCTGTCATCAGTGTGGGGGATGCAGGAAGGAGTAGACGGTCAGCAGGGCTGAAATGCTGTATTTCCAGAGGAATGGAGGCTGAGGCAAGTCCCTGCTCAGAGACTGGGATAATATCAGTTCTCTTACAGGCTGTTTCTTTGAAGTAACAGAAGGTTTCCATTGTACTATGATTATGATTGAGAGGATGCTGAGTATGTGGAGATTCTGCATAGAAGACTCTTATTTCAATGTATGTAGATTTATGTAAAGAACAGCAGATAAAGCAATGAGAAATGAAGTTGAAGTAAGTGTTTACTTACACAAAAAGAGATAAGTTCTGTAAGGAAAATATATCCATGATACTTGTTAAACAATAGTAAGACAGACTTCATTCCAGAACATTGCTATAGGTATGGAGACCACTGAAAGGGGAATTTTGCAGTAAGGGGGAGAAATTATTGGGGTGGCTGGTTTTTCCAAGAGGGTTTTTGTAAGAAATGACTCCACAGCCAAACTTAATTTAAAAAATCTAATTCCGTGCACATCATTCTCAAATACTGCATTTGATTATAGTTATTCAAAGCCTTGGTAATATTCAACTCCAAATATAATGAATAAAGTGGGAATTTATAGCCAGGAGCAGGATCAGGGATCGGTGGATGGAAAATTAAGAGGAAACATCAGGGATAAGGTGGATTCTGGACAAGTGACCTCTAGGATTCTTGCTGAAGGCAGGTGGGTGGTCAGACCTCATCTGGCACATGGCGGAGATTGAGGGGACTTGATTTCAAGAATGGAGGATTCTGACTAAAGTAATGTAGCAGTGTTCTTGCTAATAGTGAATAGTGCAGAGATGAACATGGAAGTCCCACAGTGAGGCCTAATTGAAAAAGAGCTCAGAGGAACCTGATTAGAGTTTGGTGAAGGAGAGAATCTTTGTCATTGTGACTGAGACACTTCACGTGTTATAGATTTCTCAGATTGTTTGGTACTGTTCTCTGCCAGTTGTTTGTTGGTAAATGGATTCACTTATTAATTAAGCAACATCAAATAGGAAAGATGTTGTTCAGAAAGAACTAACAAGTGAATCCTAAAAAAATTGTTTATCTTAATCATGATTCTAGACTTCCTAGTTCGTTATTCACATTAAAATTGGCATTTCTGGGCTCTCTCTTTTGCACATCAAGCCTCTCATTCCTAAAGGATCTAACTGGAGCTTAAAGACCAGAATTTTTTAGACTTTAGTACCATTCTATAAATATATCACTCTAAATCTGAAATCTACAATTTTGAAGAAAATCATTTATAGAAAGCCAAGAGCCAAAATAATCTTATAATCACATTCCATTTTTGGTTTCACTTAGTACTTGGGATAAAAATTGCTTCTCTGAATATAATTTTGACACTTTTTTTTCCTGTTTACTTTCTTAATACAGCAAGTAGACTCAGCAAAGTCTAATACGATATACTTATTTCACTAAATAGTGAAATTGAAAGCTCAATGACTAACAAATTTAAAAGATAATGAGGGTTCTTACCACCAGCTGCCAATAAGAAAGATTAGATATTTGTTAGACATGATACGGTGTTATCTGCCTGGGTTTAACTGCCTGAGTATTAACCATATAGTTCAGGGGACACCTAGTGGTTAAAAGTAGGTAATTCCTTGCTGTGGTACAGTGTTAAAAAATTATGAAAAAATATATTTCTTGGCTTAGCAGTGACCACACATTGTTGACTTTGTCTTTCTGAATGAATATATGTTAGGGTGTGTGTGTGTTTTGATAAAAGGTTTCATCTTGATTTTATATATAAATTTTCTTTGAATAATAAAAAACATCAATAATATTGAAAATGTTAGAAATACGATTGAACTTTTCCTTTAATTAAAACAAATTATATCTAGAAATAGGGAACAAGTGACTGCATCATAAACAAGAAAAGCCTTTTTGATCCAGAAGTTCCAGTTCTAGAAATGTATTCCAAGTACATAATCAGAGGTGTACAGGATGACTTCCTTATATTCAAAGATATTTATGATAGCTTCATTTATAATAACAACAAACTAAGAAGGAAACACCTGTACAAAAGAGAAGTGAAATCATGGCACTGATGTACGGATGAAAGCATTTTTAATACTATGTTTTGAAAAACATTTAATGGCAGATGAAATGCTTATATTAGGTAAAAAAATCTTTCTAAATGTAAGATCTACAATTCCACTTATATAACATAATTATAATATGTTGTCTTGTGCATATTTTTGTATTTGTATAAAAATAGAAAAAACTGAAATTAGTTGTCTTGATTGACAGGATTTTAAGTAATTATTATTTCTGCTTCCTACTTTTTAAAAATCCTAAATGTATTTTTTGAACCAGAAGAAAAAGAACAATAGGCAGCATAGATAATAAAAGAGTAAGATAAGAGTGTTTTAACAATGACCAGAGAAGTACCTATGCATGTATCTGCTTACACCTTAAAGAGACCAGTGTTGTGTATCTGAGCTTTTTTTTTCACTTTGTAGCCCCTAAGAGCTACTTTCAGAGTAAGGCTGCTGCTGCCGTGTGTGTATACGTGTGTGTATGTTTTGTGTGCTTGTGGGTGCAGGTGGGAGCACACACACGTTTGAGTAGAAAAGCACCTCTTAAATATGGACAGAAAATAAGGACTTATGAACAATGACAACTTGGAGAGCTAGAATACTGAAATTTTAGTTCACAAAATAATTTTGTTTGGAATCTGATGAAACTATGATCTTTTCTTTGAAAGCTACACACATGTATAATACAAAAAATACCCTCCAAAATGTTACATACAATTTAAAGAGGTTTCTTCACACACATCATCCCCACCCTTGCAGGGACAATCTAATCAAGTAGATATATTTAGAAAGCACTATATAATCGTATTTTCCTAGTTGGCTTGTTGATGTCTGAAATTCTGCCATTAACAATTTCCTTAATCTTTCATTTCCTTTTTCTGGATCTGTTTTTAAACTATAGGTATTTCTAGTTAATACATTCATTATTAATGCCCCAGTGAGAAGTAGTTTGGTAGGAAAGGAAGAGAAAAATGTAAGCATTTTTTTTTTTCTGTAGATCCTGTAGAGGTAGTAGAGAACTAGAGGTCATTTGATGAAAATAGCTAACACTTACATAGGCACTATATACACATGCAAATATACATGTGCACACACATGAGCACACACATACCCCTTATGGCAACCCCGTTCTCCTGATAAGGAAACTGAGGCACAGCTTGACTAAATAACCCGTCTAAGGTCACATAGTTATTTAATAATAGAACCCAGAATTGAAATTACTTTCCAGAGTCTGTGCTTTTCACTAGTATCTGATACTCATCATAAAATTACCTATATTATGAAGTCTACCTTATAAGATGGAGGCCAACTCCACAGACTTTCTTACTTCTGTTGTCACTTTTTTGTTATTCAGTTCTCTACCCTTCATATCCCTCCTTCTTCCTTGTGTGATACCCTCTTTTCATTCAAGATGATTGTATAGGAACTTAAATCATTTCAATTCTCATGATGTAGGTATAGCTAGTTTCCCTTTGTAAGCAGGAGATGAGGCTCTGAGGGAAGCGGAGGCAAGGCAGAGGCAGAGCCCTAGAAGAGTAGCATTTTCCTGACTCCTGGTCAGTGCAACAACCTCATGACTAGAAAGACTTGAGCTGGACTACCTTGAGAGGCTCCCCCTGAGTGATGCATGGAAACTGAGTAATCAAAAAAAAAAAAAAAAAAAACTCACTGGAACGTGCTCACCACAGTGGGTGTTATTAAGGCCCCAGAACATGGGACATTTCATTTGGTATGTAAATTTCTATGTAATATTATGAGTTAAGGATAAGGCTCATTAATTGTGGCTTCGTTATCAGTGTTTATTGGAGCCAGCACATTCTTTTTATTGCTTTGCATTTGCAGTAGCACACATTTATACCTCTTTTGTTATAAAAGCAATTTGTACTTATTTGGTGACTGTTTAAACTATGGTGTAAAAGAACATTTGTAACTAAGAGTCATAGTTTTATAATTGCTGGTGTTGGGGAATTGAAAGACAATCTTTTTCTAGACACGATTTCCAAATCATGTATTTTCACATGGAAACAATACTTCTTGCCATTTTATAGGATGACTCCTAAGTTATGGAGTAGATTTCTTAACAGATATGTAAAAACTTACATATTTCAATGAGGGTTTTTATCCTGAGAAGTACTTTTCATGAAGTCTAAGAAATGTGTTATTAATGTGACTTTATCATTGTAGAAATGCCAGAGTGTACTGACACAAATCCGGATGTATATACAGCTTTATTTATATATAGTTTTTCATATAGAAAACCAAATATCTCAGCACCATGACTGAATATTGGTCATTTCCCCTATTTGATCTGCAATGCCAATATCATGTGTCATACATCAAGTTCATATATATGCCCTATTATAATCTTGTGGGACCACTGTCCCATATACAGAAAATGCAGTCTGTTGTTGACTGAAACATGCTTATTCAGCACATGACTATATACATGTCTTATTATATCACAATAACACGTACTCTAAAGGCTGATCTGTTCCAACTTAACAAAGCTTAATAACAAATCTCAGAAACTCAAACTGTTTCCAAATAACTTAATAGCATCCCATTAATAGGATCATGAGCTAGTTCTAAGGAAGAAATTACATTTTTCTGCCCCACAAAAAGTTATTATTTGTATAATTATATACATAATAAAACTCATAGAAAATTTTCAGCAGCCACTAAGTCTTTTCATGAGTAAAAACCAGACCCATTGGGGTTGCCGTGTGGTCAGTCTGTTCCATTGCTACCTGGGCAAAAACTTTGAGCCTCTCACCTTACAGTTAGGAATTTCAACTTGTGGGTCACAGTCTTCAGGACATGTTTTAGCTCATTTAGCCCTCAAAATCACCTTCTGAGGTATGAGCAGAGTTATTCACATTACTCAGAAAACTGGTGTTGACCAGTTAGAATGGCAATCATTTCAAAATCTGGAGACAACAGATGCTGGAGAGGATGTGGAGAAATAGGAACACTTTTACACTGCTGGTGGGAGTGCAAATTAGTGCAATCATTGTGGAAGACAGTGTGGTGATTCCTCAAGGACCTAGAAACAAATACCGTTTGACTCAGTAATCCCATTACTGGGTATATACCCAAAGAATTATAAATTATTCTATTATAAAGACACATGCACACCTATGTTCATTGTGGCACTGTTTACAATAGCAAAGACCTGGAACCAACCCAAATGTCCATCAACAATAGACTGGATAAAGAAAATGTGGCACATATACACCATGGAATACTATACAGCCATAAAGAATGATGAGTTCGTGTCCTTCATAGGGACATGGATGAATCTGGAAACCATCATTCTCAGCAAACTGACACAAAACAGAAAACCAAACACTGCATGGTATCGCTCATACATGAGTGTTGAACAATTAGAACATGTGGACACAGGGAGGGCAGCATCACACACTGCAGTCAGTTGGGGGACACCAGGGGAGGGACAGCAGAGAGTGGGGAGGGACAATGTGGGAAAAATACCAGATATAGGTGATGGGGGGAGGAAGGCAGCAAACCATATTGCCATGTATGTACCTACGCAACAATCCTGCATGATCTGCACATTTACCCCAGAACCTAAAGTACGATAAAAAAAAGAAAGAAAGAAAACTGGTATTGAGGACTGTTCATAAACTTGCCTAAGAGCTCATAGTTGGAATTTGGTAGAACAGGACTCTTGCTATATAAATCATAAGGTAGGACCATTGTCCAAGGGAATGTGGTGCCTTTCTTCACAAAGTCAAGAAGTCTCAGGGCAAAACACGTGGCTTCACTCAGGGAGCCCTTTCTGAGATTTTAGGTGACAATGACACAGCAACTCTTTGCCTGGCTCTTGAAACTTCATTGTTATTTTGAAAATTTTAAAGATTCAATTTTTGATTGATTCCGTAAAAAAAATTTTCTCTGAACTGCAATAGATACACAAAAAAGTATGCAACTAATTTTTTCATGCCTTCTTGCAACAGATGATGCAATATCATATATAAATGAGCTTGTTTTGAGAGTTTCTGCTTACTGAAAGTAGATGAATTCTGTCCTGAAGGTGGATCCAGCCTTATCACTAGTTAGTGAGTATGCACATCTAGCAAGGTAAGAGATCTGTCCAGGGCAGGGTGGAATTTCTAAGAACTGATGCTGATGTTAAGGAGTATGAAGGAGTATGAAGATACCAGCAACACTAAGCACAAGATGACATGAAGCCAGAGGACTTTGAGAACCCTGCACCTGAAGGCAAGGGAGGACAATGGGGGCCAGAGAGTAACCAGAGAAGACCAGAAGCAAACCACATCTTCGAAGAAATTGATGATCCCAAACTCATGTGACTATAGGGCTATTCTGAACCCTCATCACTTCAGAACAAATATTGTGATCCTGCATTTTGTTTCATCTCGTACCATACATGCCCCTTCCCAGCATGCTTTGGCTTACTGGCTTCTTTCTGCTCCTCCTGCTTACCAAGCCCAACCTTACCTCAGGGCCCTTGCACCTGCTGCACTGTCTACCTGGAATGCCTCCTCTCCGTTATCCCGTATTTACATGGTTTCTTCACAGCAGTCAGGTCTTAGTCAAATGTCACTTCCTCATCCATCCTGTCTGAAGCAATCCTCAGCCAATCACTCTCTGTTACCTCTTCCTGTTTCATAGTTTGTTTAGGACTCGCCACTCTCTGAAATCATCTTGCTTTTTTGTTGACTTACTTAGAGGCTGAGTCTGTCTACTGGAATGTAAGAGCCATGAGAGCAGCCTTTTCTGTTTAACTGGTCATTATATCCCCATTGCCTAGAATAGGACCAGGTTCATAGTTTGCTCAGTGAATGAATGAACAAATGAATATGTAAAGTCAGACACAAATGAAGAAAGGGGGCCAGGTCTTGTACATAGGCCAAAACAATATGTAATTAAACTCTGATTACCAATCTCAAAATAAGGAGTCTGCTCTGTATATGGGTGTATTTCCAGCTTTTGCATTGTATTTTGAGTGCCAGATGTCAACAAAGAGCTTAATAAATATTTGTTAGATAAAAATGTAATGAAAGATCATTTTACATATTCCACTCTCACTTCAGCTGAACTACATTGGTCCTTTGTGGACTAGGTAATCCAGGCAGCTCTGAGAGCAAGCCAGTCTGTAGGGGAACATATCATACCCACAAGAAAGTTGAGGGAACCTCCATTAAGTTAAAAAGCATTTCATTTATTAGTAAGTCATTTCAGCATGTATATTGTTTACAGTTATTATTTTTAATTTAATAGTTTCATCACTGCCAAAATACAAGTTTTTAAATTTTCATTGGCAGATCCTATTTGGCATATTGTAAGTAGTGGAATCAATTTGCAGACTTTACAGGTAAGCTGGCGTCCAATATGTGAGCTGTGATGTAGTGAATGGAATCTGTAATTAGCCCAGGGTTGGGACATGGCCCTCCTCAATTACAGCTAAGATCAAAAGCTAATAGCTGGAGTTTTGGACAGCTGTGTCACATTGAAAACAGACCTAACCTCCTTCAGTTTCCTCACTGGAAAATGAGAGGCTGAGATAGGTAATGAAGTTGAAATGGATGCTGCTGCTGCTGTATTCTTGTCTTTATGTCTTATGTCCAGTCTTTTACACAGAATCCATTTGTACATTAAGGTTGTCAGAAGCTATTTGTTATTATTTGTGATAATTTTAAAAAGACTTGCAATCTGGATAAAATGTGGGTTTTCCCCTCCTTTTACCATCTCACGTATCACACCTGCATCACCAGCTTCTTAGCAGCCTCTTTTGTGTTTATCACATTTATCTAGGTTTTTTTCTTTCCTTGGTTGATGGCAGTATGTGTATGCTTGGGAGAGACTGTTTATTTATTCTACAGATGATGCCTGGGAGGCTGAACTCTTGCAAATGCCTGTGAGGCCCCCTAGAATGGTTGACCAGTGAACACATAGAGATTGTGCTTTGAGGACAGCAAGCTAAGTTTTGAGTTTTGGGCATGCTAAGGCAAAATTTACCCTGAAGGAAAAGAAGACTTCAGTTCAAACTTCCATGGCATGCATTTTCAATAAATTAGAAAATATAAATTTGGCTAGATATTTATTCTAAAAAAGAATGAAACCAAATAATTATCCATATACATATAAAATGTTAATTGCATAGACACAGAACACTTTAATGTGTTATATACCAGCTAATTCATGCATTATCTTACCTTGTGTATTCAATGTGGGCTTTGTTTTGTTTTTGTTTGTTTGTTTGTTTGTTTGTTTTGAGACGAGTCTCGCTCTGTCACCCAGGTGCCCAGGCCAGAGTGCAGTGGCACAATCTTGGCTCACTGCAACCTCTGCCTCTCAGATTCAAGCCAATCTTCTGCCTCAGCCTCCCAAACTGGGATTACAGGGATCTGCCACCACGCCCAGCTAATTTTTTGTATTTTAGTAGAGGCAGGGTTTCACCACATTGCCCAGGCTGGTCTCAAACTCCTGACCTCGTGATCCGCCCATCTCAGCCTCCCAAAGTGCTGTGATTACAGGTGTAGCCACGGCACTCGGCCTATTCATTGTTTACAGTACATTATTCACACTTTAGAGACCGTGGAGCATATCACCATTTTACATTATATAGCTTTGTAGTTTATATGCTTGTTTCTTTGGAATATAGATACTTTATGACTATCTCTTTCTTATGGAAAGAGATACAGGATATGAAGGTCTTGTTGAGAAAGCAAATGTGTATTTTACCTTTCCTTTTTTCCTCCATTTATTTTCTTTTTCTCAATTAAAATACTTACATAAGAAAACACAAAAAAATCTCAAGGAGGATTTTTTAAAAATTACCCTTTACACCATCAGAAAATAACCTCATATGACCTTAAGGGATCATACTATACATACTATTTTATAATTTGACTTTATATAAAATATGAATATGTTTTAATTTAATGAGGTATTCTCCTAAATCATGACTTTTAATAACCAGATGATATTTCCTCCTATGGCTGTGCAATAATATAACCCCTATTATGGGAGGCAGTATAGGTAGGTAGGAGATTACAGTCTGGAGCAGGCATCCTGCCTTTTCCTATGACCATGGCCAAGTAATTTATGCATTCCGTTCCTCAGTTCTCTCACCCATAAAATGGGGATAACAATAGTATCAGGTTTATGTTGTTGTGCATGCTATTTAAAACAGAGTACTTAGAATAATGCTCTAAGAGGCTTTATTCTTAAATCGTTTTTATCCCATTATTATCTATAATTCTATTATTCTTATAGAAGAATTACCTGGCACACCATAAGTACTCATAAACATTCATTATTATAGATATTGTTTTCAGCTTTTTTTTTTTTTTTTTGAGACAGAGTCTTGCTCTGACACCCAGGCTGGAGTGCAGTGGCACCATCTTGGCTCACTACCACTTCTGCCTCCCAGAGTCAAGCAATTCTCTTGCCTCAGCCTCCTGAGGAGCTGAGACTATAGGCATGTGCCATCACGCCTGGCTAACTTTTTGTATTTTTAGTAGAGATGGGGTTTCACCATATTAGCCAGGATGGTCTCCATCTCCTGAGCTCATGATCCACCCGCCTCTGCCTTCCAAAGTGCTGCGATTACAGGCGTGAGCCACTGCACCCGACCTGTTTTCAGCTTTTTTAGCTTGTAGTACTGTGATGAATATCTTTGAAGCAAAATACTTTTTCTCTTCTCTTATTTCCCTAAGATACATTTTTACAAGTACAATAGCATCCTTGATACATATTGCTAAATCACCCTCCATAGACATTGTAACATTGTATACTCTCCGTGGCACTGGAAAGGAGAGTGATGTTCTTGGAAGTGTGTGACAACTGCCCTGGTGAGTTTTGCAGTTCTCCAAACTCATTGAATATTGAACAGTTTAGATTTATTCAACGTACTCTTCATTTTAATATTTATATCATCTTCAGGCAAAGTTACGAAAAATTAAAAGCATATGTTTACTTTGGGTGTGTTTCAAATATTAGTCTGATTTTTGCTTGAGAAAATATTTGTATTGATATGTAAGTTTGCATTTGACTATATTGGTAAGGTGTTTTCCCCATTGAAACTAATATTTTTTATTTTCAAGAAAAAAGCAACAAGCCTCAGGAGCAGTCAATCCTCCAGAGCCTATGCTGATGGAACAGCCTCGGCCGCCAAGGTCAGTGATTTCCTGAACATAGAAAGACCTCTACTGTATTCTACAGGGATATCATTAGTAGGGGGGGCCTGTAGGGAAGGTAAACGGTGTCTGGATATCACTGAAGGTTTTTGAACCAAGTATCATTTCTGTGCTGGAAGACAGAACATAATTTCTTAATAATGATATGAGTGATTTAAAACCTAGTAAAACCATTTATTGTATAATTCTCCTTGGTATATAATAATAAGTGTTAAACAAATATTAATTATCAAGACTATCTATAGATAATATTACACTTTTACACATACTGTGAGTAAAAGTATAGTCCTCCCACTTTAGAAAATAATTCAAATCCTCCTCATGGGCATTAACCACACCAGGTACTCTGCTAAGTGCTCTATGTAATTATATCATGTAATCCCCTCACAATCTTCTTATTATTATTCCTTTATACATGAGGGAACCAGAGCTCAAGGAGTTTAAGTAACCTTGACAAGCTCACAACACCGGTAAGATGGAGATAGGGCTTGAACCCAAGTTTCCTGTCATGAGATCTTTGACAATGCTGGATCTCATAAGCTCCATCTAAGCAATTTTTGGTAATATAACCCTTTAAAGTTTTGCAACTTATAAAAATCACTGAAACGTCACCTTTCAAGACAAGAAAGTGGCCAGGCACAGTGGCTCATGCCTGTAATCCCAGCACTTTGGGACACTGAAGCAGGAGGATAACTTGAGCCCAGGAGTTCGTGAACAGCTTGAGCAACATAATAAGACCCTGTCTCTACAAAAAAAAATTAAAAATTAGTCAGGCTTGTTATGTGCCTGTAGTCCCAGCTACTCAGATGGCTTAGGTGGGAGGATCTCTGGAGTTTGGGAGGTCGAGGCTGCAGTGAACTGTGACAGTGCCACTGAAGTCCAGCCTGGGCAACAGAACAAGACCTTTCCTCAAAAACAAATAGACAAGAAAATATAATTTTATAATTTTAGCTAGTAGTTTTTGATAAATAAAATTGTGTTGGGAGGTCAGGAGTTCAAGACCAGTCTGGACAAGATGGTGAAACCTTGTCTCTACTAAAAATACACAAATTAGCTGGGTATGATGACATGTTCCTGTAGTCCCAGTTACTTGGGAGACTGAGGCAGGAGAATTGCCTGAACTCAAGAGGCGGATGTTGCAGTGAGCCAAGATTGCACCACTGCACTCCAGCCTGGCGACAGAGCAAGACTCTGTCTCAAAAAAAAAAAAAAAAAGAAAAAAATATTGTTATATTCAGGCCATTTCAATATGTCCAAGATTATCTAAAACCTCAACCTATGTGTCAAGACTATCTATACAACTATTTAAAGTAACCTTTTTTGTTTGTTTGAAATTGGTGGCTATCTTATGAAAGTGAGACTTTCTCATAGATGTCACTTGCTCAATGAAGAGTTAGTATTTTAGTGTCACTCAGAGTTCTGACTGTTCTCAAAGCCCGTGATGGTGCCCAAAAAAATGATCAGCTGAGAAGTGAGAAGAGGCCAGTCCCTCTAATGCTAAATACCATCCCACTTTAAGACCCCTGTCTTTTAAATTCCTTCTCAAAGCCCTCTTCTGCCAATCAGTAAAAATATAAAAATCACTGAAAGACAATGAATTGTAAATACAGGGAGTTAATTAATGTTTGGGACCAACATAAACGCAAAACTGAGGTCTGCTCTTTTTTAGCCATTCTTTTTTTTTTTTTTTTCTCTCTCTTTTTTTGGGGGGGGGAGGAAGGCAGGAAGGAAGGGAATAAAGACGGTAGGGAGGAAGGAAGGGATGAAGGAAGGAAGGAAGGGAGGAAGTGGGGAGGGAGGGAGGGAGGGAAGGGAAGAAAGGAAATCAAGCAATGAAAGAGACATTGCCGACCTGGATCTAGAGGTTTACAAGTTGATTTCTTTTTTTTTGAAAGAAGGAAAGAAAAAAAAAAAAGTAAGTAAAGGAGAGGAAGAGAAAGAGGGAGAGTAAATGGAAATATTGTTTTATTTTGAAAAAAATTGGGTATTAATAATGGCCAATCAATGTTTCATTTAAACTTATGGGTAGGTGTGATGTGGTATTGACAAGAATGTATATTTTGTGTATTTGAAGTGGAGAGCTCTATAAATATTTATTAAGTTTACTTGTTCTGGATCTGAGTTCGAGTCCTTGTTATCCTTATTAATTTTCTGTCTCATTGAATCTAAGTCTCCTATCTGGGTGTTAGGATCGTTAGCTCTTGTTGTTGCATTGATCCTTTTACCACTATATCTTTGTTGCTTTAAAATCTATTTTATCTGATACAAGAATTGCAACTCCTGCTTTTTATTTATTTATTATTTATTTTTGCTCTCCATTTGGTTGGTAAATCTTTCTCCATCCCTTTGTTTTGAGTCTTTGTGTATCCTTGCATGTGAAACAGGTCTGGATGTAACATGCCGTTGGGTTTTGGCTGTGTCTTTTGATTGGGAATTTAGTCAATTTAAATTTAGGGTTACTGCCATTTGATGTTGACTGGCTGTTTTATCCATTTGTTGGTGTAAATTCTTCTTTATGTTGGTGCTCTTTACTTTTTGGTGTATTTTTAGAAAGGCTAATACTGGTTGTTTCTTTCTGTGTGTAATGCTTCTTTCAGAAGCTCTTGTAAAGCAGGCCTGGTGGTAATAAAATCTCTGAGTTCTTGCTTGTTCATAAAAGATTTTATTTTTCCTTCAGTTGTGAAGCTTAGTTTGGCTGGATATGAAATTCTGGGCTGAAGGTTCTGTTCTTTGAGGATGTTGAATATTGGCCCCCACTCTCTTCTGGCCTGTAGAGTTTCTGCCGAGAGATCTGCTGTAAGTCTGATAGGCTTGCCTTTGTGGGTAATCTGACCTTTCTCTCTGGCTGCCCTTAGTATCTTCTCCTTCATTTCAACCCTGGTGAATCTAACGATTATGTGCCTTGGGGTTGCTCTTCTTGAGGAATATCTTTGTGGTGTTCTCTGTATTACCTGGGGTTGAATGTTGGCCTGCTTTGCTAGTTTAGGAAAATTTTCCTGAATAATATCCTGAAGGGTATTTTCCAGCTTGGATTCATTCTCTCCGTTGCATTCAGGTACACCTATCAAACGTAAATTTGGTCTTTTCACATAGTCCCACATTTCTTGGAGACTTTGCTCATTCCTTTTTATCCTTTTTTCTCTAATCTTTTCTTCACGTTTTATTTCATTAAGTTGGACTTTGACCTCTGATATCCCTTCTTCTGCTTGAACAATTCGAGTGTTTAAACCTGTGCATACTTCTCGGAGTTCCTGTATTGTATTCTTCAGTTCCATTAATTCACTCATACTCCTCTCTAAGTTGTCTATTCTCAATAGGATTTCATCAAACCTTTTTTCAAAGTTCCTAGTTTCTTTACGTTGGGCTACAACATGTTCTTTTAACTCACCGAAGTTTGTTATTATCCATTCCTTGAAGAGTGATTCTGTCATCAGGAGGCGCTCGTTCTCCATCAAGCCTTGTTCCATTGTTGATGTGGAACTGTGATCATCTTTAGAGGGAGAGGCGTTCTGACTTTGAGTATTCTCAGCTTTTTTACGCTGGTTTCTTCCCGTCATTGTAAATTTATCCTCCTGTCGTCTTTGAAATTACCAACTTTCAGATTAGGTCTCTTGAGTGGACGTCCAGGTTGTTAGTTCCCAGGGCCAGAGCAGCGGCGTTAAAACTGATGGTGCTTTTCTGCCCAGGATTCTCCTGTCGGGCTTCCTTCTTGTTTCCGTAGTAAGTGACTCTGCCTTCCCCGGGCTCCAAACCTCGGTCAGAAGGGGAACCGTTCCCGTTTACTCTGCGCCGAGCGCTGCCGCCTCGAGGTGCCGGTGGAACCGCTGCGCCGACCATGAGAGTCGCGCTGGCGACTCATGTGTTTCCACCACTGGGGGATCTTCTGCTTCGTGAGCGACCAGACTTTGTCTGAAAGTGTGGCGTCCTCTAGTTCTCCGCGCCTTCCCTGAGAGCTGCAATCCCGGGATGTTAGCGATCGGCCATCTTGGATGGTTCCCTTTTTAGCCATTCTTTACTGCTGGAGACACCACAGCATTGATGGTCACTGGGTGAGGGACTGTTGCTGACACAAATACAAGCTTGGATTTCCTCTTTGCCACTACAATTTGTCCAGTCCATTGAACCTCAGTTTCTTCATCTGTTACATGAGGATAGGACTTCTCTTGTCAGAGCTGTTGACAGGCTTAAATGAAAGAAAATATATACTAACATTTAGCCCCGGCCCTGGCATTTAGTAGATGCTGGGAAAATGGACCTCTCTGTGATTGATCTTGTTAGTTTTCATATTCTGTTGTTTCCAGGTCTCCAAATAAAAGAGATTCTTCAACTAAAAAAGATGAACTTTGATGGTTATTAGGACTTGTATTTAGCATACCCTTAAATTATGCCTCTAGAAATGATACATCTCATTAGCAAAACACCCAATGAGATTTAGTGAGTTATTTGTAAATGTTCCCAGAATTGCTATTATCTAAACTTTTTATTAACTGAACTTGCTATTATCTAAACCATACCCAGTTTTTTCTTGAAAGTAATCATAAGAATCAGACCTTTTCCATTTTTTTTTTAACATGGACGTTACCCAATTTTTCTGAGATGGGATAAAGAACTTGAACGTCTCCCCACAAACCATGTTCTGTCTTAAGAGCTGGGAGGGGCAGAGCATAACTGGGAAGTGGAGATGTTTTAGCCACATGTTTATTGTTCTAGTATTTAACAGCAAACTCGAAATTATTTTCTTGGCTTTAAAAACACTGTCCTCACCCATTTCTATTCTTATGTCTCCTGTTTCTCTTTCTCACTGTGCTTTTCTGACTCATTCACCAGTTTCCTGACTGTGAGTTCTCCAGGGTTTGATTCTTCACCGCTTCCTTTCTCAAATATTTAACTTTTATAAAGTTTTGAAGAAAGGTAGTTGCCTATTTCTTTTGATGCCAGATTGGAACAGCTGTAACTCGTAGCATTATCCCTTAAGAAATTACATACCCATGCATCATTTAGAAAAGCTGGGGGTAACAGCATAACTTGAAGCCTTTTATTACACAGTTACCATGGCACACACAGGCAAATAATATTCTCCCAACACATTATGAAAAGGTGTGTCAGAGTGGTAGATAGGATTGGCAGTGAGAACTAGTGCTTGTTTTCTTGATTCTGGAAATAGTTGATTTGAAATTTAAAATAAGTGATGATTTTACAATTATTAAAATGTAAAGTTTAAAAATTTTAAAGTCTTGAAAATTTAGTACTTAATTTGAAGCATATGTGTAACCTATGTATTAGAGCATGGTTTCTGTATATTGCAGAACTGTTTTATGAGAATGCTTACAAAATGAGGATTGTGCCCTCAAATAGCATCCCTTCTGCTTTGCAGGTTTGGGTTTCACAGATCCAGTGCTCTTCAGTGATGTAAATATTTCTAATTTAAAATAATTATTATAAATTGTTTAGTTCTTAAAATCTAATTTTTGGTAAATCAGTAGTGAAGATGAGGCTGCAGAAATTATGCAGATTCTTACTAAAACCTCTATGAAAATAGTTGTGATCCATAATCAGTCATGCGATTTTATTGCTGGAAGACTTCTCAGACAACTTCTATTTCACCAATCTGACTATTCAGGTAAGGAAACCAAGGTTCAAATTGCATTAGGAATATCTCTGTGGAAGACCATGCTATTAAGAAGATGTACTGGTTGAAGTTGTTAGTTCCAATTACAGCCTACTCTGACTGAGCCAAAAAGGAATTCCTTAAGGAACAGGGGGTAGCTGGTAGAGAAATCCAGGCAAGTACAGCAGAAGAAATCTAAAGCTTTACAGCAGGAACAATGCACAGTAACACTATGAGGCTTTCTCCTGCTGCCACCACAGCTCAGTTTCTGTCACATTTAGAACTGGGTGCCAGAACTCTGCCACTACTGATGCAGAAGATTCAAAATCCTTATTATAACATGGATTCCTGGTGGGCAGCAGCCTGTACACATTGCTCACCTCCAATCTCATTCTTGTCTGACACATCTGATTGGCCAGCATAAATCATATGCCTTCACACTGCTACAGGGGAATCTGGGAGTGTGAATTTTCTGGATCCTGCTTTGGGAAGGCGTGGACTGATGAGGTGGGAAATTATCAATATGTGGTGAGGGTTTTCAAATGTGTGGCCACCTGCTGAATGACAGATATCCATGAAAGAAAGGAAAACAGGAGAATTACCTAACTGTATTGAAAGAAACCATAGATGACAGGTTACTCAGAAACATTAGGCCTTTCAAACAGAAGAAGTGTAAACAACTTCCTCTGAGACTAGAGGGGAGGAGATCTATGAAGGAAAAAGCACCTATCAGAGAAATACTTTGTGATTGGTCCTGGGTCTGCCATAAATAGCTGTGCTAACTTTGGCAACACAGCTCTCTTCCCAGGTTCTTACTTTTCTCATCCCTAATAGAAGCGAGGGTCTGGATTAACTCTTTGGGTATTGTGGAGGGTGTGCTGATATTCAGCGCCACCATCAGCCCACAGTATCCTCCTATCACCTGTGGTTTGTGAGATGACTGTGTGTTAGACAAGAAAGCATTTTTATTTTAATAATTATGCTTATATTTTAACATGCTATAAAAAAGTAAGCTAGCACATCAACTGCTAATCCCATAAATATTTTTATTTATGGCGAGGCTGAATTGAAGGTTAAAGTAAATCTAATTATTTTTTAATAATTACAATAATAATAACCAGGGTTTGAGAAATAAGATCTGGAGCAGCAATTCTTACCTTTTAATGTACATAATAAGTCAGTGTGGGTTTTATTAAAATGAAGATTCTGATTCAGGAAGTCTGGGGTGAGACTGAGATTCTGCTTTTCAACAAACTTCTAGTTGGTGTGTTGGTGTTCCAGTTGGCTTGGCGGCCACATTTTGAGCAGCCAGGAGACTGAATTGTGCTGAAGGTAGGTAGTTTAGGCTACCCGTAACCTAAACACCAACTGGAGAATCTGGTTCAAATGCAAATTTTCAGGTTCCAAGCCAAGAAATTTGGATTCACCAGAGTGGGGAAGAGCCCAGGATTTCATATATTTAATAGGCAATCCCAGCAGTTTCAGATGCAGGTGATTTGAGAACCACACTGGCAGGAAGGACGCCCTCAGGGATTGTGATGGCTGCAGCACAGCAGTGGAACAACACTGTTTCCCTTCACTCTAAGGAAAGGAGCCCCTTTCTACTTACAGCAGAGAATGTTCTGAAAATTTGTTTCTGTTTATTTTATTTATTTATTGAGACAGGGTCTCACTGTCACCAAGGCAGGAGTACAATGGTTCAATCTCAGCTCGTTGCAACCTCCACCTCCTGGGTTCAAGCAATACTCCTGCCTCAGCCTCCCGAGTAGCTGGGATTACAGGCGCGCACCACCACACGCAGCTAATTTTTGCATTTTTAGTAAAGACAGGGTTTCACCATGTTACCCAGGCTGATCTCGAACTCCTGACCTCAGGTGATCCACCCACCTCAGTCTCCCAAAGTGCTGGGTTTACAGGCGTCAGCCACTGTATCCGGCCGGAAAATTTGTTTTGTAACCATGTGATTACTCATCTGTACTCTTCAGGAGCACAGAAATACATTCAGAGATAGGCATCATTGAGCTGCCTAACTCTGGAAGCTATGCCCAGGGCCCATCCCTACGGGGTGTGGCCCAAATTAGTCATCCTGTGCTGTTTTTGTCACAGGAGAAATTAATGTCAGTGAAACCTAGATGAGCTGAGTTTTAGTTTATTTTTAAAAAGGAATGGCAATACTAATGATCAACAACAACAAAAAGGGAATATATATGCTATACTTCCAACAAGAAGAATTATAAGGCCGGGGGTGGTGGCTCACATCTGTAATCCCAGCACTTTGGGAGGCCAAGGTGGGCAGATCACTTCAGTTCAGGAGTTTGAGACCAGCCTGACTCACATGGTGAAACCCTGTCGTTACTAAAAATATAAAAATTAGCCAGATGTGGTGCTGTACACCTGTAATCCCAGCTACTCAGGAGGCTGAGGCAGGAGTATCTCTTGAACCTGGGAGGTAGAGATTGATATACATATGCATATATGTATATATGTGTATATATAGAGACCTTATATATCTGTATGTATGTATATATATATATATATATATATATATATATATATAAAATAAGGACAGAGTCTTCTGCTCTGGAAATGTTAGCATCTTAAAGTTGGAAGGACTATTATTTCACCAGATTTTTCACAGAAATAAAAGAAAAAAAATAAGGTGGCTGTGAGGAGTACCTTGAAGGGGATGTCAGAGGGCCCTACCTGCCTTGACTGCTTGGTGGTGTAGGTATGGGGCACAAAGCTGTGTGGATGAGTTCACCTTTTCATTCCACTGGCCATCACTTGTCATGACTCAACACAGCATTGTGTCCAGCCTGTCCTGAGGTCTGTGTTCCTCAAACAGTGACCATCACCACCTCCTTCATTCATACCCCAAGTTCAGGGCTCAGAGCCTTTAATGTGGTTGGTATATAGCTTTTCATATATATTTTTTAGTCTTTATAATTTTTTTCTCTAACTCCATCATTTATTCAATACTTATTAATTGGCCTTCTTCTGTAAGAAAGAGTGGCTTAACCCCTCTATCCACTTATTCATTTCTTTACAGCAGTATAGACCCATGAATTTATATTGTAGCCACTGGTTTCAAATCTATTCTTGTTAATTTTGAAGTTTGTAATATACTATAATATAAAATAATCTGGCAGAATTCTGACTGTTAAACTACACTTAGAAAAAAAAAATCCATTACACAGTTTTAACTGCATTTGCAAATCCTGGTTGTAGTCATTACTAATCCACTTTATAGTTTCAAAAGAGGTCTTCTGGGGCAGCCTATTTGCGAAGAGCACCCAGCATCGTTCCCTTATTCTGGTAGTCACAGGGTGACAGCCAAGGGAGCGAGGGAGCGGTACCTGTCATCAGCCGGCCGAGCGCAGCCCACACTGCACGTGGCGGGCGTCACAGGCTGTGTTACTGAGTGAGCCAGTCTCCAGATGCCAGGCGCAGGACGAGTCAATGGAGCTGGACGTCCCTCCCCACGAATCCCGGGTTCCCGGGGCGGGGCCGCCGGGGGCGGGGCGGGGGGGCGGAGCGCCTCCTGCGTCGCCGTCCCGGGACCGCCCCTCCCCGTCGCACTCTGCGAGCCGGGCTGGAGCTCCCAGCGGAACCCGCGGGAGCCGAGCGCAGCCGGGAATGCAGACCTCCTGAAAACCAAGCCGCGGTCTTTGGGGTCCGGAGTCCACGCAGCGTGAGTACCGTCTTCCGCCGCTTAGCTCCAGGCCGCGCGTGCTCCCGGGTCTAGCGGCCCGTGTACCCCGCGCCCGGCCCTGCTTGTCCGGGGCCCGGACCCTGCAGCGGACTCCCCGGGCTCTGGACGTGCGCTCTTCCTACTGTGGCGACCCTGGCGATACTGTGCGTTCTGGGTTAGCTGTGTTTCTTGGCGATCCTCTTCCCCGTCGGTAACACGTTACTGCCCCTTCCGCTGGGAATGCATCTGGTGACTGCACGCGTAAGGTTTCAAAACGGGATTCGTGCGGCCCGGGACGAAAGAAGGAAAGCAGCAGCTATGTCAATTTGGTTTCGCACCCTTATCCCTAGGTTGGAGATGGCCCTCCTCCTCCCCCTGCCCCACCCCGTAATGACCTCGGTTTTAGAGCGTGAGCTCACTCTGACCTTTCTGCGCACCTGATACATGCTGGGTGTGGCAGGTGTTGTAACATGTTTCGGTTCCATTTCCTTGACACAACCAGAGACCGTTGTAGGATAACATCACTGAGGGTTACTTTGTGTCTATCTTTTAAGACTACAAAGTGTTTTCACAGAGATTTTAACAGTCTCTTCCGTGTGGTTAGCGACCCGGCATTCTCCACTTACTCACAGGCAGGGGGCTAATTCTTTATTCCCATTCTACAGCTTCGGAAAATGAGGCAGAGAGTTTTAGGCAGCCTCCTCAAGGATCGGGACTTTGGGGCCTCTCTAGTTTTCTAGGAACCCACTTATGCATCAGAATGACAGAAATGCTTAATCAGCAGCTCCAGAAAGTTCCTGCTGTTTGAGATGTTTTCCAGAGGAAAAACCTCTGCATTGCAGGGAAGCTCAACAAGGAGTGGCATCTACTGTTCAAAAGGGGAAAGTAATCAGTACTAGAGCTTATATTAATGTAGAGTACTTCTTTCTGATGTTTTGCTTGTAGGCATGAATTCGACTTTTGCACACTGATTTTTCAGTATCTAAAAGGAATATTGAGTTGCTGGGAATGTGGTGGGGAGGGTGTGCTGCCTGGGTTCCAGGAGGCAGTATGGGATTAAAATGAAGTAGGAAAATTTAGCACAATCTGCTGAACAAGGAAAGGCCACATCTGTAGACTGATGGAGAAGGAGTAAGCCACTTATAGCAATGGGACTGACTAGGGAACCCGTGTGTGCAGCAAGGACTCTTGGTGTCTGTTATGAACCAGCATGCTTTGTATACTGTGAAACAGTGTTCATGAAGCAGCACATTCAAGTATAAATATTTGCTGTGGTTGAGTTCAGATACTTTCCAAAGAAGAGTCCCAATGCATGAGAATAGTTGAGTATATAGAATTACTAGCGAGTTCTGGTTCATTGATTACTCTCTGGTAGAATTGACTGAGTATAACATCTCTCCTGCAATGAAAATGTAAAAGATTGTATGTAAAATAACTGTCTGAAATAATGAAACCAAAAAGAAAAATAAAGCATTTTCTTTTCATTTGAACTAACTTTTTAAAATTGGCCAAGTATTTATGTTTCTATTCATGGTTATAATAACTGTTAACTTTAAGTGATCACTACTTCTTAGGTGGAAACATTTACTTTTTCTCAAAATATGAACTATCTTAATTAGTCCTATTCAAGTAAAAACTCTATAACCCATACTCTTCTATGTTCATATATATCTTTGTATCTGCTCTTTCATTATACTTTATAATTCCCTCAATTTGGAGATCATATGTATCTGGGATATCTGTTTTAGCATTGGTGTGTCTAACCTCATGAGAAGAACATATTGCATAGTTTTTCTAATATATTGAATTAGCAATCTGCATGCTAGAAAGTTACAGGAGAGGTCTTCACAAACATTGTATTTTATTTTTTCTCTGTGGACACTCTTGACTTAAAAATGTCATCTTAATATTTCTCAAAAGGCATACTCTTGGCATTTTGGGTGACAATTCCAAATTGGATAGAGCTCTTTGCTCCTACTGAATGTCAGAGCATGACCAAAAGCACTTTTATACATTTAAATGAACTTTAGTTGGGTACTACCGCCAATCTTTTTTTTAATTGGATAAGAGATATTAAAAAGGGCTAGGCATGACCGCTCATGCCTGTAATCCCAGCACTTTAGAAGGCTGAGGAGGGAAAATCACTTGAGGCCAGGAATTCAAGACCAGCCTGAGCAACACAGCAAGACCTATCTCTACAAAAACTTTAAAAATTAGCCAGGCATGGTGATGCGTACTGATGTGGCCCCAGCTACTTGGGAGGCTAAGGTGGGAGGATCAATTGAGCCTGGGAGGTTGAAATTGTAGTGAGCTGTGATTGTGCTGCTGCCCGCCAGCATGGGTGACAGAGTGATAAGACCCTGTGTCAAAGAAAAAAAAAAAAGAATTGAGCCATACCATTTTGATGGAAAGCCATAAAAATACTCAGTCACATGACTTCCAATTTTTAAGGCAATGTTACATCTCCTAAGACTTGATGTATTCTGAGCAAATCTGTTTATTTGAACATTGCAATTTGGTCAGAAACTATATGTAATCATACCACTAGCAAGGTGACATTGTTGGACCCATGTCCTATAGTACTCTATTGTCTACCCTAAGCAATAATAATAGGTTATTAGAAGGTGACTGTAAGAGGTTCCAGTAAAAGAATAGATGAGCATAATCTGTATTAGAACAGTGTTAATAGTTCTAATATTAATATTTATATTAGTTCTAATATAGCTATAACAGATTAATAGTAACAGCTACATTTATTGAAAACACTGTATTCTAAGCACAGACTGAGCCCTGATGTGCTGTGATGATAATGTAGCTATGCTCTTATTATGTTCATTTTACAGATTGAGAAAATTAGAACTACCACACTGTATTGTTTTTTAGGACATAGTTAACAACTTGCTATGAACACTTTTCAAAAAATGAGCTTCAGTGCATGAAAATTTATCACACACTAAATTCTTATTTTGCTACAGTGATTTCCTCTCAGAATGCAAAATTTTACTATACCATGAGCCCCTAAAGACAGGCTCTCCTATAGCATCTACTTCACGTCTTCCACATAGTAATTGCTCAGTATTTATTGGATTGGAATTGCTTAATATTTATTGGATTATCTTAATATGAATAGAGCCCTAAGATGCCGTTACCTTAATATAGACTCCTCCTGGTTAGGTAGAAATGATAAAGTAATATTCATTTTTATTCTCTGGGATTTATAAGTAGAGTTTTTGAAACTTAATATTTATTTGTGCTTTGGCTAAAGATTATAGAGTGGATAAAAAAAAAAAAACAAAGATGAGCAAGGAACCCGGTTTTTCTTTCTTTTTCTTTTTTCCAGGAGTTTGTGCAATTGGCCAGATATGATGCTAGCCATACAGAAGTATGGACCACATATCAAATATAAAGAGCAATGTGAAAAGTATTAAATGGCACTGCTATTATGATGCTGTAAAAGCAGAGTGAAAGGTTAAAGAGGGTTGAGGTTCCATCCTTGCTAACATGGTGAAATCTCATCTCTACTAAAAATATAAAAAAATTAGCTGGGCGCTCTTCTGGTCCTAGGAGCTTCGGGAACCGCGGCTTGGGTGCAGACATGGCCAAGTCCAAGAACCACACCACACACAACCAGTCCCGAAAATGGCACAGAAATGGTATCAAGAAACCCCGATCACAAAGATACGAGTCTCTTAAGGGGGTGGACCCCAAGTTCCTGAGGAACATGCGCTTTGTCAAGAAGCACAACAAGAAGGGCCTAAAGAAGATGCAGGCCAACAATGCCAAGGCCATGAGTGCACGAGCTGAGGCCATCAAGGCCCTCATAAAGCCCAAGGAGGTTAAGCCCAAGATCCCAAAGGGTGTCAGCCGCAAGCTCGATCGACTTGCCTACATTGCCCACCCCAAGCTTGGGAAGCGTGCTCGGGCACGCATTGCCAAGGGGCTCAGGCTCTGCCGGCCAAAGGTCAAGGTCAAGGCCAAGGCCAAGGATCAAACCAAGGCCCAGGCTTCAGCTCCAGTTTCAGTTCCAGCTCAGGCTCTCAAAGGTGCCCAGGCCCCTACAAAGGCTTCAGAATAGATATCTTTGTCTGCCAATGTGAGGACAGAAGGACTGGTGTAACTCCCCTGGGGCTGCCATCTGCATGGGGCTGGGGTCCTCCTGTGCTATTTGTACAAATAAACCTGAGGCAGGATTAAAAAAAAAAAAAAAAAATTAGCTGGGCATGATGGCACACGCCTGTAGTCCTAGGTACTCAGGAGGCTGAGGCAGGAAGACTCGCTTGTACCTGGGAGGTGGAGGTTGCAGTGAGCCAACATAGCACCACTGCACTCCAGCCTAGGTGACAGGGTGAGACTCCATCTCAAAAAAAAAAAGAGGGTTGAGGTTAAGCTTGGGAGCCTGTTTTTCTGGGAATATACAGTAGAAATATGATTTCCTTAAAGGAAATCTGCAACCAGGAGGCAAGGCTAAATCAGGAAAGGCCAACAGCTGCAGATCCTAATGACTGAGATGTTATTCCAGTGGAACCCAGTCAGAGGCAGGACTGCTCATAAGTGTGAGACACCTCCAACCTCCCAGTCATTGGCTTACCTCATGCATTATTTTCTTAATCTTTTCTTCCCATGCTTTCCCCTGAGACACTCCAGTTTCTGTTGCACACCTTTGCATGTGCTGTTTTGTGGGATTGAGAGTTCTGGTTAATTCTTGGACTTTCTGATGAGATATTATTTCTACCCTTGCCTTGTAGACAGACTGGATTTTTATCAGGTGTCAGCAACACCTGAGATTTTCATTTTGTCCTGGGGCTTTAGCACTTTAACTGGAGCTGCCCCAGCTGACTGGGTATGTATTGTCAGTCCTCTAGGCAAGCTCTGAGAGTGACACATTTCTGCTGCTCATATTTCTGTCTCTTTCTTCACTACTTAACCCAAGGTGCAAAAGTGCAAAGACAAGTTCATCAACAATCAGAATAACCTGCCCCTGAATTCTTTCTAATGACTTTTTTTTCAGTCTAGTTTCTAATTTCATATTTGGCAGCTGCCACCTGGTGAATACATCTTAGCTAGAGGAGAAACTCATCACACCCAGTTTACTCGCCTTTTGTCATTTTCCCTGGTTCCTTTCACAGGAATGGTTAGCACACCGTGGTTTCAAAGTTGTCACTTGGTCTATTTTGTTGCTATTCATTTTCCTTCAGATCCCTTTACAACACTCTTTAAAAAAAAAAAAACCAACATTTAACTTTATTTGGGGAAGATATTTTATATGTCAGAAAAGGATTTTGGGTCTGGCTTTTATTGAATGTGTTAACTTCGGTTAACACTTTTTGTATTGCCAACATACTCATAATTTGCCTCAGTTCCGTAGGCCCCATGGTCAAGTACATAGTGATCATACTGATTAAAGTGTAAGTGAATCAGGAAGGCAACATTGATTAGAGAGTCTCACTCGTAGACTTCTGATGAGCTGCTAAGGAATGATGAATGGAATTGTGATCTAAGCAAGGCATCCTCAGTTGCAGAGAGTTGTGCTTTAACATTTGGGGTCTCCTTGTCCTCAAACAGAGAGTGCATGCCAGTAGGTTGATTCCAAAATAACCCATGGCTCTGGGGCTCTCCCAACCCCTGTCCCACAAATGTGCTGCAACTTCTTAGGATTCTCTTAGACAGTGTTTCGTGATGTGTGGTCTGCAGAGAAAGTGCATCAAATTCTCCTTTGATACTTGATAAAAGGGGAGATTTCTCCAGCCACACCTCAGACCTACCCCTATCAGTATCATTGAGGAATTCATGGCTTGATAAGCTCTCTAGGTAAATCCTTACACCTGTTAAAGCTTGATAAGCGCTGCTCTAAGAAAGCGATTGGACTATAAAAAGCCCATTTGTAAGTAGTCTTATGGTCTGGACAGTGAAATTTTGGTAAGGAATTTAGCCAGTTACATAGAGCTTAGACTGCTGAATCACAGGGAAAGTCTCTCTCGGCCCTGAACTGATTGATGTGCATGGCCCAGGTTTGGAGCCTCAGCAAGGTCATGGACCACTCACATTTCACTCAAAGTTGACATAAGAGATAAAGGTGTTTGGCATGCAAGCATACTCCCTGAATTCTATAATGAACTGAAGTCCCCCATACAAGTGACTTAAGAGTCAAACCTAGACCAGACCTCAGGGCCTCCAGAGTTGCCTAGGATAAAGTTGTTGCGAAAAAAGTATGAGCTGAGAGTGCTGTTCCCACCAAGAAACCAGGAGCTCAGCCCCCTGCGCATACTGTTTTCTCATTAACTATACTAACAGAGTGGCCAGGGAAGGTAGCCAGGAATAGAATCACTTATACATTTTTCAGTTACATGTACCTTTTTCTTATTGTGAATGTAGGAAATTGTGTTTATATCCAGTAGGGAAAATGAAACCCTTTTATATGACTCCATCACTGTGACTAATAATCATCAGAGTTCCTGAATATAAATGTTCTCATGCTAACAATATATTTAAAACAGTGTCTCATATGCTTTTAGACGTGTCATTTTGTAATATTTTATTTTAAAAGATGTGTCAGGTTTAGAGAGCCGAGTCTGCATATTAAATGTCTTCCTGAGATTTTTCTATTGTCTAAGTTATTTTTTTCTTTTGAGACAGGGTCTTGCTCTGTCACAGGTCAGAGTGTAGTAGCATGATGACAGCTCATTGTAGCCTTGACCTTCTGGGCTCAGGTGATCCTCCTACCTCCGCCTCCCAAGTAGCTGGGACCACAGGTGTGAGCCATCATGCCCGGTTAGTTTTTGTATTTTTGGTAGAGACATGGTTTTATCATGTTGCCCAGGCTGGTCTTGAATTCCTGGGCTCAACTGATTCACCTGCCATGGCCTCTTTCTTCATCTCTGTTTCTTTCTTCACTACTCAACCTAAGGCGCAAAAGCAGATAGACAAGTTTTGCGATTATAGGTGTTAGCCACTGCGCCCAGCCTGTCTTTAATTCTTGAAGTACAATTTCTCCTATATTTGTAATGCTGACTCTACCACGTGGTATTCTGCTTCCTGATTAGGTTTGAAAAATGTGGCTTGAAATTCATCTTCAGTGAGGGTGGTTTTCCATGACAGTCCCTTTCCCCCTGTGTCGTAGATCTACCTCTACAGAGTAGTTTTTAGTATGTCGCTGAGTGTGGTCATTCAGATTTCATCAGCATTAATATCTTGGCTTGGAGCTTCCACTCTACAGGAATAAATTTGGTCCTTGAGTGCCCAATGGCACAAGTTTGGAATTTCCTTTTCTCATATGTGGCCGTTTTTAAACTCATGGCTCCAGCCAGAAAGGAAGCTTCCATGCCATTGTTCTGGACAGGTGGGCAGTTTTCAACGCTTGTGTTTGTAGATGATCAGTTCTTAGTAGCTCCTGGCTTTAAGCCAGTAACTCATCATGGGGCCTCCTGCCAGAATTCCTTTCTCATTAGAGAATTCAATTCCTAGTTTCCAGTTGTTATATCTGTTTCTGATAACCCCATGAGCCATTCAGTCTCAACTCTGCTCACCAGAAGACTTAGAGTTCCCTCCTCTTTAGGTTACTTGGGAATTTCTTTTCTTTAAAGCTTACCTATGTATTTTATTTTTTTATGTTAAATTTTATTCAGTGTTTTCATGTCTGGAACAAAAGGGGGTTTTTTTATTAAGCACAGACTAATTTTGTTAGACCTGAACAATGTGTTTGGAATGTCTGAAAGCCTTTAAGTGGGGAAATACATGTACTGGTTTGTCACATGCTTATCTTATCTTCATACTGGCCTTATGAGATTAATAGTAGCCTGATCTTCATACTGGTCTGATAATAGTCACATCAACCTACACATGTTTTCATTTGTTTTTTAGACTCCTCATCTACAGAAATAGACTTATTTTCTAAAAATTTAAGTACTTGACCAGTTGAAAATTGCATGCTGTTTTAAAAAATACCCTGGCAGCTGAGCTGTATACTAGGGGTATAATGTATGCAGCACTAGGGGTTTTCCTCGTGTTCCAGAATATCTACCTATAAAATGAAAGCATTATTGGGGTCGATGATGTCTGCAACATACTACTATTCCCTTGGAGTGCAAGAAAGGATGCAGGCTACAGAGAAAGTCACAAGTAACAAGTGTTCCTGGGGTTTAAGGACATAAGACTAAAGAGAACAAGTATTCTTGAGGTACTTCGGGGGAGCACGTATGCCTTTGTCTCAGTCTTTTTAGGGAACCTTTAGGTTCTTTGGTAACCCCTGGGCTGGCGATATTAGCACCAAAAATCTTGTTTTAAATTGACTGGAAGGAAATTTTGATGAGTCATTTTGCAAATTTATCCTAATATCTAATGTGGTCCTTTCTTTTAACTAAACGTAAGGGTGAAGAGACAGAGATTGTCGCCAGGAATAAAGCACTAATGTACAGTAATAGATGGTAGAAAACGGCGGTCATTTCACTGAGCCACTACAAAGCCATCTGTTTTAAATTACCTAAAAGCTATTCTCCATCTCTGGGAATTTTAGAATTACCTGAGGGCTTACAGCTTTTTAGGCCACAGACCTCCTTCCCTCTTCCTCTTGCCCTTTTTCCTTTGTAAGTTTCTAAGTGTCCATTGGTCTGCTCCTCTCCAACTATTCTAACTACTACCTATAAATAATTCTGTACCAGGACCATTTCAACTCATTATGTCAAGAATCACTGAGCTATGGTGTTAATGCTTGGCCCATTACATGGACCAATTGCTTGACATTACATTCATTGCCAGCAATAACTATGAATGTTTTTAGTCTAAAATATTTAAATAGTTATGAATTCCTGCCTATTGTACATATAGTTTCAATGAGTAGAATTAGTGATCATGTTTTCCCCCAGCAGTATTATAAAACTAAATATCTTCCACATGATATCTTACTTTAACCTTGAGTTTTTAATCAATTAATTAATTATATTTACTTGGAAGTTTAGCCCTAAAGGGTCACATCACTAAAATAACAGTCTGTCCTCTGCTGAATATTCAGAGTTCAAAAACAGAGGGTTAATCTTGCTTGACTATTGAGTTTGACCTTCTGCTGGTTTCAAGAATCTCTTAACTACTGCAGTATTGTGTGCTGAATTATTCTCACTATGTTACTGTGGCAGGCTTGGATTCCTAGCCCAGGCTGGAAAGAAATGTTTTCTTTCCAGCCCTTCTGACAATCATATTTTTATACCTGTTCACAGGTTTCCAAAGATTAAATGTGATCAACACCGATCTCCATATTTGCAATTAAAATCTTGGTGAAATACCACTTGATTTCCAGTTGAAGTAGTAGTAAACTATATCTTGTCTATGAATGTATAACTTCTCCATATCCATATAGGGCAGTGAACTGAAAATTTGGGTACCATTTAAATTGGGAAGACAACCTATGTAAAACAAAGAAAAAGTTAACCAACGACATTCTAGCTATTGCTGATAATCTGAAAAAAATCTGGAATGCTCTAGGGGCAGGATTCAGTCTAGCATGTATATAGTTTAGGGAAACTCTACAGGATGTAAATTTTGAAAATAAATGGAAACAAAGAATTTAACATTTATTAATTTATAGGTCAACTACTGTGCTAAGTGATTTACATAAGATTTCATTTATTCCTCTTAAGAGTTGTATACTTTACAGCTAGGTAAGGAGGTGTTGACAGTTTTATAAATGAGGAGACTGAGGGCCCAGAGAGTTTAAATAACTTACCCTGGTTCCCACAAATAGCAGGATTCTAAAATTCTTCTCAGCAGACTAGTCTTACGAAAGCCACCGTTCAGTAGTTTATATCTAAGTAGTGTAAATAACTGAGAGGGGAATTTGTATCTAAACTTAAACACTAGAAATCAATATTGTGCTTTCTTTTGTTATACATAGTATCTTAGTACTGTTGAAATTCTGATGGGTGAGGTTTCCTGCTTGCATGAAAGAGAGTATTGTACACTGATTGGAATTAGGAGATAATAATTTATTTGACAGTTTCTTTAGACATTTTACATGGGCAGTAGAGAAGGAAGAAATTAGCCATTTGGAGCACCATGAAATTTTTAAATAGTAAAATTAAATGGCAGATAACTGAAAAGGCTCTTATCCTATAGGAAATAGGACAGCCTTATCCTATAGAAAACTTTTGCTTAGATTGAAATATAAGCATCAGTGCTCATATATTTACAGCAATTTCAAATTCAAATGAATCCTACTTTAAAATCTGTTCTTTTATTCCATTGAATTTTTATCTGATGGGAAAGTGGAATGTAATGCAGTGGAATGTATCATTATATGAAACAGGCACAGAGCAGTTTTGAAATTTGCTCAAGGTCACACAATTTAGCAGAGCTGAGATTAAAACTCAAGTGGCCTGGCTCCAAAGCCATTCTTTCAACCATGACAAAACTTTTTTTTTGAGACAGGGTCTCAGGGTCTTGCTCTGTCATTTGGGCTGGAGTGCAGTGGTGACATCATGGGTCACTGCAGCCTTGATGTCAGGGCTCAAGTGGTCTTCTCACCTCAGCCTCTCGAGGGCCTGGGACCACAGATGTGTGTTACCACACCTGGCTGATTTGATTCTCTTGTAGACATAGGGTCTCACTATGCTGCCTAGGCTGGTCTCAAACTCCTGGGCTCAAGCAATTCTCCCACCTGATCTCCCAAAATGCTGGGATTATAAGAGTGAGGTGAGCCACTGTGACCAGTGACCATCTCTTTAATATTTGCAAAGACTGATAAAACACTGCCTCTTCAATATTTGCAAAGTTTAAACTTGCTGTCAGTATACATTTGTGAATTTTTTCTTCTTAGGTGGTTTCCAGAATGACGTTTTATTTTACTCCCCGTTTTCATGTGAAGCTATCCTGTCTCTTGAACTATGCTCATATGTTCCTCCTCACTTTCTGTTAGAGACATTTTGAGTCTATCATTTCTGTGGAGATTTAGGCTTGCCGTTGGTTTTCCAGCACAAATACCCATAGAAGTTCTCATGTGTTCCTTGCTCTCTATTAGGTTTACACCTAAGGAATGGATGCATGATGGAAGTCAAGTAGAAAGCTTCTGGGATAATTGTTCAGCAGAGCTCAGAATTTCTCATTCTTATACCATAATCATATCATCAATAATCATATATTCTTTAGATAGGCTTATAATCTGTCAGGGTTGTTATAAATATATGCTCTTGCTACCAAGATTCCTCTTTATTTGACTGGAACGTGGGTGTAAACCAACTATGCATTTGAATCCATAGAAAATGCCACAATGTAAAATAATATTTCAGATTCTTTTCTTTGAGAAAGATCAATGTGTAACTTCTCAAAGCAGTGGTCAGGCTGGGCATGGTGGCTCACACCTGTAATCCCAGCACTTTGGGAGGCCAAGGCTGGGGAATCACCTGAGTTCAGGAGTTTGAAACCAGCCTGACCAATATGGTGAAACCCCATCTCTACTAAAAATACAAAAGTTAGCTAGATGTGGTGGGGCGCATCTGTAGTCCCAGCTACTCAGGAGGCTGAGACAGGAGAATTGCTTGAACCCAGGAGGTGGAGGTTGTTGTGAGCTAAGATCGCACCACAGCACTCCAGCTGGGTGACAGAGTGATATTTCGTCTCAAACAAAACAAAACAAAAAGCAGTGGACAGCACAGTTACTCTGTCATCCCAAGGCCAAGCAAAGAAACTTCTGAGGCTGTTGGCATTGATAAAATAATGAAAATCACTGCTGTCTATAGATGTACCACATGCCACGCACCAAACCAAGCACTTTATACACATTTAATCCTCACTGCTATCTTATGAAGTTGGTATCATTTTTTAACATCCATTAAATGAATTTAGAAACCTCAAATTTGGAAAGATTAAGCAGCCTGCCTGAAGTTGTGCAACCAGAATTAGGCCTCAGGTCTGTGGGATGCCAGAGCCCATGCTATTAACCCCTGTTTCCCAATCAAACATCTATTCTTGAGCACATTATTTAATGCCTTTCACTAAAGTATAGCATATAATATTAGAGTTGCAGAACAACAGGATTCTCAAGGTCTACAGTTTACAAATAAAGAAAAGGAGTGCAGGAACGATTAGGAGCTCCAAGTCACATGGCTAGTCAAGGGCAGTCTTCCTTATGGCTTCTGTAGTGTCTGTTAGCAGAAAGTGCTTGGTTCACAGGCTTATGTAAATCCTCACCTGTCAAAATTCTAGGGGAGGACAAGAAGCAGAAAGTGTTCTGCTTTTTCTGGACCTGACTTCCCTGTTTTGCTTCATTGTGGACAGCCAAAGATTAGACATAGTTGGAATTCTTTCATACATCAGGAAAAGCAACTGCAATCCCTAGAGACACGAATACAACTTCAGGAAAAAAAAAAAGTTTTTCTATTCTTTGATGACTGACCTAGGCTGTGTAGCTTGCTCGTCTCTTTACTTACAAAATTATTATCCCATCAAAAAGCACTGGAAACCTAGAGTTTGGAAAGCAATGAAAATGAAGCAGTTGCCTTGTAGAACTGAAAGCTCAACTTCGTGCCTTATGTGGATTTTTTTCCCCTAAGTTCTTGGGGTAGTCCACTATCAGAGCTCATAATCACATACTCAGAGAGTATGGCCAGTTGTCCTTCTAGCTTGGATTTAGGGCACAGATCAGCTGTGACTATTGTCTCAGTTGCTAGGCAATGCTTGTATGTTTATTTTGAAGTCTGCCCCCATGTTGCATCAGAGGCCAAAGCTTGTGTGCTCTGCACTCCCCAGAACAAGAAAAGCTCTTTATTTTTAACTAAACTGTTTCCTTGTAATATATTTTATGAATGTACAGCCTTCTCTGCCAAGCAATAGTTATCTTCAGTTTCTTCCTAATAGTCAAAATTCTCTAAATTTTTGCATTGGACTTCATCTAACCTGTTGCATTCTGGACTGACTGTCTCTGGTACTTTCCTACCTCTAAGTCTTGCACAAGCTGTTTTGCTCACCTGAAATGCCTGCCTGATCCAGCCTATGCATTTTGTAAAATTAAAATATTTTGTTTTACTCTTTGAAATGAGGGCAGTCAACTTGTTACAGCAAAATGTTTATGGGCATTAATGTTATATCTATGTTCAGATTCAGGCTCAGCCACTTCTTAACTGTAATCTTAGATAAGTTATTTAACTTCTCTAAGCCTCAGTTTTCTCATTGATAAAATGCAGATAATAGTGTTTACCTCAGGATTTTATGACGATATATTAAAATCAGATACAGAGAGCACCTGCCACAGTTCCTGGCATATGGAACATTCTGTAAGTCGCCACCTCCCTGTAGATGACATTACAATAAGCATCCAATAAATAGTCCCCGCCTTGTCTGTGAAGCCTTTCCTAACCATCTTCCAAACGGGCACCTCAGAAATAGTCTCCCTCTTCTGACAACCTGTAGCATTGTATTGTACCTAAGATCTTATCACAATCAAACTTGTCAAACACTATGTTCTGAGGTGTAAGTTAGCACCGTAAAACTAGATCTGCTAGCACAATGCTGTATTCTCCCCAAAAGAGATGGCTGAATTTCATTCATAGATGATCCATTGTTTATCTCTCATCAGAATCACACTTTCTGTTATCATAAACATTATACCTTGTTAGATGACTCTAGGAGGTCTCTTTAAAAGCACCATCATTATACTTAATAATTAAAGGGATTGCAAGAATGTATGTCATGCTGTGACAGCATGGCAAACAACAGACCTCTGAATATTCATTTCCTGAAGTGAATAATCCATCATTACAGAAAGAAAAATGGAAGCCTGTATTCAATAGATGTACAAATGGTGTTTAAACAATGTCCATGTCTTCCTTACAAAAGCCCCTCATGAGCTGCCTTGTTTTGTTGCAGGTGTCTTACAGGAAGCAGCTCAGGGTTTTGTGTGTATATGTGTTTTTTTAAAAGTTGTACAACTCCTGGTTGATTACAGTAATAATGTAAATGACCAAATGTTTAAATTGTGTTATTCTAATCAGTTTTCTGACCTGTGCTATCAACAGAATTTCTGATGATCTAATAGTAAAACTCAATGTTGGTTTTGTGCCATCAAATAATGCGCTTGTGTTTATTCATGCACAAATTCATACATTTATCTGAAATACTTGTTAAGCAACTACAATATTAAGACTCTGTGGTTGGGATGGGTGGCAACTCAAACAGGCTGGTGCCTGCCCTCATGGAGGGTTTTATAAACATTGGGAGGAAAGGATTTTTTTCATACATGATTGCCTTTATTTCAATATTTGAGCTGTGTTATTAAGTAAGAATCTGATCATGGTTTGGGACAAATTATTTATTTTCCTCTTGTACATCTAGCAGAGCTATTTTTAAAAGTTAAAATTAGTTATTGATCTCTCACATTTTTTAATTTAGAAAATTTTTTGTATTTGTTTTGTTGTTTGCCTATGGGGTTCATGGTATTCCCATGATAAGAAACTAGATTCTCAGCAGACTTAATTGACCTCCCATGGAGTCTGAGCCACTTAGCATCCACCCAGATGGAAACTTAAGACTTTTGATTTATTAAGTATGTTCTTGATTTCTGCTTAAAAAAAAAACCTGAAGTATTAAAACTATGTCTTATTCTCTGTTTAAATGAGACTTTAATTGACAGCTAGAAAGTGAAAACAAAAATCTGAATCAACTGTGATTTTTGAGCCCCTTTCTGCTACTATATAGGCAATATGGAGAGTAGAAATGACCTCTGCCTCTTGATAAATTTATAGCTTCATTGATAAGACATTAGGTACTCTTAGAAAGGAGTTCAGTAACCCTCCAACACAGAATACATGATTCAGTGTTAAAGTGAGGAATACAAACACAAGAGCTGAGAATATAATAAGCGCTAAAGCAGATGCAAATAGTGTATCTTGACCTACATCTTCAAGGGTTGGGACGGTGGGACTTGGGCAGGGAAGAGGCCTTCTAGGCAGGGGGAATGGCAAGATGCAAGGCTCAGAAGTGGAGGGGAGTGTGATAGTGATGGTGATAGCAATAACTGTCATTTGCCCAGCACTTACCACCTGCCCAGCACTTACCACTTGCCAAGCAGTTATTGGTTCAAGTGCATCAACTTATCTTTAAAACAGTTATCAAAACAATTCAACAAGAATTGTCACTATTTCAGTTTTACATTTGAGGAAACTGAGGCACAGAGAGGTTACGCAACTTGCTCAAGGTTGTACATGCACTAAACGTCAGCTAGATTCCCACCAGGGTCTTGAGACGAGTCCACCTTCACCCTCTTAACCTATGTGTTATGCTGGCTGATACCGTGCTCCTGAGATCATAAGGACACCATTATGGCTGGAGGGAGACTTGATGTGGGGCCATCATGAGAGAGGTCAAATAATGGAGAATCTAAAAATCAGGCAGAAGGCATTAGACTTTGTCTAGGACATATTGGTTTTTCATCGGTGTGGAAACATGGTAGACGTTTGTTTTAGAAAGATTAGTCAGCCATAGACAGAAAGGATTGAGAGACAAATAAGGATAAGAGTGACAACTATTAGATGGAAACTATTAGAAGGAGCTTTCTATAATCCAGGTGTGGGTGATAGGTGATTAGACCTGGAGTAGGATAGCAGGAGAAATGAAAAGGATGTAATGGTGATAAGGACTGAAACTGGTGCTGAATCAACGGGTGAGTCTATGCCAGGTGATTTCCCAAGAGCAGCTTCAGATCCAGGTGGTATTACCCCCATTTTACAGATGAGGATATGGAGGCTCCAAGAGGTTAGTTAATTTGGGCAATTAAGTATTGGAGCAGAGATTTGAACCTGTATCAACTTTTCTTGGCGTCTTCTCTTTAAGTTAAAATAGTACAGTCTGGTGATAAAGTAGAGTTGCTGATAAGGCTTGAATAATTCCTCCCATAATAAGAGACACCTAAAGTCATGGGGAGAAATCAACGTTCAGAGGGAGCAATAATATCAGAGAAAAGGCAGAGCCCAAATATTAAAAAACACTGGAGGTGGGGAGGAGGGATAGGATTGAAGAACTACCTATCAGGTACTATGCTTATCACCTGGGAGATGAAATAATCTGTACACCAAACCCCCATGACACACAGTTTACCTATTTAAAAAAATGTACACATGTACCCCTGAACCTTAAAGTTAAAAAAAAAAAAAGAATACAGAGAAGAATGGAGCAAGTGGAAGAGGCTTCCAGAAGAAAACAAGTTAGAGGTATAGGGAGGGAATCTAGGGCTCCTAAGGCCACAGCAGCTGACAAGGAGATAACAGTCAGTGACTCCAAGTGAAACTGCTGTTGGATTGTCAAGTGGAGAAGGAGACTGCATGCACGCAGCCCAATGTTCTTAGTAACCCTCAACAAACAAAGGCAGGTTCAGGTGTGTGAAGGGCAAGTAGTGTTGCAGGTGGGAGGATATGGGAATGCTGCCCGTGATGGGGTGGAGAACGGAAGCAAAGTCTGGTGTGAGGAGAAAGAGATCTGACACGTCCGATGCCTCACTCTGCACAAGTTGAGTCAAGCCAGCTGGGGTCAAGGGAGGTTACCGTGAGGCTGAATGGCTGGAGGGGAGGCAGAGAGGACTTCTGTAATCCAGTGGCAAGTGCCTGGCAAGAGGCCAGGAAGACGTGAAGGGACTCTAATGTGTGGTAGACAAAGTAAGGAGCTGAGGGAATGACTGTTCCATCAGCTAGATGTAGTGGTACAATGGACTGGCACGCATTCTAGGAGCCCCCCCACCCCCTTCAACAGAAGGTCTTATCCTCCCACCCTGGCTCACTTGCCAGGACCTGCTGAGGAGCTTACAACCCTACCCACTCTCATCCAGTCTCACAAGAGAGTTAAGCAAGCTTCTCACCTCAGCCTCCCAAGTGGCTGGGACTATAGGTGCATGCCACCACACTCAGCTAATTCTTAAATTTTTTGTAGAGACAAGGTCACACTATATTGTCCAGACTGGTCTCCCAACTTCTCAACTCAAACAGTCCTCCTATCTCAGCCTCCCAAAGTGCTGGGATTACAGGTGTGAGCCATTGCACCCATCTGTACATTGCTTTTTAAATAATAATTGTTGAATAGGTGGGTGGGTGGAGAATGATTTCTATTAAGGCATTTTTCTCTGCTTCTTGTTACTCTGATTTGTGCCTTAATTCGAGTTTATAAATGATTACTAATATTCAGGATATTAAGACAGTTACATGGGCCATTTGGGAGGGGAAGTATTTTGATAGCAGCACTTAAGTTGGATTTACAGTATTAATTCTTTAGAGAATTAATTTTGGTGTATACAAGCATTGATGGTTGTGCTTTAAAATTGGCAGCCTGTTGATGTTAGCAGGACCAGCCAAGTGGCAGGCACTGCAGTAGAGCAACACTGGGTTAGAAGTCAGATGGCCAAGCTCCCATGCCTGGCATACACAGCTCAGAGGGTCCTCGTGCAGAATGCTCCTTTCCAGCCTGAGCGATGCCTCCTTATCCTCCAGTTACTGCATAACTGGCCACATTCTCAGAACTGCCTGTCTCAACTATCCACTGAACTAGCTATGGTTCCCTCATCTACATTCTTATGGAACACTATGACTTTCCTTTGTAGCAAATAATTGTTGGAGTGATTATTTTACTATTGCCATCTTTGACTAAGCTATAGATTTCATAAGGACAGGGATTTGCCTCTTGGTTTCACTACTGTGTCCCCAGCACCTGACACAGTACCTGGCACAGACAGTATTCTGAATAAATACTTGGGGAGCCAATTAACTCTGGTAAAATCTTGAACATGGGATTCCATTTTTTCCCATCTGTTTAAAACCTGTGTATTAAAGCTTGTATTAAACCTTATCACTAAGGTGCTTTCTCTTTGAAAATCTATGGATTAACTCTTCACAATTTTTTATTATAAACGTTATCTGCATCAATGATAGGAAATTCAAACAATACAAAAGAATATAAAATGAAAGCATATTCAGTCCTTCACCAGAGATTACAAATATTGAAAGTTGCTTGTCTTTACAGAGAGAATAAAAACTGAACAAGCTGCAATAAGCCGGAGTCGAATGGGTTAATAATGGGGTGGGCATATTCACCATTTCTAACTCCCATGAAGCAGCTTTCATATTTCAATTTTAAAATGGTTAGTGTCTTAGTGAGGGCAGGAATCTGTGCTGCCAACAGGGGCCTGCTCCTTGGTCTGAATTCCCACTAAACCCTGCTCCATTGCTGATTTATAGCTATTCTATGTAGAGATTTTACTGTTGATGGGGGTCCTTTGAAAGTTATTTCCTTTCTGGAATTTGAGGATCACTTCAAGATATTGTTTAATAAAGTAAAAAGGCAGGCTAGACAATTCAAGGCTGTGTGATTTTAGGAATGATTTAATACATTTGGATGTGTGGAAAATAAGTTAATGTCTACCTAAAGATTTTTAGGTTCAGAAGCCCTTTCATACAGAGTGTTTAGTTTCTATGTTGGTGTTGCATGGTTGAGGGGAATTATTAAAGGAATGGAATGCAGCAAAGTAGAATTTCCTGAGTTTGGATGGAAATTTGTACAACCAATTCTACTTGCAGAAGGATAGAATTATATAAATATGCGGACATTATTCCCCATAACGTTTAAAAAATATTTTCAAGGAAAAAAGTGGATATTCATATATTTTTTCATTAATTTGACAGAGGGAAAATCTATCTTGGTTTATCTTCCAGTTTTCAATACCAAAAAGAATGTGAGAGAGGCCATTCTGTGCCCTGCTACAGTGACCGGGGCTTGATTGTGTGTGTGTGTGTGTGTGTGTGTGTGTGTGTGTGTGTATTTGGGTGGAAGAGAGTGTCCAGTTGGTGCCTAAGGGTTCTCAGGAATAGTTATGTTTATATGATTATTTTTTAAACATAAGTATACTAACACTTTGGATTTCTATATGTAAATTATGATAGTTTAACTACAAGCATCAGTGTGTTCTACATTAACTGAGGTTTGTGGGGAAGTGATTTTGTTCATGGGCCATAGGCTATAGTGGGTTTCATACAATCACCTTGAGTGGTAGTGTATTGGGGATGGGGGAAGGTAAGGGAGAAGCAGGGATGTGCTCATGCTGCCCTGTGACTCAGCCTTTGAATTGGCTTTGGGCCACGCATTGGAGACAGAGTGAGGTCCATCTTATAGGCTTCCCTGGGTATTGTTGGCAGGGTAGCAGCTGTTTTACTGACAGTTACTTAAGAAGGAAGCTCATGTCAGATGGAATCCCTGGGCTCTAAAACCTAATAGACTTAAATGTAAAGGAGCTTCCAATGAGTCTGGGTAGGAGTTTGCAAAGATGATAATTATCTGTTTAATATTAACCAGTGTAATACAAGTTAAGTACTTGAATAGTACTCCAAACCATGCATGCATCCACAGGCACATCCCAGTACTTAGATGACTGGATCACAGGGCTGGCTCCACCACTGCAAGCATCCAAAGAAGGGTGTTTTTTGAATACTTCAGTTACTATTCATCACCTCTTGCCTTCTAAAGAAGAGCCTAGATGAGATGAATAACACAGCAGAATTCCCTCTGCAACCTTGTCTCCACCTTCTCTTTCTTACATGTCACTGAAAGGATGGTTCACATCCACCCAAGTCTATTTCCAGGAGTTTTGTCCTCGTTCCTTCTTTCTTATGTATTAGGAATAACGCACTGGCAATTTAATGAGCATCTACAATTTGCCAGACATTTTGTGCACATCATCTCAAATACAACCTTGCAAGTAGATGTTATTGGGCTTTATTTGTATATGGACCTGGAAAACTAAGGCTCAGAGTCACAGAGCTTGCAATTGACAGAGCCGGGGTTTGAACAAAATTTTGTTGAGTTGCAAAATCCATGTTTTTTTCTGAAAATCACATAAACAGTAATTATAATAATATTTACTGAGCAGCCATTATATGTCAGGGAGTAATTCTTATTAAACTTTCAAGGTAGTTGTTAACTACCAAAGAAAAATTGAGGCTGGGAAACTGAAGATAATAAAATTTAAGTATCTTACTTGAGATTGTTTAGTAAATAGCAGACCCAAATTTTTAAACTATTTGATCTGGTTACAAAGGCTTTCACTGCTGGACACCACCTCCTACTAGATTTTTGTGCTCTAAACTGGGTAAAACCAAGATGAAGAGACAAGGGCAGTATGATTAAGAGGAGCTGAAGGACCATGTAGATTGCAGGTTAAAGGGAATCAAACTTTCTATTTCTTTCTTTCCTTTCTAGGTGTCAGCTTCCTCTGGTGCAACCAGCAAGTCTTCCAGTATGAATCCCACGGAAACCAAGGTATGAAGAAAACCGAGTGAATGCTAATTTAAGTTGATTGTGCTGCAAAGCAAAACAAATGTAGGTTAATTGTTGACAATAAGCTCTGTGTGCTAGGAAGTTTTAATTATGGAAGTAAACATTTTCTTCCTAATTGATGGGGGTCTTAGAAAACTCAGCTTTCCTTTCAATGCTTATGTCAAACATCAGCTCCATGGTTTTAGATTATCTATAAAAGTGGAGCCAGCTAGAGTTGTTTCGTTTTGTTTTGAGACAAGGTCTTGCTCTGTCACCCAGGCTGGAGTGATTACGCTCACTGCAGCCTCAACCTCCTGGACTCAAGTTATCCTTCCATCTTGGCCTCTTAAGTACCTGGGAAATACAGAGGCACACCACCATGTCCAGCTTATTATTTTGTTATTGTTGTTGTTTATTTGTAGAGACAGAGTCTCACTAAGTTGCCCAAGTTGGTCTCAAATTCCTGGGCTGAAGCGATCCTTCCACTTGGGCCACCCAAAGTGCTGGGATTATAGGAGTGAGCCACCATGCCTATGGCCAGTTTTGTTTTTGTTTTGATCCTAGATTTGATTGAGTTTTTTAGTTGACATTGTTTCTCTCCATTACTCTACATTGAAATGAGAACATAAATTATTAATTTCTTGCTAAAATGGTCTTATTATTCTGGTCATTTAAAAATAAATATAAAAATGAAAGATTATACTAAATAAACATAAAAACATACTGGTTAGTTCAGATGCCTTCCTTAGTTTTCTATTTTTTTCTGATATTTGAGTCTTGTGGGGTACCATTTTATTGACAAACCTTTCTTGAGCTCTATTTAGGATTTATTCTTAAAATTATTTTTTTGAATTTCAGAATAAAAAATTTTCTCTAATGGGATTGTTCACTTTGTTCTGAAGAGCTGGCTGAAGCTGACTTTTAAACCTTCTCCCTAAGTTACTGTATCTCAAGCTCTGTCTCTTGGGAATATTTCAGGGGAGGGAATTAAAGAGGGAGCGTTTTCAAAATTCTCTCAACTAATTTTTGTGTGCCAATTTTTTTTAATGCCTTTAAGAGCTACCCCAACTCCATTATTATTACATTGCCCTTGTTTAAAGTTACCAATCTACTTTTGTTTTCATATCACCTTGCTCTCCCTAGAGTTTCCTATCCCAGGTAGTGTGGCACTATAACTTAGTACTTTCAAAGGATCATATGGCCTCATCTTGAATCATCTTCAAAAAACATTACAAATATCTAGAAACACACTATCTACATCTAAGTTCTTATAAATGTCATTTAGCATTCATTTAAAATTGTAATCTAAAATTATTGTTTTTTTAAATTTAGTATTTCAATTTACATTGATTTCTAAATTGCTTTCAAAATATACATTATATAATCTCTAATCTCTGATTAATCTCTAATCAATAATTAATCTAATAGATTATGTCTATCTTAAAAAATTAAAAATCTTTTTTTTTTTTCTTGAGTCAGGGTCTCACTCTGTCACCCAGTCTGGAGTACAGCAGAATGATCATAGCTTGCTGCAACCTTGACCTCCTGGGTGCAAGTGATCCTCCCACCTCAGCCTCCTGAGTAGCTGGAACTGCAGGGGCACACCACTATGCCTGGCTAGTAGTTTTATTTTTCTGTAGAGACAGGGTCCTGCTATGTTGCCCAGGCTGACCTCAAACTCCTGGACTCAAGCAGTCCTTGCATCTTAGCCTCCCAAAGTGCTGGCATTACAGGCATGAGCCACTGTGTCCAGCCTAAAATTAAAAACCTTAATTAAAAAATATACCAGAAGCGTCTACAAAATAAAAATTCTCATTAAGGCCAGGCGCAGTGGCTCACACCTATAATCCCAGCATTTTGGGAGGTCAAGGCAGGAGGATCACTTGAGCCCAGGAGTTTGAGACCAGCCTGGGCAACATAGCGAGATCCTGTGTCTACAAAAAATTACTCAGGTGTGGTGGTGCACTTTTGTAGTCTCAGCTACTTGGGAGGCTGAGGCAGGAGGATGGCTTGAGCCCATGAGATCAAGGCTGCATTGAGCTGTGACTGTACCACTGTACTCCAGCCTGGGTGACAGAGCAAGACCCTGTCTCAAAAATAAACAAACAAACTCATTGCATTTAGAAAGCATGAAAACCAATGAGAGATAGGAAAGAGAGGCAGAAACACAGGATTTCCTTTTTATTCTTTCGGTTCTTTTTCATCCTGTTGCCTGATTCTAATCCCCTGTGCCTCAGCTCAAGGACCAATGTTTATTTCAAGCATGCCCTGTTATCTAGAACAAATGTCAGCAAACTCTTCACCCTTCTCTGAGAATTAATCATGAGAATTCTTGGCAGTCCTGTCAAACTGGACAAAAGTAGGAGGGAGAAGAGAGGGAGAGACAAAAATAAGATGCACATAATGAAGTGTCCCCAGTGGCTGACTAGGGACCGCTTTTGGCCTCAAGTCTCTTTCCCTGGAAATTGGTTCCACATCAGCTGTGATATTGGGCAATCTCTTTTTGCTTTGGTTCCTGTATCAGTACAGTTTTGAAGAAGGTGATAATAGTACCTATCTCAAAAGACTGTGTAAGGAAACATAATGTATATTGGACAATGCCTGTCCTATAGCAAGTGTCCAGATGGAGTTGTCTGTTGGCCAAGGCTGGAGAGGCAGTGCAGTGTGGTGACTGGAACACACAACCTCAGGTCCATCATGGATGTCTAACCTCAATTTCTCATCTCTGAAATGGGTATAACATACTTGTCTCATAGGATCATTATGAAGTTAAAGTGAGTTGACACATGAGAGGTGATTGATACACATTAGTCATTATGGTCATCATTATTATGTTCAGCACAACCACTACAAGAATAAATTTAGTCATTAGTGATATAAATGTACATTGCACTATAAGCTGCCAGTGTCTGTGAGCATACATTCTTAATTGTAGGGTAGAGTTCTCCCATGCAAAATCTTGATTGCCAAATTACAAATTGGAAGCTATTAATAGATTCAAACCACTCTACTACCAGCTGGCTTATTTTCCTTGTTAGTCATTTAATAAATTTTATTTGCATAAACTGAAAGGATAGTACCATAAATAGAAACTCATTAATGAGGATGTAGTATGAAAGGATCCAATTTAAAATTTTCTTTAAAAACACTTCAATCATAAGCTTTGTTTTCTTCCCAAAATAGTGTGTTGGCATAGCAAGGGGCCATTATTTGAGGAAAGTATGTCTCTTCATTGCTGAAGTAGAAGACATGATAAATTAAGAAGGTATTTGACTTTAGCCTCTTCAAATTAAAAATAAAACAACAACAACAAAAAAACAGAAGTTTGTGCTGATACCACAAAGCAGACAAAAAGGAAAGAAAAAGCAGGAAGCATTAGACCCTAGTTTGTAATCTCTGACTTTGAAAAGTCCATGAAATGTTTAATCAAGTTTTATTCCTGATTTTATATCTTGCCTATACTGAGAATGCATGCATGTACTTACGTTTTTTTTTGTTTTCGTTTTTGTTTTAGTTTTAGCACAAGTAATGTTTAGTTGGATAAAACTGTAAAATATCATGCTAAAGATGCTAAATTACAACCAGTTCTTTAGAAGCATTTCTAGAAACTTTAAATTAGATATCTGCATACAGGGCTATGCTGTGCTCAGTAAAAATCCATGCACTAAATAATTATAATATTTTTAGGATTATCTTGACAGAATGTCATAAAACTTTCAATTACATCTGTTACTACTTGATCATAAACCAAATTTTGGGTACATAGGAAAAAATTATATTCACGTAGTCTTTACATAGGGAAAGGAAAGCAATGAGAAATTAATTTTATTAATGGAAACCTTCGCTGAAAAAAACCTTCACTGAAAAAACGTAAACACAAACTGAAATATTTTCTCAGGACCTTAGAATGTAAGTGCTTACAACTTCTTGGAGTTATACACATATGCATCAGGTAGATGCAATAAAGGAGTAGAATGAATCTTGGTATAATCATTTTAACCCTTTTTATACATGTTACTTATTTGACTGACAGATAAAATAAAATTATACCTGGGGCTGTGCTCTTATATTAGGCCATTCCAATCAGCCAACAGATGGAAGGACCACATCCTCCTAACAAGAAAAAACATAAAAAACAGGTGATGTTGTTCATTATACTAGGGCATCACTATTTACTAATGGTTACATCACCCGCTCAGCATGTGCTAATAACTGCAATTCACAGTCTTCTGTTAACGCTCAAATCCCATCATGGACTTTCTGTAGGCTTAGCTGCTCATCAGCCACAGTCTGGCACTAAAAATAATTTTCACTGCTTTCTGTGCCCTCAATTCTGTCACCATCCCATTGTGTTACACTGTCAGCCAGAATCTGTGATGAGTATTTGACTGATAAAAACATCTTGTTAGTGGCATAGAAGCACAGTGCCCTTGGCTTTGTGGTGAGGGTTTTTATTTTCTGTTGCACATGTATTAGCTACAATGTAAATAGTAACAAATCTTTACATATCTTTGATATACATAGCAAGAAGACATCAACTGCTCCCTGAATAGTAAGAGCAGAATATTAACTAGTATGCTTAATTTTCTCTGAAGAGTTGCAATTTCAAGCAAAATGCAACAAACTTAACTGATAAAGTTTATAATTACATCAAAAAATCTCTTTTGAGTTTCTTCAGTTGAAGAAAACCTATGATAATCTTTGTAAAACTATGTCTGTCTTTCTTTTCATTCTTTCTTTTTTTCCTTTTCTCTCAATTTAGGCTGTAAAAACAGAACCCGAAAAGAAGTCGCAATCAACCAAGGTAAATGATTTTAAGTCTGCTAGTGAGTTATTTGGATTTTTTAAAATAATAATGAATAACTGACTTCCTATCTTGGAACTGCTGTGAATGGTAAAGGGGGTTGCTGGCTAATTTATTTAATTTTGGACTTCCCTTTTGAATGGCTGTGTACACGTAGAATATATAAAATATTCATAACCTTAAGTCCATATATTGTTAAAAAGAATGTTCAATCTTTTGTAGATGAAAACTGTATTTCAGAAGTATTTTGTTCAATTCTAGTTTTTTGTTTTATGTATAGGGATTGTTTTCAAAAAGAAAAAAGCAAGAGGAGCAAAGGAAAAAAGGCAAAGGGTAGTGAATATCCAATTCCAATTCCAATTCGGCATCAAGAACAATGCGTCTGCTGAACTCAGCATCTAGGTGACAGGGATGAGAATCTTTCCTAAGAAATGGGCTGTGTTTATTATGACAGTCTTATCTCAGTTGATGGAGCTAGTTATCAGTCAGGAGGATAGCTTCTGTTGGGGAGGGGAACCCCAGGATGTGTATGGCAGCACAAATGTTTCTCTTTAATAAGGTGCTGCATTTTATTTTGTCAAGCCCTTAAGCAAGTACTAAGACAAGACCACAAGGCTTCCTGTGGAAAAGCACAGATATTTGAGCCCAGGTACTTCAAGCACAGGTGAAGGAATGGAAAAAGATATAAAAGGTGAAAGGTGAGGCTTGTCTGATTTTGTGGAAGGCCTCCTGGTGGCCCCTGAGGATGGTAGAACATAGAGTACTCAAGAGTGAAGAATTCAGCATCTAAGTGGAAGTTGTCTTCTGTTCCACTTCAAATACTTTTGATTATCTACTGAATCTTGAGAAAATTGGGTTTCTGGTGATAAGATCTTCTTTACTAGCAAAGAAAAAATCTTTGTAAATCCTTTGAAAGGAGATTTTTAAAAATACGTTTTCTAGAATGGGATCACCTGTCAACAGACTCATTAGTCACATGGATCATGCGTTATCTGTGCAAATTGTGAAAAACAACCAGCAATTTAGAGCTATACATGTATTTCAAAATATTATTTGGATGAAATACTAAATTTTTCATTATTCTGATAATCACCATTTCCAGAGACTGCTGACAGGGTTACTGTTGACCTGAGAGCACATGTCTACTTCTGTGACCTTAAAGAATGGGCCTAAGTGGGTATTTCCTTAAAAAGGCAGAATGTTTTAGTTGGAATTTTGTTCTTGTTCTTGTTTAAAAGTATTAAAACATTGGATTCCAATGTAATCAAATTTAGTCTTTTGAAATTGACAGCTGTCTGTGGTTCATGAGAAAAAATCCCAAGAAGGAAAGCCGAAAGAACACACAGAGGTAAGTGATTATCATGAGGACTTACATTATAAGGCAACATCTTCTGGTGGGATGTAATTAACATTGTTCATCATTCAAAAGTAATCCCTACAGTGGAGAGTTGGATCTTAGTGTTTTCAGCTAAAATGGTGCCATCATGTGGCAATAGCAGTGTTTACAATTTATTTTATGATTCTTGCTGAATGTTGCTGAATTAAAACATTGGATTCCAATGTAATCAAGTTTAATCCTTTGAAATTGACAGCTATCTGTGGTTCATGAGAAAAAATCCCAAGAAGGAAAGCCGAAAGAACACACAGAGGTAAATGATTATCATGAAGACTTATATTATAAGGCAACATTTTCTGGTGGAATGTAATTAAAATCGTTCATCATTCAAAACTAATCCCTACAGTGGAGAGTTGGATATTAGTTTTTTCAGCTAAAATGGTGCCATCATGTGGCAATAGCAGTGTTTACAATTTATTTATGTATACAATTCTTGCTGAATTTTAGGGGAAGGATTTGCACTATTGCAAATTTTGTACCTAAAATGAAATTGTTGCACGTACATCACACTAATTCACATTCACATAATTTAGAACCACAGACAGCACAGCTGTTATGAACAATTTTTATTCTATAGAGAAAACTATCAATATTATGTTTAGGACTACCATCTTCTTAACAATGTCTTTATATGTGTGTGGGCACCTGTGTATGTACTTTCAGCCAAAAAGCCTACCCAAGCCGGCATCAGATACAGGAAGTAAGGATGCTCACAATAAAAAAGCAGTTTCCAGATCAGCTGAGCAGCAGCCGTCAGAGAAATCAACAGAACCAAAGGTAAATGAAGCAGATTGATAGGAAAACATTAACATCAACTAGGTAATAAGATACAGTTCCCCTATTCACACTGAGATGTGTAGTTAAATCTGTGGGGCTGTGCTAAATATATTTTGTACTGTAGTGATTTGGTATTATTATTTTGTTGGTTTTGCATATAGCCTTATAGAAACTTGGGTGTATGGATGGCCTTAGAAAGCTGAAATTGGTCTAGGGGATGTGCTCTTCATCCTTCTCCCACTGCCCAGCAATGACCAGCTGTGACTGTAGGCTCTGGTATCTCCCAGCCAGGCAGCTGTGGATTGAGGCTGTCTACTGGAACCCTCCCCTCCCTAACCCCAACACACCTGGGCTGGGGAACATATTTGCCCTGAATTTTATCTGGTTCTTTAAATGGAAGTCCTAAAGCATTTTTAGGGTCTTGTTGTAGAAGAGCTGAACTTACAGAGCCAAAAATCAGAAATTGCTTTCATAATTATGTGGTTAATAGCAGTCAGCTTTTAGAAGAATTAACATTTACAAGCAGTACTTTTCAAAAAAAATAAAATAAATAAAAATAAATACTTTTTCATTGAGAGCACTTAGAAGATAATAATGAGGCCTGCTTCACAATATATTTTATACCAGAGATCACAAATTTGTGATCTGCCAGTTAAATGCCATATATGTATTTTATTTGGCTTACAATGTTGTTAAAAATATTTTAATAAATTGCCATCAATTAAAATTAGAGTATTTCACGTAACATCCCAAGTTTGAACTTCTCTTGAAAAATCAGACTATCTAACCACAGTGGACTCACATGGCAGCAATTGACTAGAGCCATTACACCTGGTATGTGTACACCAGTACAGTTACCACAGTCCCTATCTAGCCTGACTGACCTACTCATGTTACCTGAACGTACAATTTAGGCTCGAGTCCACTTTTACCTGGTGCCTAGCACTGTACCACGTACAATAAAAGCAAGTAAACATTCCCTTATCATGGTGTCCATGAGGGTGAACTGGCATATGTTAGTGACATTTGAAACTGATGAACTTGATAATAGCCATGCAGACATACTTGTTCTGTCAACCTTTTATCCTCACTGTCTTAGACGAAACCACAAGATATGATTTCTGCTGGTGGAGAGAGTGTTGCTGGTGTGGCTGCAGCATCTGACAAGCTGGGTGACAAGGTGAGCGCATACAAGCAGACAGAAACGTGGGCCTCTGTGCTTCTCAAGTTTCTTTTATAAGAAACATATGCTCAGTTAACCTATCATTTGGCAAAACTGAGCACTGTTTATATGTAAAATTTTGTGAAGAGCGTGCATTTAAGGGATCTAGAGTGAACAATATACCAAAAATGATTTTTAAATTTGTATATTCAATAAATGCTTACTGAGCACGTGCCATATATAAGGTACTGATATCAATACCAAGGACATTGAAATGTGGGTTGGCTCAGACCCTGCCCTCTAAATGTATAGATATGAAATAAAGCAAATAAAATGTCCTTGAGCATTTGAATAGGCTTTTTCAGCTTTCAGTGTTGACACCAGCTATCTTGAAACTAGCGTATCACAACCATGACATCAACATGAATGGACATGAGAAGTTTTTAAGGAAAATATTTCAAGCCCTCTCAGGATCAAGTAGATGTATTGAGCTGGCTGATTGTGGACACACCTTCCTTAGATTTTTTTTTGAAGAGCTGCTTCAGATACCGGCCCAGAAATATAAGATGAGAAGTTATCTACCTTTTCTACCCATAGCAATATAGAATTAGTAATCAGTTTGGAGAGCATGTGATCAATTTGAAGCCACAAGTAAGCAACTGAAAGAACACTGAGAAGATGAAAATGAAAAACTTTAAAGTAGGATAAATTTATTTATACTTTGGCTTCTGTAAATGGGACTGGTATCCTGCTACAGGCCAAAAGGTAAAGAACGTCATAGAGTAAGTGATTTCTAGGGTAAAAGTATGGGACATCTCCCTGAAACATCATTTTTTTCCCCCTGGGATTTTGGGAGAAAAGGCACATTATTTTATCCAATTTAATACAGGTCCCCTATGGAGCAAAGGCGATATTTACAAAAACTTTTAAATGAAAATGTCAAACTTCAAATTGTTTCTTCTTGCAACAGATCACTTGTATACTACCTTGAGACTCACAGCCTCAACCCAGTAATACACATCACTCTCTTGTGCCATCGAGGAACACTTAGATGAAGTGGTTTGAAAGTGGATACATTTAAGACAGAGGATTAGATACGTTAAGATAGATTTTTAAATGTAATCAATGTTTTCAGTTTGAAAATGGATAGATTTAAGGCAGGGGATTAGGGCCACTAAAATATACATACATATGTATATGTTTTTTGAGATGGAGTGCTCTGTCGCCAGGCTGGAGTGCAGTGGCGTGATCTCAGCTCACTGAAATCTCTTCCTCCTGGGTTCAAGCAGTTCTCCTGCCTCAGCCTCCCAAGTAGCTGGGACCAAGTAGCTGGGACTACAGGCACATGTTACCACGCCCATCTAATTTTTGTATTTTTAGTAGAGATGGAATTTCACTATGTTGGCCAGGATGGTCTCTATCTCTTGACCTTATGATCTCCCCACCTCAGCCTCCCAAAGTGCTGGGATTACAGGTGTGAGCCATCGTGTCCAGCCATAGATTTTTAAATCAGAATTTTCAGTTTTGAACTAAATGTAAATTAGTGTTATAAGTGAAAACTGAGCAATAAAATTAGGAGAGGCTTATGTGGAATTCTGCTGTGCATTGACTTGTGCAAGAACTTGTGGCAAGTCATTTTACTTTATGTTGCTTCTGATTCGTCTCTTATTAAATAGGATTGAATGACTTCTTATTTTAGTACATAGCATGTTTAAAGTACCATGGTTGATTCTGCAGGATGCAGTAGCTAAAGGCCAGCCTGTCTAAGGGGAGGGGAAAAGACCTGGGGCTGTAATTCACGCAGATTAAGAAAGGCCCCCACAGGGCGTTATTTAGTGAGGAAAGAAGGGATTCTGTCTAATTCAGGGAATCCGCAAGGGCTTTGAGAGAGTAGATCAAAGTTCAGTTAGGTGTGGAAGGATAGCTGGGATTGCAGGCTTGCAAATGCATCAAGGTGTTGAAAAGTCTAAGATGTGTTCTAGGCACAAAGTACATTCCCGTGTGTGTGAGGCACAGAGGAGGTGAGTGGTGGGACTGTAAGACCAGAAAGACCGGTTGAGCACTGCTGTGGAGAATGCTGAGGTGAGTTTGAACACGTAGTGATTCAGCTGACAGCGGGTAGCCACTGAGAACCTGAGAGAACAGATGGAGTGATGTGACCAAATCAGAGCTAAAGAAGGATTAAGGGACAGCAGTAGGTGGATGGGATAGAGTAGAGATAGGAAGGTGGAAAACTGGTCAGGGGTCAGGTACTGTTTCAGTAGTCCTGGTGAGTCATATTTTAGCCTAAATTACAGCTGCCATAGAATAAGAAAGTGGGGAGTTATACAAGATGAATTGCAGAGCAGAAATCTTCAGGTTTTAGGAAATGATTGACTGAAGTGGGCAAAGACAAAGTAAAATCTAAGATAACTTGGTGCTTCTGAGTCTGATGGAACAAGGTTGGTAGCCACACAGTAAGGGAAAGGAGGCCCCCAGGCACTCATTGTCATGCTTGTGCAAGTGCAGAGTTGGCACCTGAGAATGAGTGCCTTTTTCAGTTGTGAGCTTGGCACCTTGCAGGGCAGTCTCTAAGTCTCCTGGGTACCATCGACAGGAGTACAGATGTCTGAGGAATTGAGGAAGAAAAGGGATGTTTCTGATTTTGGACAGGCTAAATTTAAGTGTTTGAAGTGTCCAAAGAAATATGTATAGAAAGACAATTAAAATATTATTTTCTAATTGAAAAGAATGAAGTAGGAGGAAGGGAGTGGAAGAGAAAAAGTGGATGGAATAGAAAGATAATGGGGATAGAGGGAGGGGAAGAGAGACATTGAGAAGGAGGAGGAAGGTGGGGGAGAGAACATGAGTGAATATGTCTATAAGTAGTGGCTGAATCATGGAAGTAGTTTCAATTATCCAGACTCAGGCTCAGACACTCGTGGCCTCCACAGTGTTCCTAGCATTGCAGTCATAATAAGCAGTCACTTATTTAGCACTTACAGTTATATAGCAAGTACTTACATAGTGCTGAGCATGAGCCAAACAGTGGTTTTCATACTTCATATAGATTCATTTATCTAATATCTCCAAGGAGACGTGACTTACTGAAGCCTCAAGCAGCCATGCCTGTCTCAACTGTCACGCAAACCTTGGCAGTCAGAGCCTGTGCTCTTCCGTGCTTTGTTGCCTGAATTTGGATTCCTTCAAATGGGACATGGTCCTCTTTTATCTTAAACCCAACAGCTTCACCCATTTAGTTTCTGGCCAGTCTCTGAAAGCATTTGATCCTGGCCCTAGAGGATGACTTTGGATGAGACCACCAGCACAGGGCAGAAATGTGCAGGGTGTATACAGTGGGGACCAAAGTAAAAGAGATTCCGGAGGTCATGGCGAACAAAGGACACAGATGCCACAGTAGGATCAGAATGGTGCTGAAGGACGGCAGCTGGGAGGGAGAGATGCTCCAAGGGTCAAACTTCAGAGATTACATCTGAATAAAAGCATGGAAACTGCAGAATGGAAAGTTATTTGCAATGTTTGATAGAGCAATGGAAGCAATGATGTGCATTGAACTCATTTTAAGGAAAGAGGGGGTGATGAGATGCCGAACTGAGGGATATAGAGGTCTTGATATGTGAGGGCAAAGACCCAGAGAGCAAGTGTTTCTGGCAGCCTACAGAAAGAATTCATGGATGCTACAAAGACTGGCTGTGGGTCCTGCAGAAAAACAGCAAAGAAAGAAACAGTCTTGGATTAAAATCTTTATTTTGTCCCTTACTGTGTAACCTGAGGAAAGTGGCCCAATCTGAGCCTTGCTTTGCCCATCACTAAATGAGGCTAATATTACTGAAGCCCTTCTGAAAAAGCATAGAAAACATACAGCACAGTGTCTGCTGCAGAGCAAATGTTCAGTGTATGATCAGTGCTATTAATAGAATGAATTTATTTTAAAAATTGTAATAGTATTGAGTTTTATTAAGGTATGTGAGAAGGAGTTTTTAATTTCTCAATTCTCACCAGAAAAAAGAAAAGAAATCATTAACTCCAGCTGTGCCAGTTGAATCTAAACCAGATAAACCGTCGGGAAAGGTACGAAGACAGCAGTGTCCTTTTACATGAAATAGTTACCCATATGCTCTATGTTTATCCTAATCTGATTTCTTGTGGGCAAATAATATGAGGGGGCGATTTAAAGGACCATTTTAATGAATTATTGTTTCAAGCTAATATTGAAAGTGTGGTTGGAAGTATGATTTTCACACACACATCATGTTTGTAACACTTGATATTATAACCCCTTTTTAAAAAAAAAAAACTCCAGTTTCAGCCCGTGGTGTTTACATTCCAGTTTCTCTCATGAAAATACACTTTATTTAACCACTGGTATTACTGAAGAGGTCAGGTACTTCTTTATTCTGAAATTCCTAAAAGAATCAGTCTAAACATAACAGCCTTCAAATTGTATTTCACATTTCCATAATCAGGAGAGTCCTAAAATTGTCATGTGAATATGGTAGTTGAAAAAAACAATTGAAATAATTATTTTTTATCTAAATCAAATAATACAAGGTCTTTTTCTAGATTGTTGTTTTCTCCTTTAGATACAAGTTACTGTTCATAACAAGTCATCATTAACATAAAAAATAGAGGTATGCTCATTTATTATTGTATTAGTCAGTTTTACACTATTATAAAGAACTTTCCTGAAACTGGGTAATTTATAAAGAAAAGAGGTTTAGGCTGAGCATGGTGGCTCAGGCCTGTTATCCCAGCACTTTGGGAGGCCAAGGCAGGTGGATCACAGGTCAAGATTGACACCATCCTGGCCAACTTGGTGAAACCCCATCTCTACTAAAAACACGAAAATTAGCTGGGTGCGGTGGTGTGTGCCTCTAGTCCCAGCTATTTGGGAGGCTGAGGCAGGAGAATCACTTGAACCTGGGAGGCAGAGGTTGCAGTGAGCCAAGATCATGGCACTGCATTCCAGCCTGGGCAACAGAGTGAGAATCTGTCTCAAAAAAAAAAAAAAAAAAAGAATAAAAGAGGTTTAATTGACTCCCAAGCATGGCTTGGGAGGCCTCAGGAAACTTATAATCATGGTGAAAGGGGAAGCAGTCACCTTCTTCCACAAGGCAGCAGGAGAGAGAGCATGCGAAGGAGGAACTGTCACATACTTAGAAAACAATTAGATCTCATGAGAACCCACTATCATGAAAACAGCATGGGACAATCACCCCCATGATCTAATCACCTCCCTTCCTCGACATGTGGGGATTATCATCCCTCCCTTGACACATGGGGATTACAATTTGAGATGAGATGAGACTTGGGTGAAGACTCTAGCCAACCATATCAATTATACCGATTTAAGCCAATATTAACAGAGTAAACTTGTGAGTTCTTGTAAGTTTAATGTCTCAGGTAATTTCTGTTTTATGAACCTCTTCAGGTAAGCAATAACCAAAAACCATGAATGGAATAATACAGAGTGATTCCCTTATGAAACAGATTCTATTTGGAAGAGATACCATATAGAGATTTTTAGGGGTTCTTTATCTGAATTCTGGAAAACAGTTGATAAGCAATAAATATCTAGCATTTCCCTTATCGCTTAAAGCAACGTGGTTATAATTCCCTGTATTTTGTTTTGTTTTTTGGGTTTTTTTTTTTTTTGCTTTTTTAACTGTCAGTGCATTGGACTGGCAGCTTTAATGAACTTGCACATTTGTTCATGTATGTAATGCCTTTAGACTTGTTGAAACTGTGCTTCTTATCTGAATGTAGCTTTTTATCTTTCCAGCCCAGAATTTGTACTTTGAGAAATAGTAAAGTCTGTTAGAGATCAGATTTTAACTATTTAGGAGAACTATTTGAAGAACTTTTGGCGTTTGGTGTTTTTCTACACAGAATGGCTTTTTTGTGGTTAAACTAAAAGTGAAATATGTATAACAAATAACATTTAAATATCTGCTCTTTCTTTTCCAGTCAGACATGAATGCTGCTTTGGATGACTTAATAGACACTTTAGGAGGACCTGAAGAAACCGAAGAAGAAAATACAACGTATACTGGACCAGAAGTTTCAGTATGTGATCTTGATATCTATAAAAATTCAGTGAGTAGGAGAGCAAATAAGGCCATGGTCATGAAGTACAAAAGAATCTCTAGCGAGGCCAGGCATGGTGGCTCACACCTGTAATCCCAGCACTTTGGGTGGCCAAGGTGGGCAGATCACTTGAGATCAGGAGTTAGAGATCAGCCTGGCCAACATGGTAAAACACTGTCCCTACTAAAAATACAAAAGTTAGCTGGGTGTGGTGATACATGCCTGTAATCCTACCTACTTGGGAAACTGAGGCAGGAGAATTGCTTGAACCCAGGAGGCAGAGGTTGCAGTGAGCTGAGATCGTACCACTGCACTCCAGCTTGGGCAACAAAGCCAGACTCTGTCTCAAAAAAAAAAAGGGATACCTAGTATTCTGTCATTTGCATAGAAACAGGATGATGTCAGTATCAAGACAGCAACTAAAAACTAATGTCAGGGATGGAAATGGTTTGTTGTTTGGCAGCTGCATTATAACATTGAGTTAGCAAACATTTATCGTTGTGTTAAGATTGACACTGGGATACAGCCTACTAGATCACAAAGACTTATTTTCCATCCTCAAGATTTAAGTAGAACAGACTAGAACTTGTTTTAGTTTCTCAATATTTACCACCCTCAGTTTATCCCTATTCCTAATTCCTAAAATTATATTTTCCTTGGTATTAAAAAAAAAGACATGCTGGCCAGACATGGTGGCTTGCACCTGTAATCCCAGCACTTTGGGAGACCAAGGTGGAGCAGTTCGAGACCAGCCTGGCCAACATGATGAAACCCTGTCTCTACTAAAAATACAAAAAAATTAATCAGGTGTGGTGGCAGATGCCTGTGATCCTAGCTACTCAGGAGGCTAAGGCAGGAGAACTGCTTGAACCCTGGAGGTGGAGGTCGCAGTGAGCGCGGACCTTGCCATTATACTCTAGCCTAGGCAACAAGAACGAAACTCTGTCTCAAAAAATAAAAATAAATAAAAAGATATGCCATAGACTAGACAAAAATATTTTATAACAGATATAACAAAAGATTTGTTTCTAGAATTTATAAAGAATTAAAAACAAAAACGCAACCCAATGGAAAATTGGGAGAAAACTTGACTGGCCAATAAACGAGTAAATGGAACTCTCTCTAGAAATTAGGAGAATGATATTAAAACATGGAATTAACACTACTTTGCATATATGAGATTAGCAAAAGTGTGAAAGTCTGACAATTCCTGTAGCTTTCCTATAGCTGGTGGGTGTTCATGATGAGTATTCCCTTCAACCAGTAAGTCCACCTCTAGGGAGTTTCCCAGAAAAGAGCCTTGCCCATGTGTGCAAGGAGTTACAAGAAATGGTCAAAAGTTTGGAAACATAAAATTCAGTGATTTATAGTGGTTAAAATGGATTATTCATCTATCAACATGGATACATAATAAAAACATAATTTTGAATAAAAATAATGCAGACTGGTATGTAGAATATTATACCATTTATATAACATTGGAAAATAAGGAAAGTAATGCTGGAAATTGTTTATGGATACCTACGTATGTAGAAATTGTTCTCAAATAACTAAATTGACATGCTAAAGTTCAAGATGGTGACTATTTCTGATTAACAAGGAAAGAGAATTAGGTTTCAGAATGTTAAACAGAAGACATCTACTCTATCTGTGGTTTTGTTTTCTCAGAAATTACAAATCTGATACAGTTGGGTATTGGATTATACAGAAGCTCGTTATCTTATTAACTATTCTTTTGTATCAATTGGAAACATTAGATAATGAAAGCATTTGAAAGCAAAATGTATTTAGCAATCAACTTTAGTATTTTGAATAGTTTCTAGCATTACGTGAGGTAAGCCAATTAAATATGGGTGTTTGTGTAAACTTAGAAATTTAGTTATGTAAAGTATTGGCTTCTTAATGATTTATACTTCCATAAATTAATAATGGAATAGTGTTTTAGTTTCAGAATATGCATATAACATTCTCAGCTAATTAATTACGTATTGTCCCCATGTGTATGATTTTGTTCCAGGATCCAATGAGCTCCACCTACATAGAGGAATTGGGTAAAAGAGAAGTCACAATTCCACCAAAATATAGGGAACTCTTGGCTGTAAGTAAATAACCATTTACTTTTATTTCACTTTCCTTTTTAGAATATAATTTTGTATTAGTATTTTCACAATGTTTAAAAGTTAGAAAATATAATAGTGCATGTGAAATTGTCATTACTATGAAGCTCACTGTATCGATTGGCTGGGGCTGCTGTAACCAAGTACCACAGACCAGGGATATAAACAAGAGATTGATTGTCACACAGTTCTGGAGGCTGGAAGTCTAGAATCAAGGTGTCAGCAGGGCTGGGTCCCTTGAGGGCTGTGAGGGAAAGGTATCTTCAGAGCCTCTGTTTGGCTTATAGATGGGCATCTTCCCTCTGCGTCTCCTCATACCGTCTTCCTTCTGTGTCTCTGTGCGTATCTCTGGGTCCAAATTTCTCCTTTTTATAAGGACATGCATCATCATATTGGAGTAGGGCCCACCCTAATTACTTCACCTTTACTTGGTTATTTCTATAAAAAATAAATCTGAAAATCAGGTCTCGTTCTGAGGTACTGGGGTTAGGACTTCAACATATAAATCTGGAATGAGGGGCACAATTCAGCCCACAACAAGAAATACATTTGGCCAATCTTAAGGATTGAGTCCACCTTCTCAACGTCATCAAATTGATATTTGTTTCAGAAAAAGGAAGGGATCAGAGGGCCTCCTCCAGACTCTTCGGTGAGTTTACATAAATGTCTTCTGATCTAAATTAATATTTTTTATATTTTTGATTAAGGGAACAGGGCTATCAATTCTGTATTTGAGGATTATGACTTAACTCGTCTCCAAATCAAATGGAGTTGCTGTGTGTTCAGAGAAAGGGGTTGGTGTGAGTGTTGTCTCAGTGCTCCTTAGTCTCATAAGTAGGGTTTCTGAGGGGAAGGGGAATGAAAGCAAGAAAGTATTAGGATAGAATGCATGTTCATAATGATAGAATGAGAATACTCTAACATGTAGCTCCTTTAGAAAGGAGGAAGTGGAAAATAATACTTAGCGAGTAGCCACTGTCTTCAGAACATACACTTTGATCTCTGTTGTTGCATTAACACATCTCATTTGGTAGCAAAGGAATCGCAAAAGTGATTCCTTCATTTGCTAGGTTCGCAATCCATTCTTCCCCTTGAGTGGTTTCCATAAGTCACTCATCATTGTGCCTGTTTCTTTAGAAACCCATGGGGCCAGATGATGCTATAGATGCCTTGTCATCCGACTTCACCTGTGGGTCGCCTACAGCTGCTGGAAAGAAAACTGAAAAGGAGGTATTGTTTTTACTGTTGTTAAGGGAAACTTGTTAGAAACTGTTAAACTTTAAAAGAATAGTAACTTTTTAGTTCTGGCTGTTACAGTTAAACTTTCCTCATCTGTCAATCTAATCTTTTGTATTTTATTTTTCAGAAATCTACAGAAGTTTTAAAAGCTCAGTCAGCAGGTATAATCAAAAGTGCTGCTCCACCCCAAGAGAAGAAAAGAAAGGTGGAAAAGGTATAGGCACAGTCTACCTGACAGCAGTTGCTTTCCTGAGCCTGATCTGGCTCATTCAGGATACTGCCAGTAGCACATTACGTGTGATGAGAAGCCATGATCTTTTCCCTCTTGGGTCTGTCTGGAATGCTGAAGCCAATGAGGGTTCTATTGTTCATCTCCAGGCAAGCCTTGTGTGTTTCTTTTTTTTTTGAGATGGAGTTTCGCTCTTGTTACCCAGGCTGGAGTGCAATGGCGCGATCTCAGCTCACCGCAACCTCCACCTCCTGGGTTCAAGCAATTCTCCTGCCTCAGCCTCCTGAGTAGCTGGGATTACAGGCCCGCGCCACCATGCCCAGCTAATTTTTTGTATTTTTAGTAGAGGCGGGGTTTCATCATGTTGACCAAGATGGTCTCGATCTCTTGACCTCATGATCCACCTGCCTTGGCCTCCCAAAGTGCTGGGATTACAGGCTTGAGCCACCGCGCCTGGCCCCTTGTGTGTTTCTACAACTGCTTGCGGATGATTTTAGCACAGTTGTCAAAATGGTCATGATCCAAGACCATCTCACCATGATACAGAGAAGGGCAGAAACCAGAGAAATTGAACTGGCACTCTCGGAACAAGAAACCTTCAAGTTTGATTTTCTTTTTTCTTTTTTTTGAGATGGAATCTCGCTCTATCACCCAGGCAGAGTGCTGCAGTGCAATCTCGGTTCACTGCAACCTCTGCCTCCCGGGTTCAAGCAATTCTTTGCCTCAGCCTTCCAAGTAACTAGGATTACAGGTCCTGCCACCACGCCCGGCTAATTTTTGTATTTTTAGTAGAGACAAGGTTTCACCATCTTGGCCAGTCTGGTCTTGAACTCCTGACCTCGTGGTCTACCCACCTCGGCCTCCCAGACTACTGGGATTACAGGCATGAGCCATCGCAGCTGGCCTCAAGTTTGATTTTCTAAGGGACTTTGAGCCCTGAGGATCACTAGAGGGACACTGGTACTGCCCACCACTCTCAACTGTATTTCACTATGACATCATTCTCACAAATCCCAAAAGGCAATCCTGCTGCTCTGTGCTGGCTGGGAACACATATCTCCTCTACAGTCAAGATAATGCTAAGGAACAGTTTCTATCAGAGCCGCTTGTGCCGCTCCCCTCCTGGAGTGGACAGTTTATTTTTATCTGGCAGGCTGGCGCACAGTGGTGAGCACCACACCCCTGAGAGTGGGAGTTCCTACAACGATCAGCCATCGTGCCTTCAGAGAAGGCAGCGGAGGGCCACTTCAGGCTTCCCTGCTTCCTAAGCTTAGCTGTTTTGCTAAAGGTTGTCAGAAGCCTTTATAGAGACACATTCTGAGAAAAAGAAAAACAGGGTGGTAAAAGTTTGCTATTTTCTTCTTTTATTTTGTTAAGAATATTTTATAATAATATTACTATAGCTTTATGTCTAGCTTCCTAAATAAGGGGTACAGTGTGCCCCAGAGAACGCTGTTACATAGAAACGTGTCTTAGCCCCAATTGCCGCTCATTGGTAAGTTCTTTTTCTTTCTCTCCTTTGCAAGGTTTCAAATAAAGTTGCCTTTCTAGAGCACTTCCCCAATCCACAGTTCATCTTATAATCTAAAATGTATTTCACAAAGAAGTAAATGGATTGTTCAGGCTCCAGAGATGTCTTTTTTCATGCACATAATTTTTTACTTTTAACAGGACACAATGAGCGACCAAGCACTCGAGGCTCTGTCGGCTTCACTGGGCACCCGGCAAGCAGAACCTGAGCTCGACCTCAGCTCGATTAAGGAAGTTGATGAGGTACTGGCCTTCGAGTTGATTTACAAAGCCTGTTAGTCAGCATGTTACAAAACTGAATGCATGCCGCATGTTTAGAATTCTTGCACAACTTCTATTGGAGAGTAAAAGTGAACATTCTTCATTGTGTCTTATTTATTAGCAACTAAGGGGGATAGTTAAATGATTGACTTGTGAAACAGCTAGAATTTAAATATTTGAAATCAACAGGAATCTCCCTTGCTAGAGCTTAAATGACACCTGACTAAACAGGATAACAAGGAGACAGTGCATAGGGAAATAGTGAAGTTTGTCTGCTATTGTGGCAATTAGGAATTTGTATTTTCAGAAGGGTTCTGGATGCTTCTCTTTATAAGAGGAGATGCCTATACAAGGAGTGGGACGATCCTTTGTTTATCACCATGAGGAAAGATGTTGAAAATTTTGTCTCAAACTAAAATCAAGCAGCAATTACTCGGTAACTAGAGTTCCTGCATATTTAGTTCCTGCTTAATGCTGATGAATGTTTATCCCACCACACTCCAAGATCTTAACACGCCTTCTGAACCAAAGCAAGCTTATATCTGGTGTAGGAAAGTTTTAATATTAAATTATAATTTTTGTAGAATTTTTCAACTCTGTCCTCTGTGGGGAAGGAGGTAGGAAAGGAGAGAGTTGCCCGTTCCTGACAAGGCAGTATTGTGGGGGGATGGAAAGGCAGCCTGGGATCCCTAGGGGCCCACACCACCTCCATCAGCTCAGGGTAGGGGAGCTGGCAAGCATTGCTGTCACAATGCCCCATCAATGCTGTCACTTCCTGTTCTGAGTCATCAGGGAAGGGGAGTCTCCCTGACTCCCAGCAACTAGCCTTGAGTCTGGGACTACCCTGGTCCAAGATGGGCCAGTTTCTATCTTCCACTTACTTGGAGGGCTCACCGACCACAGTGTTGCACAATAAACTTTATGATGGTGAACACAGGGGAGCAGGAGAAACCGTTCCTATCCTCCAGGACCGGGTAATGTATTGGGAAGAAGGGAAATTTAATTACAATACAATATGAGATGTACATTACTTAGAGTAGCCCATAGCAGCAGTGGTAGAACCCAGGGGAGAGTCAGGAGACCAAGCTGAGTTGTGGCTTTACCACCTGTGGGACACAGGGCCACAAGTAAATTGCACTTTTGCCTCAGGCTTCTTACAGACAATTAGGGTGAGGCAATAAATGTGGGAAGGGAGGGTATAAACATGTTATAAATCCCAGGATTGAAAGAGTCTTAAGAGTGACTAAAAGCAGATAAGCAGATGTTAAAAAAGGGGACATAAAGTAATTTATTAAGCATGTTAATAACTAGTTTGAGAATCCACGTGAATGTATTAAGTTTCCTCTAGAAAACGTCGGAGTAGCAGCAAACTAAAATTCCAGCAAAAAGAACTCTTCTTTTCCACTCTTGTAATGTACTAGTTGTATTAGTCTGTTCTCATGCTGCTAATAAAGACATATGGAGACTGGGTAATTTATAAAGGAAAGAGATTTAATTGTCTCACAGTTACACATGGCTGGAAAGGCCTTATAATTATGGTGGAAGGTGAATGAGGAGCAAAGTCGTGTCTTACACGGCAGAAGGCAAGAGAGAGAGCAGATGCAGGGGAACTCCCCTTTATAAAACCATCAGATTTTGTGAGACTTATTCACTATCATGAGAACAGTACAGGAAAGCTCCACCCCCATGATTCAGTTACCTCCTACCAGGTGCCTACCATAACATGTGAGAATGACAGGAGCTACAATTCAAGATGAGATTTTGGTTGGGGACACAGCCAAGCCATATCACTGGTTTTCCTTTTTAATCATATACAAAGTATAAATGTTTCTAAAAAAGATATTTCAGTCCTTGTTAAGCTGAATTCTTAGTACCTGACTTAGTGGGTTCTTTACATCCCAGATAGTCTGATGTGGCAAGAAGGCTCAGGAAGGTCACTATCAGCCTGGAGGAGTGTCCAATGCCACCCCAGACTAGAGAGCTCTCTGTGGAAAACCACACAATACTCCAGAGAGGAGACCCATGTCTACTTGGTACTCCTGTCATCTACCATACATAAAAGTTTTTTATTCTATAATGATACCTTATTATAATTCTCCCACATTTTTAGGTGTGACTGCCTAGTCTAGTGCCATTTCAATTCAGTAGACTCTTTTCTTCTATGCCTACTATGTACAAACCACAGTGCAGGCATTTCAAGAATATAAAGATCGGAGAAGAAAATAAAAGTTCTGGCTGCATGTGTAACTCTCATGGTCACAAGCCTGAGATTAGTGGGGAGATTGTGTTAGTAGAGGTGACCCTGGATGATCCTGAAGGCTGCTGTGCCCTGACCTGGGTGGGGAGTGCTGCTCCATGATAGAATTTTTCCATATGCTGAGATAAAACATGACTGGAAATGTTTAAAAGAAAACCATGACTTCATCCTTTAATGAGAGTTTCTCAATAAAACAGTAAAATTAATTCCAAAGCATAGAACAGTACGTCTCATTAAAAGTGCTCAATAAGGCCAGCACGGTGACTCACACCTGTAATCCCAGCACTTTGGGAGGCTGAGGTGGGTGGATCACCTGAGGTAGTGAGTTCAAGACCAGCCTGACCAACATGGATAACCCTGTCTCTACTAAAACTACAAAAAATTTCTCAGGCATGGTGGTGCATGCCTGAAATCCCAGCTACTGGGGAGGCTGAGGCAGGAGAATCGCTTGAACCCAGGATGCAGAAGTTGTGGTGAGCCGAGATGGCACCATTGCACTCTAGCCTGGGCAACAAGAGTGAAACTCTGTATCAAAAGAAAAAATGTTCAGTAAGTACTAATTAATCAACTAACCAATCAGTAGAGAACTACACTCTCAGGCTAATACATAGATGGGAACCATGGGCTGGGTTGGAATTTGCCAAGTGAACCCCCTACCTTGGTTTGTAAATTAAATCCACACCTTGATATAGGTACAAATTCTTACATATTATGGGACTTCACACTACCCATCAGCAGGTTAAATTGCAAGTGTTGTGTCCTAGCAGTTAGTGATCTACTATAGAACTAGACTTTTATTTGTAATGCAGTTATTTGTTCATGGTTCAGTAAGCTAGAGAAGTCCTGGCATTAGTGAAGGGAGTCCTTTTAAAAGAGGTAAAACAAGTTATCCATAGATCACCCAAGATTTGTGATGGGATGCTTCTCCCATTTCTGAACTGGGTTTAATGTAAAAATTAGTGTTGTTTTCCCTCCCTTCCTTAGATAGCTGCCTCATTCACTAAGACAATTGAAGGCCATTAAAATAATTGCAACTAACTGCTGCACTGTGCTTACTGTTTTCAAAGGATCTCTTATTTACTTTTCTCTGGTGATCTTCACAAGTCAGTGAGCTAGACAAGGGTTATTAGTAACCACATTTTACAGCTGAAGAAACTGAACCAAAGAAAGGCTAAGTGGCTTCCCAAGGTCATAGCAGCTGGGAGCAGAGCAAGGCAGCTCCCCGGGATCCCTGGCTGGGCTGCTTTTGCTCAGTCACCCACTGCTACCTTTCTCACAGCTGCCCACCATGGTCTTGTGCTTTGTAGTTTACAAAGCCCTTCCAGATGCTTTTACCAGATTTGGTCTTCTCTGTAACACTCAGGAAGTACACAGAGGAAGTGATATCATCTCATTATGTGCATTATCCAACTACTTTTTTTTTCCCTCCACTTTCATCAGGCAAAAGCTAAAGAAGAAAAACGGGAGAAGTGTGGTGAGGATGATGAAACAGTCCCATCAGAGTACAGATTAAAACCAGCCACGGTAAATTTTTAGCTGCAGTGCATGACAACGGCAGCTGTTTTGTTGTATCTGTACCCTTGACACTGTCAAAGGACATGTCTGTCCACCATTCAGATATCAACTCTGAACACCCTGAACCCTTTTTTCTCTGCTCCCTACAGTTAAACCCCTTGACAGATGGTTTTTCCCTGCCTGGCTTCCTAAGTAGTGACCATGCTCATTAAAATCCCCAGAGATTTAAATGTTTCATTTATTAACAATTCTTACAATAGATCCTTAAACTCAGAAGGAACAATTTGGGGGTAATTCTTTTCCCTAACTGCTATATAGATAAAACCACCGTAAGTCTTCTAAGGGGTAGGTATGAATGTACAAAGTTTTACCAGTAGCCTAAGCTTAGGTGGTTTTGTTGCTGTTGTTGTTTATTATGGTGAGGATGGTAGACTAACTCCTGTCATTACATTTATAATTTACTTTTGAAATCATGCGTATAGACACATGATGGAAAATGGTTGCAATTCTTATATATGCTTAAATATGAAAAGTTTCTAGTTTTTAGAAATATTCTGAATTAGGAAACCTCATATCCAAAAAAACTAAACAGTGCTATAGATGATATCTATCTACCTCTTCACTCTAGGTGGGAGAATTAGGATTTTTTAAAAGCTTTCATTAATATAGCTACAGCTTTATTGCCAGAGAACTTTTTTTCCTATTACTCTATCCAACAGATGAAAAAAAAATTTTAACAACTTAAAGTAAATGTGTATTCTCTTTGGTAACATCTTGATTTTTACAGCTCAACTCCTGTTTTTATACTTTATGAAAAGTAAATCTGAAACAGAAATTCGTGTAAATCTTAAGTAAAAAATTAGCCAACATCTCATATCCTAGAATTCCCAGAAATAAACTTGATCGGACATGAAAGCAAAATTTTCTCATTCATTTCCAATGAATTTTAATTTCATTTACAGGATAAATATGGAAAACCACTATTGCCAGAGCCTGAAGAAAAACCCAAGGTGAGGGAATACACTTTTTTGTAATACTTAAAGACTAATAGACCTGTGAAGTATAAATTAAGATAATTTTGACAGTCCAGAGTTCACTGTGCAGACTTATATGCTAACCTAGTACAGATGAGGGGGGACCTTCTGATGCTAACACCTGGCTGATACCTGCGGCTCCTTTCCATATCTTTTAAAGATGATCTTCCTCATAAATCATTACTAGACTCTAAATTTCTAGGTAAAATTTATTGCACGCTAGAAACTGCTGTCAAGAGAGCCCTTAAGTCAGATTAAGCTAGCACTTAGAGTTCCATCCTGATGAAGTTCTGTAAGGATTCAGTATTGCCTTAAGTTAGTAGTAAACTGTCAAAATAATATTAACCAGCAGCATTTATTGATCACTTGCTATGCACTTAGCACTGCACCAAATGCTTCTTAGGTATTATATTTGTGAGTCCTCAATGAATGAGGACAGTACTGTTGCTATTCCCATTTTACAGTGAATAAATTGAGACACAGAGGGCCCATGGGAACAGCCCAAGGTCCTGCAGCTAGAAAATAGCAAGCCAAACCCAGAACTTAGACCTCAGGCCGTTCGGTGCTGGGCCCCAGCGTCTGAATCACATGGCCTTCTATCATGTTACTATTGTTAGTGACACCTTCCACATGCCCTAAACTAACACCACTCTCCTGAAAGAACAAGGGGTAGCAGAGCTTTCCTGCCAACATCCCACATAGTCATAGGAACAGAGTATGTGATCCGTGTATTTTCTTATTCAGAAGAGAAGTCATGAGGAAATAGGAAAATAATAATCACATTTTTAAAAATTATACAGATCTTCATTGGAGAGAACAGGGAATTTTATTTCAACAAAATTCTTCTGAAACTAAAATGTCAAGGGAACCTTTGACCAAGTAAAGCATTAATACTTTTGTGGTACTGAGGTGTTTAGTATTTATTTGTTTCATGACAATTTTATCTTATCATTGATAAACAAAAAATATGCACTTTATAAATTATCTTTGGGTTTTAAGTATGGCCTCATATGCGTTCATCAGAAAAAAAAATTTTTTGCTCCATGTAAACTTTTTTGCGAAGTAAACAAGAGTCCCCTTGTAATAAGGAACTTCTTATATTACAGCCTCGGAGTGAATCGGAACTCATTGATGAACTTTCAGAAGATTTTGACCGGTCTAAATGTAAAGAAAAACCATCTAAGCCAACTGAAAAGACAGAAGTATGTTTCTAAACATAAATCTCTGGTTTTGAGGTTTGTGATCTTAAAAACGTAAGACAGCCCAGGTGGATCACAAGGTCAGGAGTTCAAGACCATTCTGGCCAACATGGTGAAACCCCATTGCTACTAAAAAATACAAAAATTAACTGGGCATGGTGGCGCATGCCTGTAATCCCAGCCACCTGAGAGGCCGAGGTAGGAGAATTGCTTGAACCAGGACCCGGGAGGCGGAGGTTGCAGTGAGTTGAGATCATGCCACAGCACTCCAGCCTGGGCTACAGAATGAGACTCTGTCTCAAAATAATAATAATGTGACACAAACTATTTTAACATGAAGCAGTACATTAAAAAGCCCAATATGCCATCTTTTTTTCCATGTCATTTTTGTCTTCCTTTGTGAATGTGCTTTGTTCCCCAACCTAACCCTGATATTCTTGCAATTGAAGTCCTGCAATGACTCCTTCAGAAAAGCTCTGGAACCCGTGCCTCCCAGCTTCTGTAACTGACTTGGTTGAAGCTGTCATCACCCCTCTCCTCCCTGTTGCAGTGGCCTTTCTACAGTCTCCTTCATGTCCACTGGACTCATTTTTTCTCAAGCATGTCTGTAGTCATGCCATTCCTCCTTCTATCCCCAGGAACTTCCCATTCCTACAAAAAAAAACCTTCCCATAACCATATTCTTGACCCATTTTTCTTTCCTACCAAACTGTGTCCCTGTGTCAGTAAACTGAACGGTAAGTATGCGTGCGTCCCTGCTTTTCTCACTTGCTTCCTCTGTCTTGATTGGCCTTTCTTTCTAATTCTAGATCAACTAAAGTCTGATTTATTCTTTCAAGGCTCTGCTAAAATATGGCTTTCTTTATCTCCTGCTTTTCCCTCCCTAAACCGTATCCATCCAACGTTTATTAAGCAGAACACAACACGGCAGAAGATCTGTAGTTCTTTTTTTAATACATCACAATTAAAGCGTTTGTTACAAAGAAGAGTTTAGCTGTTTTCATCCCTCTTTAACATTTATACCAAGTTTAAGTGGGTAGCAAGTTCCGTGAACAAAGAGATCATATCCTGTTAATGACCATCTGCTGAGCACCTTGCATGTAGGATAGGCTTCCATAAATGTCTAGATTTAAAACAATTTGTTTAAAGTTTTTCTTTCTTTCTTTTCTTTCTTTCTTCTTTCTTTTTCTCTTTCTTTCCCTCCCCTCCCCCCCCCTCTTCTCTTCTCCTTTCTTTCTGAGACAAGGTCTCACTCTATCTCCTCTCCTCTCCCCTCCCCTCCCCTCCCCTCTCTCTTCTCTTCTTCTCTTCTCTTCTCTCTTTCTGAGACAAGGTCTCACTCTATCTCCCAGCTGGGAGTACAGTGGCACAGTCTGGGCTCACTGCAGCCTCAATCTCCCAGGCGCAAGCAATCTACCATGTCAGCCTCCTGAGTAGCTGAGACTACAGGTGTATTCCACCATGCTGGCTAATTTTTGTATTTTCTGAAGAGCTGGGGTTTGGCCATGTTGCCTAGGCTGATCTCAAACTCCTGGGCTCAAGCAATCCACCCACCTTGGCCTCCCAAAGTACTGGGATTACAGGCATAAGCCACCATACCCAGCCTTGAAACTTAATTCTTGTAATAAAATAAGACGGTATAGTAGCTCTCAAACTTTAGCATGCATCAGGATCACCTGGAGAGTTTGTTAAAACACAGACTGCTACACTCTACCTGCAAAGTTTCTGACTTAGTATATGGGGCGGGGGTCTAAGAATCCACATCTCTAGGTTCCCTTATGGTGCCGAGGCTATTAGTTCAAGGATTACACTTCAAGAACCGTGGTTTATTACTGCTGCCTTCCATTGCTACATAGCTATATATAAAGTGCTCTTAGATTTCTATCAACACGACATTTTACATAATGCTATATTATATAATAGGCATATTTTCTTGTTATACAAAGTGACAAATACTATAAATAATAGCAATAATTGCTCAAATTTATTGAGCTTCCTGTATTCCCAGGTACTATGCATAGCTCTTTGCCTGCATTGTCTCATAGGCCCCATACCAACCCTTCAGGTGTGGAGACTGCCATTGTTCTCATTTTACAAATGTGGAAACTCAGTTTCAGTGAGTTTCAGTAACTTGCCTAAGGTGAGAGAGAAAACCAAGCTGAAAAAATGGCAGCTGAAGGGTCTTAGCATGCTTTGACTTATTTACTATTCAACAATCCTTGGGTAGTCAAGAGAATCATGTTCACACCATATAATATAGCAGAGTGTCTTGTTGGTCTATCCTTGCTCAGGCTTATGAACCAGAATTTCTAAAGCTATTGAGAATACTTGCTTCTTTCCTCAGGAATCTCAGGGCGCTGCTCCGGCCCCTGTGGCGGAGGCTGTGCCTCGGACCTCCATGTGCAGCATACAGTCAGCACCACCTGAGCCGGCTACCTTGGTGAGTGACTCCCTGGGCATTTAAGCTTGAGAAAGTTTTCTTCCTCCTTCTGTCACTCTCGGCTGTGTGTTGCCATCATTTTATCTTATTCTGACAAATTAAAAATAAAATCTGATATAATGATAGTATCTATTATTTCTTTGGGCTTCAGGGGTGTCCTAGAAACACATACTAAGATTTAAAGTATTAATTAAATTACTCCAAACTGTATTTTTCTCTACTCTTCTGAAATTCTTTCTAGTTCCTCAGCTATTGTGGATAATCCCGCTTTTTCACTTTTTTGCATCTTTTAAGCTTATTTGGATTTCCACAGAAAGCCCAACGTCACTTTTTACTGACTTTCTTGGTAAAATAACATGCATCAAAATCATTATGATTCCTCTCCACTCTCCCAACTACAGGAGGCGACACTGACTCAGTTTCTTTCTCTTTCCTTCTTTTCATGCTTCTCTCTAGCTTTCTAATTGTCATAAGAAGTATGACATTTAACTAGCGGAATCTTTGTTTTTCTTTTGATTTTAGTGAGTTTTTTTTCCCATTAGTTAATGATAGAATTTGACTCAGGGAATAATACCTGATGGAATTATATTTCATTAATACAGAATTAGTACATCTTCCCTCTGAACACCTAACTTTCATCATATATTGTGCGCTCACTCTGGATGCTTTGCAGTGTCTTCTCATTAAATTTTCACAAGGACACTATGATGTCTGTCCTGTTCATCTTCCTATGATAGATGAGGAAAATGAGGCTTTGAGTTGACCTTGAACAATTCACTTAATATTTCAGAGCCTCGGTTGAAATGAAAGATATGGCCCCAGATCACAGCTGTCTTCAAGCGTAGTGTGGATATGGGCCAGATCTCAAGCTTACAAGTATAATTTGATCATTCCTATATGGAAAAAAGGCAGAAGGAACATGCTTGAAGGAACCACTTCCAAAGGGATTAGGAGAGGCCTGCAGGTGGAGGGCAGGATAACACTGAGAACTGAAAATAGTACCATTTTCTACAAAGACCAGTGAGCCAACAACAGACCAGCACAGAGGTGTGGAGCACTCGATGTGCCTGGCATGTGCACATTCAGTTGCTTGAGAAGAGGGGCCTTGGAAAGGATGTCACACAGTGTCTGGGATGCTGTGTGGTGGCTGCCTACTGCCTGGGAAGTCCTTGGTGCCTACTTCAAACCCCTTGAGTCCAGGGCCTCCTTTCTACCTTAGAACCTGAGCTCTCCCCAGTTTTTTGAGGTTTCAGGGCACTCTTAAAGAACTTTTTACAACATGGGTGCCAGGCCACAGTGGTAAAGAACAGAAGAGGAGGAGGGACTCTAGGAGGACTCCAGTGAAGAAAGCAGGCAAAGAGGCCGTGATTGGAGTCAAAACGACAATAGCCAGTGTTCGCTAGCAGAACTCTTGTGCAGATGGTGCAGGTGCAGAACCAAAACCTGCACCTGCACCATCTGCCTCATCTGCCAAGTGTGACTGCCAGGCCCTTAGAGGGCTCTGTTCCTTTCCAACTTTATCCTGACTATAGAGCTGAGCATTGGATTGTTAGATGACACAAAACAAAACAGAAAGCTCTTGTTCTCCCCTTCCCTGTCCTCCTTTCCAGGGCCTCAGCCCCACCAACTCTGGCCACGGTTGCCAAGGTTACTGTCACTGAGGCAGTTGGCATTTCTGGGATTGTGACACCCGAAAGCCAGAAAGAATAGCTGTGAAGTGTAATAAAGGTCAGTGGACCCAAGAAAGGCAGGAAGATTAGTGAGTAAAGGGAGACAGACCAGAGGAAGGAGATGAATGTGTTGCCTAGGTGGTTCTTGCGTGTATAAAAAGAAAATTTATTAAGGAAACCCAGAGACTTGAGTTGCAGTTTAATAATATGAAATACTACAGAAATATAAATTTCGGTCTTTATTCCTGTTTCCAGATTCCTTCGTTCTTAAAACTGCTTCTCCTCCTAGGTTTTCTTTAACTGTTTCAGTAAATTATTAAGCAAGAGCTTGGCAAAGGGCACAGGCTTAGGGAAGCAGTGGTTTCTAAAGATTCTATAGCATAGAATATGAGAAAACAGAATTGTAGTGTGAGCAAGTGTCTTAAATCATGTAGCAACTCAGATTGCTTGGATAAGACTTGGGTACCAGTACAACTATTGATATCCTTGGTAAGAGTATTGCAGCTCTTAATATTTAATTTAGGTATAATCCTGAACAGGTTAGACAGCTCAGGGATTTTTTTGTAGTTCTTGGCAATAAAACCCATGCAGTGTCTAGCCACTAGGTGGTGCTAAATCACTTTTCTAGGCTCCCTCTCCTCTTTGGTGCTCTTTCCTTTTGCAGCACAGTTTAGTGAGATGGGATCTCACTTTGCTGCGCCAGCTGATCTCGAACTCCGGGGCTCAAGCAGTCCTCCTATCTTGGCCTCCCAAAATGCTGTGATTGATTTACAGGTGTGAGCTACTGTGCTTGGTCCTGTACTCTGCATAAAAAAAAGAAGTCCTGGCCATGGCCCATTAAGTTGATTTTTATGAGCCACTGATGTACAGATCATTCTCTTTATTTTCCCTTTACACCATTTATGCTCTGTGTTCCGTGTGATTTTAAATACCAGCATGGTGATAGTTCATTACATATTGTGGGAGCACATTTCATTTTGAACAATTGGACCGCAGATAGACAGTTCCCACTGTGCCATTCAGGTTAGCTGGTCATAGGCAGTGTCACCAGAACCATCCCTGAATCCCATTTGGCCAGTAAAAGCCCTGTGAAGAGAACAGACTTCTGAGCCTCCTCCTCTGAGACGAGCCAGGCTGTCTCACAGGAAATGGAGAGGAATGGCTTCTTGTGGGCTCTCTGAAAATCTTCCCTGCGCCATCTACACAATGATCTCCATAGCACGTCTTTCTTCTTTCCTGGTATTCAGCTTCTCTGTGGTACACCTCAGTCCATTGTCTTTCTTATTTCTAAACCAATTCCGGGTTACATCTTGTAAGTTTCACAGTATCAACATACAATTTGCACAGTGTTTAATATAAGAAATTTGCTTGAATGTGAAACGTTTTTTAAACATAGATTCTAATTCAGTTGATAACTGAAGTTATTAAAAGATAACCTGTGCCTTTCATCTGAAATAATGATATGCCTTTCTGAATTGTTTATAGCATCTGTTTTAAAGGGAGTGATTACTTTAAAACCTACTTAATATGTCTACTAATGCACTTTTAGAAGGGCACAGTGCCAGACGATGCTGTAGATGCCTTGGCTGATAGCCTGGGGAAAAAGGAAGCAGATCCAGAAGATGGAAAACCTGTGATGGATAAAGTCAAGGTAATGGCAACTGAGATACTTCTAGAAAATAACTATCATTGATCACCTCCTCCCCCTGTAAATAAGTTATGAGTCATTTGTTGTTGTTGTTTTTTATTTTCTATAAAACATGAACAGCTGGCTTTTTCTATTATTGTGCATATCCTGTTTAATAAGCTAAACCGGAATAAGCAGCAGTGTTGAACCCCAGAGTGGACAGATGACATGCGCAGACCGGAGGCCTCTGAGTCTCATCTTTGCCCACCTGCACTGACATTGCAGGGACTTGGGAAGGAAGCGGCAGCTGCCTGCTGCTCCTCACAGCTGCCTTGCTGCCCAGCAGGCTTTCTGCTGGTGCCTGAGCCTGCCAGATTAAGTGGCTGTAGGAACACTAAGCATATGGCCATATGTACATTCTAACCTAATGATAGATTTGTTTACCTCAAATCTAGTCCCTCAGGCATTAATTTTATGGGGGAAAAAAATACTAACAATGAAAATGGTATAATTTTTATTCAGGAGAAAGCCAAAGAAGAAGACCGTGAAAAGCTTGGTGAAAAAGAAGAAACAATTCCTCCTGATTATCGATTAGAAGAGGTCAAGGTAAACAGGCTGGAGTCTTTTTTCTATTTTATTTTATTTCATACCGAATTCATACATATAACGAAGAGACTTGGGGGCAGACCTGGAATATAAAGATCTTGTTTCTTCACATTTCAAACACCAAATAGTATTAGTCTACTAATCACGTTAGAACACCAGATACAAAGCTAAAATATTCCTAAGTAGACTTTTGATCCTCAAGCAGAAGAAATCTAATGTCTAAGCTATCCAGTGTTCTCCTTTCTAACCCACAGCTTGTTACAATACCAGAAATATTTTAAATACCTTATGTAGATAGGAGAACTAAGATGAGGAATAGGCCAGGCATGGTGGCTCATGCCTATAATCCCAGCACTTTGGGAGGCCAAGGCAGGAGGATCCTTTGAGCCCAGGAGTTCAGAACTAGCCTTGGCAACATAATACGACCCCGTCTCTACAAAAATCAAAAACATTAGTCAGGCATGGTGGCATGTGCCTGTCCCAGGTACTTGGGAGGCTGAAGTGGGAGGATCACTTGAACCCATGAGGTAGAGCCTGCAGTGAGCCATGATCGCACCACTGCACTCCAGCCGGGGCAGCAGAGCAGGACCCTGACTCAAAAAGAAGTAAAAAATGAAAAAAATTAAAATAAAATAAGCAGCAATTATTTTATATGAGGAAAAATTTGCAACTTTCAGATGTAAGTTGGAAAAATAAGAGAGCCTATTTAACATTGAGTATAGTGATAAGTTGCCCCATTTCCTCTATTTTGAAAGTACAGATTGTGCAGAACAAGGGGGAAGACCGCGTTATAGAATCTCGTAGTTTAAATGCAGTCACCTAAATGAGGCAGATTTGTGGACAGTTGAACAAATGTCAGTCATCTTTGTAACAGGCCTGGATTAAAAGAGTATTCAACTAAACTTTATTAACAGTTCTAGAAAATCAAATTTCTCACTCATCCATGTGCTTCTCACTCATTCATGCGCACTAGCTCATTTATTTAGCAGATGCAGGCACTGGACTGAGCTCTCCTTGTTGAAAGTTTATTATTCTGGATACTTTTATATTTGCTTGCTTTCTGGGTTTTACGATTCAGTTGAAGCCATAGTATTTCCATTAATTTGGGCTTGTTCATACTTTGCTTTGCAGAGTTCCTAGAGAGCATCCTAAGGGCCACATGTTCTGTCTCCACTGAGTGCCCATTCATTAGAGGCTGGTCAAGTGCAGGTTAACTCTCTTCATGATTGGCAATTGGTTGGTGACTTGCTGTCTCCCTTGACTGAATTTAGTAGTAGTGTTTCAGGAAGCAGCTGTCCCTGATCACTTTATTCTATAGTTGTTTTATCCTTCTCTGACTTATCTCACACATTATTAGTTACCTATTACTTAGTAACATTTTCAGGCACTAGCTTCACCTCTTGTTTAAAGTCTGTGTTGGTATTCACCAACTATGCTCCCATCAGGTCTCTTCAGTGAGACTCAGCTCCTTGGGGGCAGGCTACAACCTCCCCTTCCAGACACAGGATGACGCAGCGATGGAAAATGGATTTCAGTTTGAGTATAGAGCAAAAGTACCCTGGGAGTCCCAGGCATCACTTAGAAAACTTTCTGCCTTTACAGCTAAGAGATGGTGGAGAGCAAGTCCAGGTTCAGCTTTCCCTTGTACCTGAAGAATGGTCAGAAGGCACAAGTCCGTCATGAGGGAAGCAGGTGAAACAAGTTGAATATCCCTCATCCAATGTGCCTGGGGACCAGCACTGTTTCAGATTTCAGGCTTTTCTGGATTTTGGAATATTTTCCTTATATCTGTTGAGCACCCCAATCTGAAAATCCAAAATGCCCCTGTGAGCATTTCCTTTGAGTGTCAGATCAACACTCAAAAAAGTTTCAAATTTTGGAGCATTTAAATTGTTTTCAGATTTTCAGATTAGGGATACTCACCTACTGCTTCTAAACCATTGCACCTCACATTTTCAATAAAACAAAAACCAACCTTAACCAGTTTCCCAGGTGAAATATTCCTATATATATATATGTCTTTGTATTTACTTATTTTTGCGTAGGTGGATACATGGGATTTACTATTAGTATATAGATCTTCTTTTACTAACGAGCCCCAGATGCTTTCTTCATTTTGTCCTATTACTCAAATGTGGCACTTGGAGTCGTTTACTGCTTGACATAAACTGAGCGATATGTTGCATGGTGTTTCACTGCCAGGTTAAACTCCCTGAGGGCAAGGCCTTTGTTGATGCGATTTTCTGTTGTACTGCCAATGCTTAGGTGAGGGCTTGGCACGTAGTCCATGCATATGAGTTAGATGTGTGGCTTACAAAGTTGACAGCATTTTCCAGACAACCTCTACAAAGCCCACCCCCAGGTAAGTAAGGGGCTTATCCGACACTGCCCTGCAAACCCCAATCACAGCACCACCTACCACACTATGCTGACTTTCATGTTTTCCTCCCATGATAGTCCCTGGGCTTCTGAGGTCACAAGCCATACCTCATTCAGTGTGTAGCCCCCATGACTCGGGAATGCCTGGTGCTTGTGAGCTGTTTGTTGACATAAACTAATTAGAGTGTATTCTCTGGTGAGAGAATCTATTTCCTGCCATGATGGATCTAATTTAAAATGTACAACTGCAGGTATAACAGGCCCTTTGTAATGTTTACAAGGTTTCATTACTTGGGATAAAATGTGAAATGATTTCATGCCATGCTTTTTTCCCCTGGATAGGATAAAGATGGAAAGCCACTCCTGCCGAAAGAGTCTAAGGAACAGCTTCCAGTAAGCAAACCAGTTTTCTCTGAGGATATCTTTTCCTTTTGGCCCTGGTTGCAGTGGTGTTCATTGATACGTTTCCTGGTTCTTGCAGCCCATGAGTGAAGACTTCCTTCTGGATGCTTTGTCTGAGGACTTCTCTGGGCCACAAAATGCTTCATCTCTTGTAAGTCTGAAACTCTTGGTTTTCTTTCTTTAGTTTTAGGGTGGCAGGAATAAATGGAAACTGGTGACTTAGAATCAAACTTGGGAACTCAGGAGCAATCATAAAATTAATGGCCCTCAACCCACTGTAGCCATTAAAAGTGTGTTGCACCATGAAATGTTGTCCCAATGCTGTGGATGCTTTTAGCAGTATAACTATTACCAAGTACCAGTACCCCTGTGAAAAGAGAATTGAAATGTGAGTTTATCCAAAATTACTCCTCAGACAAGTTTACCTATTGATATTTCTACAATTTATCATTTCCCAAATTGCCTCCTAAGGGAACTTAGCTCCATGTGGAATATAGAGTCCCTCAAAGGGAACTCTGTTACTAGGAAAGTTTGGACGATGTTATGTAATGTTAAGCAGGTTTCTCTACTGTAGGATATTCATGGCTTTTCATATACAAATACATAGTGAATCTGATAGAGTTCCCAAACTTAATAACTGCAGAACCTTTCCTTGTGGGGTCTGGTTTATCTATTTACTGGGAACTCAGTTTTTGTTTTTGTTTTTTTGTGACAGAGTGTCACTCTGTCACCCAGGCTGGAGTGCAGTGGCACAATCTCAGCTCACTGCAATCTCTGCCTCCCAGGTTCAAGCAATTCTTCTGCTTCAGCCACCTGAGTAGCTGGGATTACAGTTGTGCACCACCACGCCCAGCTAATTTTTGTACTTTTATTCGAGATGGGTTTTCACCATGTTAGTCAGGCTGGTCTCAAACTCCTGATCTCATGATCTGCCCACCTCAGCCTCTCGAAGTGCTGGGATTACAGGCGTGAACCACTGTACCCAGCCAGGAACTCAGTTTTTAAACCACAGAATGTATTGTTGGCAGTCAGTTGGAAAAGAGATTAATGGTTTCTATGACAGTGGCATAGAAAATATATCAGTTGGAGAATAAACAGAATGACAACTGGAAGAAATAATGATTCTTTGGAATTGCTTGAAGTCTTTGCATTTGTTGAATGAAGCAATAAAGTCCCTCAAAGAAGGGCTTTCTAACCAGAGCATGTTCTTCTCTGTACCCCTGTAAAAGCACCATGCTGCTCAGACACCTCATCCCATGACCTTCCCCTCATCCTCTTCCATACAGACCACATCACAGGCAAAGCACTCCAGCCTTGATTTAGAAACCATGAGATACAGGGAAGAATACAATATGAGAAGTATCCCAGGACTGTGGAGAGTCATATCAATACACTGATGCAGAACATATGAACAAATTGTGGGGAACACGATCTCAATTCCCCTTCCTCCTGCTGTCGTTATTACAATAGTTAGGGTTTTTTTTCTTTTAGAAATTCAAAGATTTGGAAAAAGTAACAATGCATATATATGGCCCCCTCAAAGATACGTAGCAGTGAAATGGTGAGATGAAACAACCATTTTAAAAGAATGTCTTACTCTTAAAAAAGTAGCAAAGAAAAACATTAGTGTCAACAATATAGTTAAGGAAGTAGAAATAACTAAAAGAGAACCAAATAATCAAAATAGAATGTTATTTAGGGGAAAGTTCCTAGAACTTTGGGGGAAAAGTATCACATATGGCTCATAATTAATGTTCATATAGAAAAGAGTAACTCCCGTATATACCATGCTCTTTGATCATAATAAAATAGAACATAAATGCTATATAAAAAGAAAAACTTAAAAATATTCCCCCAATAATACTGAAATCACCTTGATAATAGACTATTTTAAAACATCAAAGATATTACACATAAAAATGTTTGAGAGGCAGCTGAAGCAGTGTTCATGTGATACATTTATTGTCATAAATGCCTTCATCAATAATGGAGATAGAGAAAAGGAGAAACCTAACGAACCAAATGTTTATTGAATTTTACACTTAAAATTTCTAAAAGTTATAATAAGGTAACCACCCAAAAGAAAGTAGCAATAAGCATACCAGGAAATGAAAATAGCAGCATGGAAGTTAACTGGCCAATAGTAGTCTCTTTTGAAATAATAAATACTTTATAAAATACGAGCAAAGGCAAAAGAAGAAAACAATCTTCCAAAAAATAAAATTAAATTTTAAGAGTAATACAATAATATATGAGATCAACTCAATTATTAATAGTTTAAAGCCAATAGTCAGCTAGTTTTTATGAATTTTTAACATTTACAAAACACTGGTAAATATATTAGAGAAAATAATCTTACTAACTAAATTTAACATAAATTTGAGAAAATGCAATAATCAGTACAAGACCACAACTAAATTATTAGGAAACACTACGTACAACAATTTTCTAAGATTAAACAAAAATATAAAACTACATAATTCACAAAAAAAAACTACATAAAAAAAGAAAAAAAAAGACTGAAGAAAAGATTGCATTGGTTCTCACTCTCCTTCTCCTGAAGGTTTAAAGATGCCTCCTTTAACTGTTGAACACTCAGTTCTTATGTGGAATAAATATGTCATGAAAAAGATGGGTCACATAGTTGCATCTCTGAGTAATTATGGTACTAATCTTAAAACCTGACAAATAGTGTCAGCTAAAGTTACTTAAACCTGTAGATGTAGAAATTACATACAACATAAATAAAACATAACAAATGTTTAAGAAACTACTTGCCATTATCATAAATATTGATTCAGTAACAGGAAAATTGTCAATATATTGTAGTGGTATATCAAATAGAAACAAATTATTATGTCCATGTAAAATATATTAAATTTTACATACATTCATATTATAAATAAAAACTTTTAAAAAGTAGACAATCCCTTAATGTGTTAAAGAGGCTTTAGTTTTTAGAATCAAATATTCAATATCATGCTGGAGGCATTTTCCTTAAAAGCAAAAACTGAAAAGTTTATTGTCATTTCCGTTTATTATCGTATGGACGAATCATTACCAACACATGAAAAAGAAATGACAAACATTAAAAGGGAACATTTGAATATATTTGCGGATAGCACTGCTTGTAGATAATACATTTGCAAGTAACATTATGCCATGTATATTAGTAACAAGAGATGAGAAAATGTAATTAATATGAAATCAGATTTATGTAAACTACAAAGGAGAAATGATTAGAAAAATAGCCAGGTGCAGTGGCTCACGCCTGTAATCCCAGCACTTTGGGAGGCCGAGGCGGGTGGATCATGAGGTCAGGAGATCGAGACCATCCTGGCCAACATGGGTAAACCCCATCTCTACTAAAATAAAAAAAATTAGCTGGGCATGGTGGCGCGTGCCTGTAGTCACAGCTACTTGAGGCTGAGGCAGGAGAACTGCTTGAACCCAGGAGGCAAGATGCATTGAGCCGAGATAGTGCCACTGCACTCCAGGCACTGCACTCTGCCTAGTGACAGAGCCAGACTGTCTCAAAAAAAAGTCAAATTCTGGCAAGCAAGACCATGGGAAAACAGGCATGCTTATTCATTGCTTTTCGCAGTATGAATTCCTAGCAACATTTGAGAGGTCAGTTTGGCAGAATATAGCCAGTACCATAAAAAGACCCACTTCTAGAACTTATTCAGAGCAGTTTTAAAAGAGCTGAAAACTTTGAATAACTTAAGCGTACAACAGGAAATGTGTAAACAAACGATAGAACTCTTAAGTTATTATATGATTGCACAGTATTTAGAATAATAAATATGAGAAGAAAATAGAAACAGGATATTGCATAAAATAATGTGATAGAGAAGAAAGAGAATTTAAATTGCTTTTAAAATTATATGTTATTGGCTGGGTGTGGTGGCTCATGCCTGTAATCTCAGCACTTTGGGAGGCCAAGGCAGGTAGATCACAAGGTCAGGAGTTCAAGACCAGCCTGGCCAAGATTGTGAAACACTATTTCTACTAAAAATACAAAAATTAGCTGGGCATGATGGCCGGCACCTGTAATCCCAGCTACTCAGGACACTGAGGCAGAGAATTGCTTCAACCCAGGAGGTGGAGTTTGCAGCGAGCTGAGATCGTGCCACTGCACTCCAGCCTCGTGACAGAGCAAGACTTCACCTCAAAAATAATAATAATTTTATGTTATTATGAATTTGTTTGGATCAAGAGAATAAACAGTCATTAAGCTATCTTTAAGAGCTATTGTTAAGTGATGGCATAATTTTTTATATAACATGTTACTAATAAAATGTTTTCAATAAAAGAAATTTGAAGATTCTAAACTTGCTGCTGCCATCTCTGAAGTGGTTTCCCAAACCCCAGCTTCAACAACCCACTCTGGAGCCCCACCCCGTGATACTTCGGTAAGCAGTACATCTTATTTGGGAGATAAATATTTGTTTTTGCAGTAGCCACAGCTAGAAAGAAAGTAGGGCACCTGTTTAAAGCAAATGAAAATAGGCGGAATTATTAGGAAGATCAGGCACCTTCTATTTCAGAAGAGCCGAAACTGATAATTTAGGGAGATGGCAGAGAGTAACTTTGAAATGATTAAATGAAAAAAATATATGTGAAAAATACTATACACGTAGTCAAGGACCTTAATACTATTGTCGCCTTATGAAAATGCAAAGTGTAATAAGGTGCATTGTGTCTATATTCAAATTACTAGATTTGAAAAGTTCTTTAGCTTTCCTGATAATTGATTTTCTCCTATACATTTTTCCTTATACATGCTGTAATTTACTACCCTATATTTAACCTCAGGTTTATTTTATGGAATTGTTGTGTTTGAGCTTCTCTAAACAAACAAAAATTTTACAAACATGTCATGGAATAGCACTGTTTTCTTCCCAATTCATACCAGTAAAAATTTGTCACTTTCATACTACCAGTGGAAGAACCTCAGCATCAATATTGTTTTAATTATTTACATGCTCTGAGGCATGGCTGTGGGACCAAAGCTTTTCCAGACTTCCTTGATTAATTACCTCTGTGCAATACCAAATTATACGTTATTGAGGAGACCACAGCACATCAAATTATAAAGGGATTGCCCTAAACCAGATCGCCATCTCCTTTGGTTGAGAAAAGTGCCTCATTTGCTAGATGGAGATGAAGTAGCTTTAGTGAAGTCAGCTATGCTTCCATTCCTTTTGATGTAGCATCAAAGCATATTTAGTGCTGTAGTCTGAGATTCTGATGGATTTTCCTCCTGTTGGATCAGCTTCAGGAACATCTGAAAATATCCAGAGGCACAAATGACAAAGCCCAGACCTGACCCCGGGCAGCTCTACCATTAGCAGCTATAATCCTAGGTTATAATAAACTACTTAAAACCAGTAAAATGCCGTGTGTGTGTGTGTGTGTGTGTGTGTGTGTGTGTGTGTGTAAACATACCTAGTCCCCATGCAAAAAAAAGGAAGAATCCTTAAATCTAGGCTGCTGTTTATACTTCAGTTCTTAATATTTGGGCCAGAGATTCTTCCCTGATGAAATAATAAATATTTGCAATCAAAAACTTTTTTGCCTTTAAGAAGTAGATTTTAAAATGACACTTCTCTCATCACATTTCCCATCAGAGTCTTGTTTTTAGTTAAGATTTTATTTGAAGATGTCACTAAAACAAGGTTATAAAGCTTTATTTAGATAAAAATATTGGGCAATCAGAGTCAAATAAGCCATGATAATTCACAGGAGTTTCCTTTGCTGAGATTATTAGATTGTCACTGGCAAAGTTACATACACAGAAAGCATTTGAAAACATATTTTCAGAGATCTGTGTAATAAAATCACTCCAACAGGAAAAACTGCTTCAGAGGAAATAGAAGATCATGGATGTAGCTAAGCGTGACAGGGAAAAGCTTTATCAGTCCCAAGACCTGAGTTCTATTCACTTTTTAACAATTTGTTTTCAAGCAACTGACTTAACTTCCCTGAACTTTTTACCTCCAAAAAAAGAGTTTTTTACCTCTTAGTTCACTGAGCTCCTGCTTGGATCATGTATATGAAAACACTTTGAAAATCAGCTGGAAAGTTCTATATAGTATTGGACAGAGTTCAGCATGCTGTCTTATACAGTGTAGATGTTAAACACATTTTTAATTGATTTCATTTAGAGGCGATGTGTTGAAAAATGTTTTGAAAAAAACTTCTTAGGATTTTGCTGTAATAATACTAATAATAATTTACCATTTGTTGGGTCCTAACATACAAGTACTATGTTAAATGCCTTTTCAATCATTTGCTTTTCTCAGCAATGTAGGAGTATAGGTACTACTATTATTCACATTTCACAGCCAAGGAAACTGAGGCTCAAAGGGGTTAAATAAGCTGCCTGAATAATACAGTAAATAAATGTTAGAGGAAATAAGCCACCTTAGTTACAACATTCATTGTTATTCCAGTGGCCACATTTTTTTTCCTCTAGAATACCAGCTTCCATTTCTGCAATTTAGCTTCCATGAACTTCCTGAAACTGAAAAGAGAGATTTCCCCACCAGTTTAGAAATTCTCAGAAGTCTTTCAGGCCACTCATCACCAGTGTGGCAAAGAAGCCCCTTCTACTCTCCTGACCCCAGATCGTCTCTGGGGTTTTGTGTTCTAGGAAGTATATAAGCTCCATGGCTTCCCATAAACTGCGGGTCATGCTGCACTTTATGAAATGCACCCTCAAGATCTTAGAGTCTTATAGTGGACCCACAAAACCAAAGAAACACTCACCCTCTATTGCAGAATCCTGCTCCTTAACCATCTGACAACATCAGTGGATATTGTTTTCATATCCAGTTTTCTAATGGTGTTTAATTTCTAAATGAAAGGCACACATGATTAGTTCATTTGCTTTTGGACCCTTTATATGACCTCCAGGCCACCCACTGGGTGTGTCTCTTGATGCTGCCACTAAGACCTCCTTAACCTGGTGGGACATTCGCCAAGAGATGGGCAGGGTGGATGGAAAGTGTTGGACCTCCAACTCCAATAGGTTGACAGATGCTGCTGCTCTTCTCCTGACTTTCCATTCCCAGCCTTCTCTTCTCTGACCCTGTCTACTCCCCTGCCCCACCCCCAGATGTCTTTTTCTTCTGAGGAACAGGTTGCCTCCTGAGAAGATGGGGTTTCTGGGCTAATTTGCCTCTGACATAGATTGGCTAACGAGTGACTAATTCAGTATTATTTACTTTTTAGCAGAGTGACAAAGACCTCAATGATGCCTTGGATAAACTCTCTGATAGTCTAGGACAAAGGCAGCCTGACCCAGATGAGAACAAACCAATGGAGGATAAAGTAAAGGTAAAAAAAATAATTCACTAATTGAAATTTTAGTCCTTGGGTCTTGACTCTATCATTGTCATAGGAATATTGATATGAACTTAACCTATATTTAAAAAATGAAATTATAATGATACAGAAAAATCAATCTGTACTCCACTGGAGGGGAAGGTCACTGAATCTGTGACAAAGAGACCAGCAGAGCCTCCTGAAGGAGATTCTGGGAGGTAGGTGTGGCTTATGCATGGCTTCCTCCCATGCAACACAGGCAGTCAGCACATCCATTCAAATTAGCTATTGTCCCAGGGTTGCTTATAAATAGGCAAAGTTGTAAATATGACCTCCTTAAATGGTAAGGTACAGTGGCCTGATTTTTTTTTTAGGAAAGTAAAACCATACAGGAAAAAAAGAAAAAGATATTTTATACCTTTGGGTTCTAATCTTCTAACATGGTTTCTGAGGATAATTATTTAATCATGTATTTCAATTTAAAATATAGCTAGAAAATTCACAGATGTGAATTGACATATAGAAGCATATGGGTTTATGTATTTTAGCCAACTAGCAGTCTGTTGAAGTCATCTATGTTGTTCTGTTGCTTAAAAAATAAAAACAGACCATATGTTTTGTCTCATAAAAGTATAACAAATACTGAATGCTACATTTGACAATGTATTTTCTAAATGAAACAGGAAATGAATATTAATTATATCTGCTCACTGTTTATATAGGAAAAAGCCAAAGCTGAACATAGAGACAAGCTTGGAGAAAGAGATGACACTATCCCACCTGAATACAGACATCTCCTGGATGATAATGGACAGGTAAACTGAGGCAAACTGCTAGATCGGATTTATGCTACAAAGATCTTTACATTCAAACCTCCCTTGAAATAAATAGTAGCTGCACTCTTTTACAATAGCATAAAAACTTATCATAACTCACTGCTTTTCATGTGTCATTGAAGCTGACCAGCAGGTACATATTTATTTGATCCAATATCATTGTACATGCATATGCTAGGCTCTGTGGTATAAACAGGGTTGAATACCGTTCAGTCATTTACTGATGCTTAAGATTGATCCAAGAAATGTGATTCTCTTTTTCAAGAAAAGCTATAAAAATGACTAAGGTGATAGGATTTCAAAGGAAGTAATCTCTGTTTAAGGAGAGCAGAAGAGGGGCTGGTGTTGGGATAATCAATAGTGAAATCAATAAGGCAACTGCAAGACCTGGGATCTCCCTTTCTTCTTCTACATCACCACCAGCACTATTGAAAGTGAATACAGGCAAAGCAATACTCTCAATCACAAATTCTGTTTCTCTACTAAAAAGTCCCTGGCCTTCTGTCTTCCACATGGTAGAGGCTAGTCTTTTGTAGGTCAACCAGGACTGTTTCATGCCTCTCTCTTATTTGGTTTCTACTTTTTAGTCAATTAGATAAAAAATTACCCTTTCCATGCCTGTTCATCAAATAAACAACAAGGAAGAGCACATTATACCCTTCTCTTTCTGTACTGATTCATTTTGGTGCGTAAGATGACTCCTGATTTAAATAGCACTGTCAGCCTCAGGGTGTCCCATTATAGGAACCAATTCTCCTTGCGTGCATTCAGTATTCCTCAAGACAGCAATTCCACATCCTACTAGAGCCCTTGCCACTTTGATAGTACCAACTCACCCTGCTTGCATCCTTTGGGAAATTTATTATTCAAGGCCCTTGCTTCTGACTATGGGAAAGATCCCTGATGACTTTCTAAGTGTAATAAGCTATAGTAAATAAGATATAAAAACACAGGTAATGTTTTATAACACTTACCATTATTATTATAATGATAATCCATAATGGCAGAAGGTTCACAAATAGCGTTTCTTTCACTTCCAGGACCAGACTCTTTCATACGTTTCTCCCAAGTCTATAGAAATGATTTTAAAGAATAGAAACTAAGCAAAGCTGGTGAATAAATAGTAGGGACCCAGGTTTATTAGTTATCGCAAGTCTACACTCCATTTTATCCAAGTCAAGTCACTGGATAATAGATTCTCTGAATACCGCCTAACCCTAAGTAAACCTTTACAAAGATCTATGCTTAACCAATAGTCTGCCTTATTTTTAAGGACAAACCAGTGAAGCCACCTACAAAGAAATCAGAGGAATCAAAGGTAAAGACCGTAGGAACATATTTCCATTACATTTTGTTTTATTCTAGCCATAGGGTTATTCAGCATTTTAAAAAACTAGAACATATTGAATGCCTACTCTGCGCCTGGTACTTTGTCAAAACATGCATATACATGTGTGTGTCTATTGTTTACCTCTCAGTCTTCACAAAAGTCCTTTAAGATAGAAAACTGACGCTCAGAGAATACTGTGTGTGCATTAAAGAATAGAGGAAAATAAAACCGTCAAGATTTTATTTTTCTCTCTCCTTTACAGTACATTATTGTTAGTAAAGAATGTCAGCAAATTTTTTTCTTACAGAAACATCTTTTATTTGTAAGTGATGTGGGAAAATACACCATATTGCATTTTGCTTCTTCACTGATGGTTATTTCTACTCATCTCAGAAGTCTGCAGATGACCAAGACCCCATTGATGCTCTCTCAGGAGATCTGGACAGCTGTCCCTCCACTACAGAAACCTCACAGAACACAGCAAAGGTACTGTGCTTTTTCACATAGACTTTCTTTGAAATGTATGTGTGCGTATGTGTACATATATATAATTTTTATTTATTGATTGGTCTGTCCTGTAACAGGGTCTTACTCTGTAGCCCAGACTGGAGTGCAGTGGTTATAATCTCAGCTCACTGCAGTCTCTGCTTCCCAGGCTCATGCAATCCTCCCACCTCAGCTTCCTGAGTAGCTGGGACTACAGGCGTGCACCACCATGCCCAGCTAATTTTTGTATCTTTTGTAGAGATAGGGTTTCACCATGTTGCCAGGCTGGTCTCAAGCTCCTGGGCTCAAGTGATCCGCCAACCTCTGCCTCCCAAAGTGCTGGGATTACAGGCTTGAGCCACTGCACCTGGCCCTTATCATTTTTCAACTGTAGAATGAATCAAACGATGCCATAGAAAACCTTAAAATGAAAAGAAAAAATATCTATAATTCCACTGCCCCCACCAAACACTATTCTTTTATGGATTTCCTTTTTTTCCATATGTATGTTTTATATAATTACAGTCCACTTATGAAACATTGTGTAACATTATTTCTTAAATGTTACTTTGTAATTTCCATAGCCACCATTTTTTATCTTCACACTATTTGGTTGTGCAACAATAATGCTACGTCTGTATTCGTTTAAAGTGAGAGCAGGCCCTAACTACAGCAGGCATTCTCATGCTCTTTTGCTCTCTGGAACTTCCTCCCCTTTTCTGTCTGCTCAGCACAACTAGCGACTCTTCATTCCTCAGTGCACAGCTCAAGCACCAGCTCCTTAAGGGAAGACTTGCTCTCTGGTTACCTGTCTGTGCTTGTGTATCACACCTCTGAGCTGTGCATTTTATACATTAGTGATGTGTCTTTTACCTTAGTGCTTCTCAGACAGCAAAATGCCTGGCACTTAGCAGGTGCTCAAAACGTGATTAAAAGTGAATGAGAAATGACTGTGTAATTAAACAAGTGTGGGGCATTTTCCCTCAAGCTATACCCTCTTGTAAACCAAATAGAAGGAAAAGTGAAATGAATACCTCCTGTTGTTTTCGGAAGAGTTAATTCTGTAGATCTCAGCTTGCTGTTGCTTTGGCTGTTGGAAGGCACTGCTCTTGATCACTGAATTGTCAGTCCTTCCATATTGGTAGTTTAATTTCTAGACCACCTTAGCATCCTATCTGTCACCCCTGGTAACTTGTAATTAATGCCCTTTTGGTGAATGGACTTTATTTTCATGTAACTTACTCCAGCTTTCTCTGGTTGTTTCCATTGTTAAATTTCTCCACCATAACACTGAAAACAGGGTTGTTTTTTCCCTTTTGGCACACAAAAGCCAGACCTGATAGAGACAAACTCTATTTTGTTTTCTAAATTATATTGTGTATATTTCAGGTTTAAAACATGGTATTTTGGGATGAAATACCAGTATTTACTAGAAATAGTAAAATGGTTACTGTAGGGAAGCAGATGTACATATCTATAACCTCACACACTTACTTTCTATGACAAAAGCAGGTAAAGTTTACTTATTTAACAAAAATCCCTAACACAATTTTATCCTTAGTCCTCTTGTTGCTTTTCTCTACACCCTTGCCAGCATTTATCATCTCATTCACAAGTTCTGTTTTGATTAGCAAAATAAGGTCTGGGTGAATAATGCACCACGAGAATTGGCAGAGCATCAGTGTGACCCACATTTCTCTCCTTATTTCTATCCTGTTTCCTTCCTGCTTTAAACAATTCTCTGACACTCACCATTGTTCAAAAAATCATGACAAAAACATGCAGAGCCTTCCATTATTTAATTAAATTGGAGAATAGTCTGGATTAATTTAACTGCAGCCTAGCTAATTGCTATATGGATTGATGATAGCCATAGCCTCATTACATTTCCTTTGCTTTAGGATAAGCGCAAGAAGACTGCTTCCAGCTCCAAAGCATCTAAGAATGGAGGTAAAGCGAAGGATTCAGCAAAGGTAAATGGAGCAGTAAATATACTACAAATTAGTTTAGCAGTTTCACAGAGTGGGGTTTATCACTTCAGTCATTTAGTTTCTTACTGGAATCTATTTAGAATAAAGGATTTCTTAAAGTACTCTCTATCCCATAGTATGTCTTGTTAAAGTAATTGACTTTGTATAGATATATTTTTTTTTAAAGTAACAGGTGCTTTAAAATTCTAAATGAATGTTCTTGACACAACTCAATTTGCCTGTGTTTCCTGCCCTAATTAAAATACTACCAGAGTATGTGATGTATATAGATTTTAGAACATGGAAGTTGGAAACTTCCTATTATTAAAACTACTCAAGCTGTGATCAGAAATGAAAATTGGATTAGACAACTTCTACGTCCCTTCTAATTCCAAGAACATGTAATTCAAATGATTACTACTATGATCCCCTGGCTATAATGAGGAGTGACTCCAGTTACATCAATGCTTTTAAAACAATATATTAAAATCTTCCTATAATAGATTCCCTTAAGGGACATAAGAAACAGCATTAATAATTAAAAGTTATGCCATTATATCTCAGAATAAATACTTACTCGCCAATTATTTAATTTCAGTTGTACAAAGTACTTGATCAGCCCTTTAACAAATAATAGAAAGCATAATAACTCTATATGATGAGTGGATTTGCTGGACAGCTGTGACCTTATGTACAGGAAAAGGATCACCATAGAATGAAACATTGCCGATCAAGAATACCTATGCATATTTTATAACCTACTGTAGCCTTAAAAAAAAATAAAGCCAGGAGCCATAAATTTAGGATCAGCATCACTTAACATTATTTTTAGCTTATAAACTTAGGGAGGAAGAACTCACAATGTTTTAGACAAATGAAGAAGAGAAACTGAAAGGACCATCTTATTTTTCCCCACTGACTGCTATATTTTGTCCCCTAATTCTGAAAAGGCCATCTTATCATAATACAGAAAGAAAAGAACTCATGGATGGTTTTGCTTTCCCTTTTAGACAACAGAGGAAGCTTCCAAGCCAAAAGATGATGAAAAACATACAAGTTAAGGTTTAAACTGTCTGGTAAGTTGGGTGTTTATTGTAAATGAAGACAACTGTACCTTCTACCAGTTTCTGTGTTATGGATAAGAAAAATGAAGTCCACCTCGAGTAATTCATGTTCTCTTTATACTATTGGCATGAAATGCATACTGCAAGATCTGCAGAGTAATCAGTCATTCTCCAAAACCGCTAAATGGGATGAGTGTGCTACTGAAATGTTTAAAAATTTTAACCTTATAATTAAAAGCTTTTTAAAATATTAGGCCAGGCACTTAAAGAAAATGACCATCTGAGGCTAGTTGAATCTTTGAAATCCAAATGCTTATTACTGCAGATTATTGTGGCAAAGGAAAATTAGCATGTTACAACTTAGTGAAATGTCCTTAAGATATTGATATTCCCCAAAATACCAATACATGGTGGGGTGGGGAGAAGCTCTTTAGAGTCTGGTGAAAATTACAGGGTTTTGGGAACAAGGACAAAGGAAAAGATTAGCCACTTTTATTTGTATTTATTTTAGAAAGTAAAGTACTGTGTTTGATTATAATTTATGGTAACTGAAGAAATTGAACAGATGAAGGAATTTTTGAGACCTTCGGAGCTTGGCCCTTATCTTAATCTTCAGAAAGGGGAGGACGTACTGTAAGCCTTAAAAGCATACAAGCACTTACTGACCAAAGCCTAAAAGAAATCAAAACGTAGGTTAAATTGGGTTCAGCTCTCTCACCATGATCAATTTTTCACATAAAGAAGGAGCTATATTAATTAGAACTGCTCTAACAGTTTTCCTGAAATTAAAAAAATTCTCTTAATAATCCACTTTCATGTTGACTTACAGGAAATTCCTTATCTATTATACAATGCTGCTGCTAAGTGGTATATTTACTATGCTTCTAACAAGGAAATTACATACTAAATGATTCACTTCATTTTTTATTTGAAATTTTCAAGGTATCTGCATATAAAATCTTCAGCTGGTGGATGGTGACTTTTGAAGAACAGAAGGCTTTGGCAACAGAAAACAATTGTTCTGGGTAATTTGCTGAGTCTTTGAACATCCTAAATATTGGTTTGTTAATCTTTTCCAGAAAGAAAATGAATTTGACTGGTTCACCTGTGTTATTGTACTGAGTACTGATAAACTTTGAATTTTTTTAATTGCCTTCAATTGGGAGAGAAAGAAAGCTTTATATTTGTAAGAAATATATTTGATAAAGTTTCTTAAAGCAACACCAAAAAAAAAAAAAGCTAAGCAAACTTTTGCACATTCTACACACAGTGCCTGTAAGTCTCATTTGTATTTTCAGTTTGCACTTAAATTTTTTTGTTAGTGTTTGGAAAACAAAGCTTTAAATATTCTTCGGTGTTCTGATTTCTTTTTACCCCCTTTCTTCTTGGGCTTTTGAACTGTATTTGATGTTGCTTTGGGATTATGTTTATAAAACATAAGATATTGTATATTGGCACATATCTCCTCTTGGGCTGCTAATAATAAATTAATAATAGGTAACCTGGACAATCCAGGGAGCACCAAACCCCTTTTCAGCTTGAACTCTTCTTTGCCAGGTGTGAGGACTCTGTACCTTACAGTCAGCACAAAACACACTGAGACTTGAATCAAGTCAGCAACAGAGCAGAATAAAGGTTAGATAAGTCCCTGTGTAGCAAGTTCTGAGCATAAGAAATAAAATCTAATTCTTAGGGTACTCATTTGATTTGAACTTGGTGGTTTACGGTGTTAGTAAACTGTGCTTTCTATTATCTATACAGAAAACTCACGTAGCAACTGTGTGCTTAGAGCTATTGCCACATTAGTCCTTGCACTGTATCGCATCTGGCTTTACGGAACTTAAGTTTACCTATACAAAAAGAAACTTCTGCTTTAAAAAAATTATATATATATGAAATTTTAAATCTGCTTTTCTCCCACAGCAATTTAAGAAATAGGCTCTGATGTCCTAGAACTTTGAATGGTTTCTGAATGAAAAGCTCCTGAACATTGCACTGATATCATTGATTAGAATTTTGGTATTTTATTTCATCTTTATTTCCCAGTAGTGAATGCAAGAAAAGATGTCAGGTACATAACACAAAACAGATTGGGAATTTCTTGTTTCCAAAGGGCATGGCATTCCTTAGCATCAGATTGCAGCTTTTGTTATAGCTTAGCTGACTTGTGGTAGCAGAGCAAGCAAAAACAATAACATAGCTTAGGAATGGGCACCACATCTTGTTAACCTCCCCCACAAATACTCCCTGAAAGTCACGCTCATACCTATGGGATTTCACACTCCACCAGCTTAAAATGCTATGTCTCTGCCCATCAGAATTAGTCACTATTCTATTTTTAAGGCAACAACAAGAAAATAAAAAATACTTTTCCTGAGGGATTTCTAACTTTGTATCTAATCCTCCCATTTGGGCAGTATAGGGGTTTGCTTTTTTGTTGTCGTTAAAAAAGACCTCGAAACCTTTGACACTGACAGATGAGTTTGCAAGGTATAGCTGCATTATGACTAATTTCCATGTGGATCTAGAAGTATTTTTAAATGGGATACCAAAATCTAGAAGTTTAAAGATGCCTATTATAGTAAACATTTATTTAAGGTACTCTGAATATGCCTTCTTTTTAATGAGAAATATCAAGACTTGTGTGTTTGTTAATAACTAACTGGAGTAAGCTACAGGATCTAAAGCAGCCCTTTTTACAATCAGTTAGGAGAAAATAATTGCAAATATCCACTTAGAGGCAAAGAACAATTTTTATTACCAAAAAGGTTTCTGCACATTGTTGTGGCAATATTGTATCTGTTTAGAAAATGAGCTTTTCCAAAAGCAAATGAAGTTCCTCAGGTGACCAGAACTGAAAATCAGTATTTCCATGTTTCATTAATCAAGACATAAAATACAATTAAAGCAAAATAGTTTACATTAAAATCTTGGTTGTGTATTTTTTTAAGGGAAATAGCATGGGGTAGAATTTACCAGTAATTTCTGTTTTTATTAAACTATTCACCACAACAAATATGTATAAAAATTCCAATTCCATTTTTATACCTATTTGTTGTGGTGAATGGTTTAATAAATTGGAGATTGATGTCCAGAAGTCACTCTGTTCCATCGTGTATTAGAGGAACACATTTTGACATTTTTCATATCAATCATACTCCTTTGTCTTGAAATTTTTGACCTTTGAAAAGTTCAGTTTGAACTCTTCTTTGCCAGGTGTGAAGACTTCCGCACCTTATAGTTAGCGCGAAATACACTGTGACGTTAATCCAGTCAGCGACAAAGCACAATGCAGGTTAGATAAGTCCCTGTGTAGCAAGTTTCGAGAATAAGAAGCAAAATCTAATTCTTAGGGCATTGTCTGACTTGAACTCCGTTGGTTTACCATATTAGTAAACTGTGCTTTCTATTATCTTACATAAAACCCGAGCAGCAACTGTTTGTAAAGTCTTCACAAAAGACTTCAAAGCCAAAGAGTGTCCTCAGGCTAATAGGAACAAATATTTTGTTTCACAATGTAGTATCATTTATTGGTGACTCTGTGATAATTTACTGTCAGTAAATGCCAATAACTAGTTACTTAGAAATTGTGAACTAGGCCAAATAAGAAGCAGAGAGAGAGGAAAATCACCTCCCTAAAAGGATTTTCCTACAGGCTTGAATATGCTCTGCCTTTTCAGAAGAGATACTACATCAGTCAGGGGAATAGATGACACCCAGAATTATGAGGAACGTTCTATAAAAATATTTTTTACTAAGTTTGCCAGCACTAGTCCCGCCAGGACTAGTAAAAGCCAGGCTCCCAGTGAGGCCCCTAATCCTGAAGGGATGAGGAGGGAGCAGTTGCCAAAATCCAGAGGTGGAGAAGGCTGTGTGGAAATGAGGGTCCCGTCTCAGGAGTAAAGACCCTCAGGGGAGGCCAGCCCAAGGCATCCGTAGGGGAATCAGCGAGGAGCACCTCTACCTACTCCCTCCCCCAACCCCAGCCCCAGCTCTCCGACTCCCCATTGACCAACATCCAAAGGGCAAGAAAGCTTGATGACTTGGCCTCCTGGGCATGGAGCAAGGAAGAGAAGGGTGGGCAGGGGGTCTGGCAGGGTCCATGGGGAGAGCTTTAACCCAGCCATCATCTGGCTTAGTCTCGGATCCAGGTGTTCATTGTTCAGTAGTCGACTATTCAGAGTCTTTCGAGGAGACTGATGAAAGTTTATGAGTGACAAGCATGGGGCACAGGGTTTTGGACACTGAGAGGTTTAAACATAAAATATAAAATGAGAAGAATATGGTACTTATTTCTCTGTGGCAGGGAACTCACCACTTGGGTTTACATTGCAGGGCAACACCTGTGATGAATGAAACACATGGTAGCGATAGCCCATTCATGAAAAACTAACAGCCAATCTTTTCACAGAAATAGTCAAAAAATGAGTAGGGGGGAGCCAAAACAGCCATCTCTAGTTTGAAAATACACTCAACAAAATGTTGGTGATTAAAGATAGCAGGAATCTGGCAGGGGAGAATTGTTGGTTTTGGGTTTTTTTTTTTTTTTTCTGAGATGGAGTCTTGCTCTGTTGCCCAGGCTAGAGTGCAGTGGGGCAACCTCAGCTCACTGTAACCTCCACCTCCAGGGTTCAAGCAATTCTCTGCTTCAGCCTCCTCAGTAGCTGTGATTACAGGCACCCACCACCACGCCTGGCTAATTTTTGTATTTTTAGTAGAGACAGGGCTTTAGCATCTTGGCTAATTTTTGTATTTTTAGTAGAGACAGGATTTTACCATCTTGGCTAATTTTTGTATTTTTAGGAGAGAAAGGGGTTTTACCATCTTGGCCAGGCTGGTCTTGAACTCCTGACTTTGTGATCCACCCACCTTGGCCTCCCAAAGTACTGACATTACAGGCATGAACCACTGCACCTGGCCAAAGGAGGAATTCTTACAGAAATTCTAGCTTTTCACTCTGCAGCCATACTCTGATTTTATCAAAATTCTTATCCATCCAACGGATATTTTCTTCAATGGTTTCAATTGTCTGTTGGACACAACGGAGCTGAGAACCGTTTTCTTTCAAAGAGCTGAAGAATCCTTTTACCTTGTGAGGAAAAAGTGGGTTTTAAAAATTAATTTTATTACATTAACCAGATGTAACTTTAGTTAAAAGAAAACTCAAGCCAAAATTACAGCATTTGTCAAAATACCATATAGAAGGCAGTCCCAGGTGTCTGAATAGGATTATGTACACATAAGCTATATGAAATGAGCTCATGTCTCAGGATGTCAAGTTTTGTGTTTTTTCTCTGCAGTTCTTTTGTTTATTCACAGTTGTCAGACTTTAAAAGACTTCACTGTTTACCATTTTATAATTAAGGTTTAATTGAGTGTGTCTATTTAATGTGTATTCTGTTCTCTACTCAGATGCAAACTTCATTTTTAAAAAACATGATACCTAAAAAGCAGAATGTGCAGTCTCTTCTTTGCCAAGCAAAACAGTTTCCACCACATAAGTGCCATCTCTCTCCGTGGACCTGGCGTTTTATGTTATTAGAGAAACACTGTGGGGAATGGGATTCTTAGCAAGTTATGGCGGTAAGACCCAAACCTTGCCAATTTTTTTTTATCCTAATCCACAATTCATGTATTGTTCTCTCAAGATAAAATCCATATAAAGTTCCCCATAATTTTAAAGAGATAAGAAACTCTTGCTTATCTCCTGAAAAATATCTTTGTTCTTGTTTCATCTCCAGGTATCTTAACCCCCTGAGCTCACATGACAGATAGGCTGGCTTTGCCACAGGATTGACCATTGTGCAATTCTGTTTCACCTGAAAGGGTTCTTACCCTTTCCTCATAAATTTTCACAGCATTAGTCTGTCAATTTTTGATTCAGTATTCAGGAAGCAAATGTGGGCCAAGATGTATTATTTATTCAGCATAGATTCCAGACAGCCAATTCCTTAAAAATCCATGTCATAATACCATATGATTAGTTTGGGAATAAGGAGGGAAGTAGGAATGGGCTTTAGGAAGATCAGATTTCCATTTTAAATGATGCAAGTTGATTTAAAATTATATGTCAATATGGTACAACTCTTCAATGAGCCAAAGGCCTGGGCTCCTGCTGAGCAACCTAGAAAATACTTCTTCACTTTCTATATTAAGTTGTAGCTCAACCTGTTTCATCCTCTCAGAACTCAAGACTAATTCACAGCTAATTAAAAACCACTTTGAGCACTATTCAACAGTCAAAGCACATCAATAATTTCACTGATTGCTCAAATGATTAACCCTGAAGGAGCCCATCATGATAGCTCCACTAAAAACAGACCTTCTATAAAAGTGAAGCCAGCTATTAGCCATTACTCTTACCCTTATCTGACCCAAAATCATCTTTTCTGTCTTCACCTGCCTTGGAAATGCAACATCTCAGCTGAATCTTTGATTCAAACTTGGCTCCTGAAGAAAAATTTCTGTGCAATAAGTAACACAACACAGGGATAGGAAAACAGGTTTATTCTACTAACTTGATTGAGCAAATGATTTAAGTTCTATGGAACCCAGTGTCCTCATTTGTAAAATGGGGGAGAGTATCTATACTGAAGAGCAGTGGTGAGAATGTAGTTATATAATGCAGGTAAAGTGCAGCACCCCAAACCCAGCATGTATCAGGGACTTAACCTCATCCATTTGTTCACCACTATTTACCCTGGTATTTATTCATCCCTCTGTTGTAATTACTGTGCTAGACGCTGAGGATGCAGCAGTGAATCAGGCAAGCACCCTCCCCTCATGGAGCTTACAGTCTTTTGGGGGATACAAGCAGTAAATACGATTATTGTAATAACCTCTATGAAGAAAATATGCGAGGGGTATGATAGTAACTGGGGAGATGTGGCCTGCATTGAACAGCATGGTTTTGGGGAAGGTGATTTGAGCCAATACCTCTCAGAGATAAAATTCCCCTTTCTAGTAAAAAGTTGGGGAAAGGGCAAGCCAGGCAGAGAGAAGAAAAAGCACAGAGGCATAAAGACAGGAGAAACACATGGTAGCTCAGGAGCAGGAGGAAGCTGAGTGGCTGTAGTGTTGTGAGAGAACCAGGAGAGTCAGTGGAACTGGCATCAGAGAGGTCCTCAGAAGCCAGCCATCAAGGTCGTGGACACATGGGAAGGAGGGATTTGGAATTTACTGCAAGAACAATAGGCAGGATTTTAAGATGCCAGGGTCAGTCATGGGCTGACTTGCAGTCTTAAATGTGGAAAATGTTCTGCTATTGGCACAGTGGCAAGGAGGAGGCCAGTTAGGACACTCTTGCAATAAGCAAGGCAAGAGATGAGAAAGGCTTGGGCAAAGAGAAGTGCACAGATCCAGTGCATGTGCTGAGGGAGAACCAGCAGGACTTGCATAATTAGATGTGTGGGGAAGGAAGGACTCAGGCTGACTCCTATATTTCATATGTCAGTAGTTTGCCCTCCATTATGACATCTTGGGCTCTTTAGTTTTCATGCCCTGCTTCAGGGTCTTTGCACCTGATGTTTCCTCTGCCCACAATACTTCTCTAGATGTTGACATTTCCTTCAATATATTCTTAAATGTCTCCTAGTCATCTATAAAACAGCACCAACCCTCTACCCCAATCACTTCTTTGCCTTATTCATCTTCAGAGCATGTAACTACTTGACATCTGTTGATTTGTCTGTAATTATCTGATTCCCACAGCAGAAATTTCAGCTCTGTGACAGCAAGGGTTTTGTCTATTCATTGTTATGGCCCCGTAACCTAAAATCATGCAGGGAATATATATCTTTTTTTTTTTTTTTTTTTTGAGATGGAGTTTCTCTCTTGTTACCCAGGCTGGAGTGCAATGGCGCGATCTCGGCTCACCGCAACCTCCGCCTCCTGGGTTCAGGCAATTCTCCTGCCTCAGCCTCCCGAGTAGCTGGGATTACAGGCACGCGCCACCATGCCCAGCTAATTTTTTGTATTTTTAGTAGAGATGGGGTTTCACCATGTTGACCAGGATGGTCTCGGTCTGTTGACCTTGTGATCCACCCGCCTCAGCCTCCCAAAGTGCTGGGATTACAGGCTTGAGCCACCGTGCCCGGCCCGAATATATATCTTGAATGAATTAATGAGAATGCAAATGAATGAATGAAATGCTTTGTTGCTCTAGATTTTGTCTATGGATAACTACCTTTCTGATCAAACCTTTGGACAGCTCTTCAGTCCTCACACAGACTGTCTCTGCTCTAGACCTTGCTGGAGTCCAAGCTTGAATTATTATATGCAAGTTAATTTTACAAGCCAGGACGAGGCCACTGAAAACTGAAAAAAGCTGAGACTGTAAAAACCCTTTATTCTTTTTCATTTCTAAAGCTCTCTCCCCATCTCAAGCTAGAAAATAGTGTAACCAGACACAATGGAACCACTCCTAAAAAATGTAATATTAGCTTCTTGGCTTTTGTCTAAATGTACCATAATTTAAGAGCCATGTAAAATTTGTTCCATGACTTTACCTTAGGAAAACTTATTATAGAAGGGACATCACAGAACTCAATGACCCACACATCAAAGTCCTCAAGTTTAGGACTGAGGAAAAGTCTGCTTTTTAGAAAACATGTATGTTTCATGTTCTCTTTTTCAGACGATGAGACGATGACAGCCATGGTCATCACCTGTCCCTTATGCATCTTTTTGTCCTTCATTTTAACATTTCTTTTATACATGGATCTTAAAGCTGCCTGAAATTCTTTCTCAAGGTAGATGGCATATATAGTAAGTAACAGGGAACCATGAACTTGGATGGTTTATTTAAAAACCTAGATTCCAGACCTGCCCTTTAGCAATAGCTGGATGACCACTTCCATCATTTATAACTCCAGTGTTCACTTTTAACATCCTTAAACAAAGACTAATTGTCTCAGTAATTTTATGAGTCCTAAGGTTTTTAATGCAGAGCTAAGGCCTTTTAACATTTCTGAGAAGGGGCAGTTTTCACTAGTTTGCCTGCAACCAACTTAGGCTTCTGTCAACACTATAGCATCCAAAAATAATTTCTAAATGAGAAAATCATTTCTAACTCACCACACCCTCAAAGTATTTTGTCTACCCATATTAATTAGCTAATTTTCATTTATGTTTAAAAAGACATACCTCTTCAAGCCGTGTTCTTGTGGAGAATTGATTTGTTGTACCCATTACCATGTGGGCTATGGAAGGTGAGCCAAGTTCAAATCTAGAGAGGTAAATATTCAAAAACAGGTTGTGAAGTATTTATTCATTTAACATATATTTTAAGGGCCTCCTATATATAATAGGTTTTAACTAAAAGCTAATTGGTGTGAAAAATATAAAATATGATATCTATCCAATGGGTTAAGATCTAGCTATAAAGAATAATATATACCAACAGTTTAATAAAAGGTAAGTATCCAAGAGAAAATGACAGAGGCAGGAAGTACTATAAGAGTTAGACAAAGACAGATGCAAACAAGCAAACGTGCTCATGGAAGACCAGGGTGAATGGTGAGGAGGAAGGCTTCAGATAAGTCTATGGGCTCAGGAAGGGGCTATACCAGATGGAACGGAAAACATCCCTGTCCAGATTCACTAGTTAGCACTGAATTCCAGTTTTATGTTTTCTACAAATATTTTAAGTAATTTCTACTTGCCTATCTTCAACCAAAAAGTACCTTTAGACTGTTCTTTTACAAGCAACAAGGCTACAACACAGTAGGGTTATGAACTTACCCAGTCACAGCACAATTTTTGGCACTACTTACTTTTGTACAAGTTTGTTCCAGTTTTCCCTCAGAAATTGCCAGGCCAATGGGTATCCAACTGGGTTCCTGCCAATTAATGTTAGAATGCCTGGAAACTCCTGAGTTTTTATTTTATCACCCTTAAAGCTTTCATCTAGTATCCTGGAAGAATTAAGAAAAGAAATGTTAGCAATAAATAGGCGATGAAACATATGACTCACTGCAATAAAATTACTTGTAAAAGAAAAAAAAAGTCTGCCAATAACAAAGGTTAAAAAGATAAATGGGTAACCAGAATCCTGATAAACCCACTATAGCTACATAATAAAAACTAACATTTATAATATAGTGTTTATAACACCCATTCTCATATACCCTCTCATTTGTTCAAAAGAATAGTTAAGGAAGAGTAGCTCTAGTAAATATTTTAAATGTGTTCTCATTTTAAAGATACACAAATGTTTATGCCTTTAAATTTAAATATTTTTCCTAACACCTGGTTCTCCCTAATTATTTGCTATTCTTATTAGATGTGTGCTGACTTGCAGTATGTTCCCAGCAGAATAGACAGTTCCTGGCCAAGAAAACAAAAATAGATGCCAGAATGATCTAATTAAGTCTAATTTCCCTTGGCCACATGAACATGAATGAACAACTGACTTACCATTGAAGCTTTTCCTTATTTTGGGTTATGCAGAGGGCAAATTCAATTTGGTTTTTCTCAGTACTAGACAAAGAAGACTGATATTTACTATAAAGAAAATCCCAGCCTTCTGTGCTCTGGGCCCCCACAGCAAACACTGCCAAGGTCACGTCGACAGGCAGACTATAGAAAGGAACACACCCAGTGAGAATCTGAGATGCAGTAAGTACTTTTAGAGGCATAATGGTGACCAATTATGAACTGTTAAACTGTCCCCCTGATCAGAGAAGCATGCCTGGAAATATAAACAAAAACAACTCATTTCCTTCAGTTATACTTTATGAAAGAGGCAAGAGAAAAATATCTAAAATTAGGTTTTAAGTAGCCTTCTCAAAAATGTAACATGCCATTTTTATAAATATCCACATATTTAAATACTTTAATGATGCAGGGTGACTTTATAGGTGATTGCCTTTCAAGCCAAAAGAAAGAAATTCAAACTATATTTAAAATTTATACCATGATCACAAGTCAGGACTCCAGTGGGCCCGCTGTTTGGATTTCTTTAAGCTGAAGCATGTAGATTGTTGGCACAAATGTTTCCTGGGTGGGATTTAAGCTCCAAATGCGAAAGGACTGAAGTGTAGCAAGAATAGGCATTTCCAGATATGGGAAAAGCCTACCTTGCTTAGACAGTGTCTACAATTACTGTCTCCCGGTCAGGGACTTTGGAAGCCCAAAGAAACTACTATAAAATACAATGCCTATGTTTCTCTATGGCATGGCTGTCACAGTTCAATACGACTTTACATGGCCTTTACGAAAACAGGAATTATTCCAATATCATCATAACTCCCCAGATATTTGACTTTTATGCACAGAAGTGCCCTCCTAGCATTTCTTAAAGTTGAGAGATACATAGATAAAAAGTAATTTATTTTCCAAAAAAAGGGCAGTGGTAGACACTTATACTTTTTGTTTTCACTAATGTTTAGTACCAGCAATGGAAAACAGAAAAGATACCCTTTACATCAACAAAGTCAGTAAGGACTGACCTCAAGTTTCCATTGGATTCCTTCCACTTTCTGAAATAGTCTTCTGCCCTGCGTACGCACGGCTGATACTTGCGCACACAGGCGAGGAGGAGTAGCTGACTCCGCAGCATTCGCTCTGAGACTGAGCCCTCGTCTGTCCATGTCTGCTTATCAATGAGGTCCCGTAGCAGCCTTATGAGGAAGCCCTGAGGGCGTTGTACAGGGGAACAGGGACCAGTATTGTCACAAGTCATTTCATGTTAATATAATCCATTATGGTTTCAGAGGATAGGGGCTAATTTTTAAAGCATTATCTAACTTTTACTGTATAAATCATGCAGCAACATCTACATTTAATTATAAAAGGGTCAAAAACAATAAATATTGATGAACGACTTTCATATTTTCATAACAAACTTTTATTAGATATCCTATCTACTTAAAATCAGGATGAACCGCCACTTTTAAAAACAAACTAAAAGAGAGTATGTGACCAAATTTTGAGAGCAAATTATGCAACAAGACTTCATGATATTTTACCAAGAATAACAATTTTGTGCCTCTTCCTCTAGTACCATTAAGAGTCCCAGAAAATCTTAATGTCAGCCATCATAACAGGAAAGGAAAATAAAAGGTTTGTGAAATAAAGGAAATAACAAACCCATGCAAATTAAGTAGAGTCTAAGAATGCCATTGCTAGTTTTAGTGCCAAATAAAACCAAAATCTTTGCTAATCCATCCAGATACTGAATTAATATTTATTTGCTTTTCATTAATATATATATGAAGACATATACAAACACACACCCACACACCCACACTCTTTTTAACACACCAAGAAATAATGTAACTATTTTATTTCAGGCTTTTACCTTGAATTGAGTTTCCACTTCATTCATATCTCTTTTCTCCATTAACTTATACATAGGAATCAGCTCATTCAACCCTTGAAACACGGGCATAATTTCAGTTTCATGTTTCAAGTACAGGGATAAATCCAAGGCCTTTTCAATGGACAGCTTCCCAATGCTGACCAAGAGACACCATGGTTAGTGGTTTTAAAAGTAAATCCGGAAAGTCAAGTTTTTGCCTCAAAATATATTTTAATCTTCCAGCAAAACAAGCCAATCATATATAAATGTTCCTTTTAAATGGATAACTATGGCCAGGCGCAGTGGCTCACGCCTGTAATCCCAGCACTTTGGGAGGCTGAGGCAGGCGGATCATCTGAGGTGCGGAGTTTAAGACTAGCCTGGCCAACATGATGAAACTCCATCTTTACTAAAAATACAAAAAATAGCCAGGCATGGTGGCACACGCCTGTAATCTCACCTACTTGCTACTTGGGAGGCTGAGGCAAGAGAATCACTTGAACCCGAGAGGCAGAGGCAGTGAGCTGAGATCGTACCACCACACTCCAGCCTGGGGGACAAAGCAAGACTCCATCTCCAATAAATATATGAATAAACAACTACTATATAAATCTCTCTTCTATCACATATAACACAACATCTGACATGTTTACACTGGGGAGGAAGTTTCTCAAATAGTAACATCCAGGGCTAACATATGGATAAGCCAGAATAGAAGCACATCAGCATCCGTCCCTGTGAAACACTAGATTATGTGCTGAACTTCTGAAGTAAGCAAGGGACTTCCATCAAAGACCCTTCAGGGAGCCTGGTCAAACAGACTATCATTGGGAAAGAAATATGAGTCCCTAGAGGAAACATATTTTCTTCACCATTTCAAAAGACACTGCATATCCACAGAAACCCTTCATTTTAGAGGGTCGGTGTTAATAACCTCAGTGATGGGGCATATATATGTTTTAAAAAAAGAAAAAGCCCTCTAAGGCTCAAGCAGAAATATTCCACAGAAGGGAGTTATTTTAGGCAGAAAGAAACAGGTAAGCAGTCCTTAACTTTCTCCCCTATTCCTTTTTCTTACTTCGGGAGGCCCAGTGTGGTGGTGAGAAGAACAAGAAGGCACTCAACATTTAGGACAGAGGGATATGCATATGATGAGAAACAGGGATAATCCTTCCCACCTGTGTGGTTCCTCTGAGGACTTCAGATCTGCCTACATGTTGAAGAAGTTTGAGTTTTAGGCTTCAGGAGCATTTCCTTAAAAACCATTGTCGGACCAGGCATGGTGGCTCGCACCTGTAATCCTAGCACTTTGGGAGGCCAAGGTGGGTTGGTCACTTGAGGTCTGGAGTTCAAGACCAGCCTGACCAACATGGTGAGACCCTGTCTCTACTAAAAATACAAAAAAATGAGCTGGGCATGGTGGCACATGCCTGTAGTCTCAGCTTCTCAGAGGCTGAGGCAGGAGAATTGATTGAACCCAGGAGGTAGAGGTTGCAGTGAGTGGAGGTTGCACCATTGCACTCAAGCCTGGGCAACAGAGCAAGACACCGTCTCAAAAAAAAAAAAAAAAAAGGATAGTGTTAACTTTGTCTTCACCCACTCAAAGATTATTTGGTTGAGCTATATTCCATAGAGACGTTACAGTGTTCAGGTATCTGATTTAGGAAAGAAAAAAAATCCCTTCTTTAATCCAAGGAATGTAATGCAAACAACTTGGGCCTGAGTCAGTGAGTCTTCTAAGAAGCCTTCAAGGCTGTTAAAGATCCAGTGATGGGAGAAACCTGATCCAGTATAGCAGGGCCAGAAGAAGCTGCAGGACTAGGCAAGGAGCTTCACCAAGATGTTGATCTCCTGGTTATCTATACTTCTGCCTCAGTATGATCTGAATTGCCAATGAGAAAGATTGAAATACAGATTCCTTCCTTCAAGTTCCTTAGCAGTCACAGAGTGGAGGTTAATTATAAGGCTAAAAGCAATCTTGGGTTGTTGGAAGAACTTAGAGGAAAGCACCTTTCAACTTCTTGTTATTAATCATTTTTGTCTCTAGAAATCAAGAATTTGAACGATAACAACTGCTTTCAAAAATAAACCACAACTTTGTGCAGTATTACCTGACAAGCTGAAATGCATTGTTAATGAGACTCGCCCGGTCATTACTGCTGAGTGCTGTGTGTGTTGCTTTTAAAAGGCCAGTCAAAGAGTCCCATCCGTCATTCTCGTAATGTACGATGTAGTAGCCACTCATGCCTACATTAAATTTGATCCATTCCACCTCTTCTGGGAGGATGAGCACATCTAGAGTAAATAAAATAAATCAAAGCTCCATTTGCTCCCTTGCCTGATGAAAGCTTTTCTGATCAGAGACTGGGCAAGGAAAATAGAGATGAGTTTAATACTGAACAACTTGAAATCATCACTTACTTCTTTCAGAAACCAGAAAACAGCAACTCAATAGACAAAAGCTAACACTAGCTTTAAACATCAATTTTGTAAGAGTTATAGATCTATGAAAAGAATGTGCAACCACATCTCTGGCCATACATATGATATAACCTAATAATGTTAACAAAGTAACAGGGAATGTTCACTGGTAATCCCTCCTTTTTAGCATTATATAATTCGACTATTGTAATCTCTATCTGGCAAGATATTGGCCATTCTTCTTTGAAACCAGAAAGCATTTTCAATCTGATCCCTTTTGCTTTAACCAAGATAAATAGCAAAAGAAATAGCATTTCAATCCTACACGTTTTCACATTCCTCCTTGAATTAAACTCGTTATTTCCAAAACAAATTACCTGTTTTTGTTTTCAACAAAAATCGATGGACCGTGTCTGATTTGCTAGTGATGAATGTCAATGGAACATGCCACAGGTACCTAAAAGAAAGGAGAGATGGATTGCTCATTTGCTGATTCAATTCAACAAGCAGTTACTAAATCACATGTCATGTGCCAGGCACTGGTTGATTTAGAACAAGATAGTACCAAAACTGCTATGGCCAAGTTCTCAAAACATCCCAAGTTTGTTTTCCAGCTTTGTAAGGAGTGTCAGCTCAGGCACTATTTCTCTTTCTTGGACTCCTTGAGTAGAGCTAGGAATTTGGACTTATGTGAACCCTGAAAGCCTTTTTACAGTGATTGGCTGATTCTATCTCAGATGCCTGACTTTAGGAGTCACGTGTCGCCTGAACTGTATACTAGGAAGAACACAATGTCACCTCCTTGGCATTCCTGTCAATGATATGTAAGCTAAATATGATCATGGAGAAACAATAGAAAATCCAAATTGAAAGACATTCTATAAAATAACTGGCCTGTACTCTTCCAAAATAATATCAAGAAGCTCAAAAAAGACTGAAGAGTTGTTTCAGAAAAAATGGAGACCAAAACCATGCAACAACTAAATAAAATATGTGATCCTGTATTGAATCCTAAATCAGAACTTATTTTCTGTTTTGCTATAAGGATATTTTTAGGACAATTGGAAAAAGTTGAATGGGATTTGTAGATTAGATAATAGTAATGTATCAAGTATATTTCCCTATTTTGATAATTGTACTATGGTTATGGTTATACAAGTGAATCTTCTTGGGTTTTTTGTTTTTGAGATGAAGTTTCACTCTTCTTGCCCAGGCTGGAGTACAGTGGCAAGATCTCAGCTCACTGCAACCTCTACCTCCTCAGTTCAAGCTACTCTCCTGCCTTAGTCTCCTGAGTAGCTGGGACTACAGGTGCCCACCACCATGCCCGACTAATTTTTATATTTTTAGAAGAGACAGGGTTTCACCATGTTGGCCAGGCTGGTCTCAAACTCCTGACCTCAAGTGATCTGTCCACCTCAGCCTGCCAAAGTGCTGGGATTACAGGCGTGAGCCACCACACCTGGCCGTGAATGTTCTTGTTTTTTAGAAAATACTATGCTGAAGCATTTAAGTGTGAAGGAGAATCATGTCACCAACTTACTGTCAAACAGTTCAGAAAAACATAAGCCAAGTATATATATGCACACACACACATAGATATGTATACAGGTGTCTATATAGATAGATGGATATAGATTAATCAAGATTTAAAGCCTCCTTAATCCTTTTGGGAAGATGGAAGATGGAGGTGTGTATATGTGTGTGTGTGTATACACACACACACACACATACGTATATATAGAGAGAGAGGTGAAGAAAGTAAAGAAGAGTTATATCTAGTAAAGGATACATGGGAATTGTGGTGCTATTCTTGTAACTTCTCTATAAGTCTGAAACTGTTTCAAGATAAAAGAATTTTTTAACGGTGTCTATCTGGAGTCAATCTAGTTGCAGCATCTTGTTTCTAATAATATTCTTCTATAGCATTAAGCTTACAAACAGGTTCCAAATCTAACTCAGAAGACGACAACCAAGTCTTTCATAATTCTCAGAAATCACCTAACTTATGCTGTCCTTAGCTCCAGCCAAATGCTAGGCACTATTGTAATCTAGTAGCAATTGCTCAGGTTGGAGCTGATTTCAAGCCAGTAACCAGAAATTACCATCCTATCAAATTACAAAATATGAATGTTAAAGTAATTATATCATAAACTTTATTGAGATGAACCAAGGTTTAAAGCCTCCTTAACCCTTTTGGGAAGATAAGGACAGGGAATATAAGTCAACTTCATAGCTACACAGATGCAGTTGAAATATTTTGGCAGTAGCGGTAAGGGCATTATTTCAAAAGCAAGGTTTCATCCTACAAGGCAGACATTACCTAGACAACAAAGCAGATTTTACTCTGTGAGCATTACCCAGTGTCTGGGGTGCCGTCAGATCCCTTCAGGTAGTGCTCTTGCTTCATGTGCACGTTCCTCCCGCTCACTGTGATGGTTATCAGGGGGAAACCCTTCTGCAGTGTCCAAGTGTTCATCATGCTTTTCACATCCAGGCCTTCCTGATGCCAGTGCTGGTGTGTACACAAAAAGGCATACACATCACCCACTTAATCCAACTCTAAGAAAAGACAGAACACCAGCTCATGCTCAAACAGTCCCTACCAGTTGCCAAGTCCCTCTTTGGAGCGCTTTCTGATCCCTTCCTCCGCTGTCTCCAGCCATCACACCTCTAGTAGAGTACCAACTGTTTGCTTGCCATTTTCCTCCACTACACGTGTGTCTAGAGGACAAGCAGCATACCTAGTTCTGCCAGGCACACTTTGGAGCTGGCAATAACACTGGGCACAAATCAAGCATGTGAATGAAGGAAGGAAGAGAAGGGAGAGAAAGTGCCAGCTTTTCAGTACCTACATAACTATGCTGGTTTTCAGACAAGCGAGGTGGAAACAATGTTCAGTCAAGAGCCTGTGTTTCTAAAGTGACAACACACAGATGACCACCTCACTCAACAAGTAGTGGGAACTCAAAAGGAACTATGTTCTTTGATACAAAAAAAGCTTTTAAGAAAGGATTTAAGAGGTAGTAAAGGCCGGGAGCTGTGGCTCACGCCTCTATAATCCTAGCACATTAAGAGGCTGAGGTAGGCAGATCACTTAAGGTCACAAGTTCAAGACCAGCCTGGTCAACATGGTGAAATTCCGTCTCTACTAAGAATACAAAAATTAGCTTGGCATAGTGGTGCCTGCCTGTAATCCCAGCTACCTGGGAGGCTGAGGCAAGAGAATCACTGGAACTACGGAGGCAGGGGCTATAGTGAGGTGACATCACACCACTGCATTCCAGCCTGGGTGACAGAGTGAGACTCTGTCTCAAAAAAAAGGTAGTATAAAGATAAAATGTGCCACAGGAAGAATCCAGAAACTACTGAATAAACCAATTTCTAGAAACAAAAAAAGCCAAGAAAATAAAAATATAAAAAGAAAAAGAAAGATAAAATTCTATTGAATCTCCAGACTCACCCTCAGCTTCCCCTGAAAACATCCCATAAGACCAGATAAACAGAGACTCAGGCCGTTTTGTGACTCGAGGTTATGAAAACTTTATAGTGTAGCAGTTAAAAATGTGAGTTCGATCTAACTTCAAACCTCTCCTCTGCAATTTACCAATCATATGTCTTTGGATTTCATGTTCTCAACTTTAAAAGTAGGGATAGTAATAGTCCCCAGCTCATGGGTTTATTATGAAGAGTAAAGGAGATAATACATGTAAGCGCTTAACATGTGCCTGATACATGGCAAGTGTTCAAGAATGCTCACTGACAAATCTTTGTACAAATGCAGAGCTCTGGAAATGACTGACATATCCTTTTGACTGCTACAATGCAGCTGTAATCTGCTGTAGAAACATGTCATAAATCCACTGCTGTCCAAAGTGAAGCTGAAGAAATTAGTACCAGTGAGAAGCATTACCAAAGAAAGCTCTGCAACCCTCCTGTATACAGTTTCAGATAAATTGAAAAAGATTATGAGTCTGGTATAGTTTAAATGCAGTCTTATCTGGAATGAGGGTGATATAATCAAGAACCTCAGAAAGTCTGGCACAGAGCTATCTTTTAAAGAATATGTAGTAAAACAATGTGCTTGGGGGAACATGTAGAGATGTAGAAACTTACTGAGGATGAAGATGAATGCTGACTTCTAGGGCAAAAGCCATCCATCTCTTGTATGCCATATGTAGGGCAAATCTAAAACCCAAAATAAACACATCACTCTTATTTCTATAGAAAACAAATCTTCTCAGAGGGATTAACATGATGCAGGGAAAACAAAACAAGATGATAAGCCTGTCAATCCCAAATGCAGAGATATTCAAAAACATACTCACACTTGCCATACTATCCCACAGGTCCTCGTTTTTTGTATTTTTATAGCTATGCTTCTGGAGATACTGTACAATGCCAATTCTAAATGCATCAGCACTAAGATACTCCCTTAGCATATTCAGAATACAAGCTCCCTGAAAAGATAATAGAAATAATTGTTATCTACAGTTTTTGGTTGCAATCTCATCTGAAATCCCATATTCTTTTGCAATAAAACACATTTCTTAGAAAAGGCAACTGCAGTAACATTGTTAATGTCTGGCAATTTGCGAAACAGGGTAAGCAGGTTTAACCTGGACCTGTTTAGGCAGGGGATTTGTCTAATGTGATTGTTTATGCTCTCAGCCCACTGAAGCCCTTATTTTCTATCAGGAGCCATGCCTCTCCGTGGGGTAAATTAGCAGCATCTGTCAACTCCCTTTGTTCACATGTGAATGGATAATGGTGCTGATCAAACATTGGACCTTGAGCCACTATCTGGCTCTCCCTCTGCCAATTCAGGGCAGGTCTAGAGACAGGCAGGTACAACAAGGGGTGGAACACTAAAGGTGGAAGCAGAGGTAGAGGCCAGGGGAAGGAAAAGTGGCTATGTCCAGGGAGCCCAGGCAGCCTAGAGCACCAGAGGGCTGATGGGGCTGGAGTCACAATGAGAAGGGGGACAAGATTATTCCCAGACACCCTGTATTCCTGGGCAAAGGGCTCCTTTCCTCTCCACTCCCATTACCACGAATGGTGAATCACAAACTCAAATGCCTCCAGTGGCATATGACAGGGTATATAAATGAAAGAAGTAGTCCAAGGATAAGAAGAATGCTCTTACATTCTTTTTCCCCTGGACTTTCAACGGAAACATGCAAGCAAGAAACACGTTTCTGTTTGCTACCAAAACAACAGCCACGCACAGATGACAAATGGCAGCTCATTCTCAGCCTCAGTGAGGAGAAGACGGTAGAACAGTTGGGAACGGTAGGGAAAGTGGAACAGCAGAGCCCTGATCTTACAAATAGTGGACAACTTAGCTCCAGCTTCTGCTGCAAAGGAAATACAGCGGCCAAATCCTCCTTCTTCTCCCCCAAGAGAAGCTAGAAATCTAGATTTTTACATAGAATCTCCCAATTATTAAATTGTGAGCAACAATCCTCAACTCTGTTACTAAACACTGTGCAAGACAGTTATTTGCATTTCAACAATATTAACTGTTTCTGAAGGTCCTGAAAAGTAAGCTACATGAGGGCAGGAATTTTTATCTAGTATAAAGTTGATGCTCAATAACCGAAACACCTGTTTGTTGAATGATGAATAAAAGCAGAGGTTCCGTAAGCCATGGATTTTCAACCCAAGAAAGAGTATATGAAGAACTTCCCACAAAATGATCTTTAGGGTTATGAGCCAAACTGCAAGTTAGGCCTAAAAGAGTTAACTGCAGCCAGCAGGGGTCAAGAGAGAAGGTATTCAATCTGGGTTTAACCCCACAACCTTGCCTATAACTTCTCCGCCCCAGTATGTATAACTTTAGTATCCAAACTATATCCCTATACTCAATCTACTTTTACCTTATCATAAGAAACATCATCAAACATCTCCCGGATCTGAGCAGGATTCTCCACAGCTGTAGACACAGGGTGTGAGGAATTTAAAGCATCTACCTCCATCGCACTGAAACATTTGCCAAAGAAATAATCTTTCTATTGAGACAGAAGAAAGAAAACATCACCTATGATTTACATTCAGATAAAAAATGTCAAAGGAGGGAGGTTTATCTGAGACAAGAAGCCTATACTTCACATTTTGGGGCAAACCTATTCCATCTTTCCTAATATTTATGAAATGAAATAGAATTACTGTCTTCTAAAAACCACCTACGAAACAATGATTTTAGGCAAACATTATAGATTTTGTTCATCTTAAATACTTCAGAATAAAGAAAATTTCATATTAACCTAAAAATGAAACCATTATGCCTATAGCCAAACAGCAACAAAACAAGAAACTAAACTGTATAGTAATTTCAACATTTCCAATCATTGTCTATACTGTTTTAGAGCAAAAATATTTAGCTTTAAAAATGTGATGAAAAGAAATGGAGAACCTTAACCTTAACATATTATCCTTTGAGCACAATAGCTCAAAGGATAATATGTATTCATAATCATTGTTTTTACCAAAGATTATATAGAAACAAGAAAATATTTATGATCCATTATAGTGAAATATTGATATATACTTTATAATTATGTTCACAGGCAGATGAAAATAGGAAGCAGTAAGTATTTACAAATGAAAAGAGTCATTGGAGTAGGATGAAAAAATTTTACATAAAGGAAGTTTAATTTTGCTATATGTGATTTTCTCAAGTTAAACATGGTGATTTAAAAAACAAACCATATGGCAGTTCCAGAGCAATAAATTTGCGACCCAGAAGCCTAGGTTGTTATACAATCAGATGTACAGTCACCTTAAGTATAACTCATTTGATTTGGCAAATAGGGTCCTATTGAGATAACAGCAATGTGTACCTAATAATTCTGCAATGAGCAACCTGAAGGTTGGGAAAATTAAATGGAATGTTTAGGCTGCCATCATTTCTATTTCTTTGATATTAAGAAAGATAAAATTTGACAATTCCAAACAATCACAGATTCACAACTGAGTTTGCAAGTAAGTCTTTGTGATATATCTTGAAAGTTCATTAGCATTTTTGCAACATGATTCATATCCAAATTGTCAAGGAAATTATCAATGAAATGTTTTTCTAAGTTCTATATTAAAAGATTGGGAAATATTTTCCAGCAATATTGAACAAAACAACACATTAACCTAACATGTAAAAAGATAAATAAGTACTTACAACTTTCAGTTCAGGATGGGTCACGCTGACAGACACAAACTCCATAAATTTGGCAAACCCCTCATTTAGCCAAAGGTCATTCCACCATTCCATAGTGACCAGGTTCCCAAACCACTAAAAGGACAACATGACTCAGTTTATTCACACATTTTCATGGAGACTGAATACCTATTAACTAGACTGGCAGCCATAAGCAAAGACATTCAGAAAGAAGTATATTTTAGATGTCTAATATAAGTTTATGAATGTTAACATATATTTATAGGACTGATATTTAATGAAGGTAAAAATAAAAAACTTTTATAAAACATTAAACCTAATGCTTTGCAGAAACAGTTTTTCCTAAGAAAAAAAGACAAAGTACAAATTATAATAAATAAATAGCTTTATATGTCCCATAAAAGCAATATAAACATAGTTTATACTTTTTAAAATGTGAGTGAGCTTATACCTGGTGAGCCAGTTCATGGGCCACAAACATTGTGATGTGAAGCTTACTTGATGCAGAAGACTTTTCTGCATCAAACAACAGAGCAGATTCTCTATATGTTGTCAGTCCCCAGTTTTCCATAGCACCAGACTGAAAGTCGGGAATAGCAGCAAGATCTTGGGAAGGAAATAATAAAATACATTATCAATCTCTAAGCTATACATTCCCCTGAACATGGATATCTTCAGAATGGATAGGTGTTTGAACCAAAGGAAAAGCTAAGCTACCTGTGTAGAATCATGGAGCTCTAGAATGGAAGAACCTTTCACGATGGAGAAAAAGAGGCTCAGTGACTCAGCATCACTTTGCCGTAAATGTGGCAAAATCAGACTTGCGACTTGCATCTCAGGCCTCTTTTTTTTTTTTTTTTTGGAAACAGGGTCTCACTCTGTCACTCATACTGGAGTGCATTTACAGTTGTGTAATTACACCTCACTGCAGCCTCAACCTCCCAAGCTCAGGTGATCTTCCCACCTCAGCCTTCCAGGTAGCTAAGACTACAGGAGTACACCCCTATACTCAGCTAACTTTTTTGTATTTTTTGTGGAAACAAGGTTTTGCCATGTCACCCAGGCTGGTCTCAAACTCCTGGGCTCAAGTAATCCACCTGCCTAGGCCTCCCAAATTGCTGAGATTACAAGACATGAGCCACCGTACCGGGCCTCTTCAGGCCTCTTGAGTCCATTTCTAACCTTCTGATGATGAGTTTGGAAATTCAAAAACTTAACAATTGTAACAATCCACTCTATTTTGGATGCTCAAGACCCACAATAGTTTTAAGGGCTTATGTAAGAAAGAAAATGCAGAGTGTCTTACACCATATAAATCTATTCATTCAAAACAGTTTATTGAGTATCCTCTGTGTTCCTGCCAAGCAGGTGCCAGGAATGAAAAAATGTGGCTTCTTCCCTCTGCTGTCTGCCCACTAATAAAATCAGAAGGCAAAAGAGTCCCCATGCCATGTGCCTCAGGAACTGTACAAAGATCTGCTTTCTTTACTATCACTAGAAGTTACTGTACATATCAAGGGTGAGGAGAAGCTCAGAAAGATCAACTACAGGTTTGTCACTTGCTGGGGTTTTTATGGCTTGAGGGGCTGCTGAGGTAACCACAGGGATGCACCAATTATAATGACAAATCTATGACTGTGTTCATCAGACGTTATGTGTAATATCTGTGCAAAATCTCTACCTTGTTTGGGTAGGGGATATGGTATGCTGAAATAATCCTCATAAAATTCTAGAAGAGTCACTGCAGCATCCAGTGCATAATCTGCTTGATTTATCTTGTCTGGCACAGCATATACAGAAACCTAAAGAGAAAGGCACAAGAAAGGAATGCAAATACCTTAAGTGGCTTCTCTCCACATTGTATGGAAGACTGACATTAACGTCTTTATATTGTGGGAGATGGTTGCCGATACTGAAGAAAATAATTAGGAATTACATTTCTTGCATTAATGCTGACTGTTCCTGGTCAATCCCCCTTCTGGAAACAATGACAAATGCTGGATAACATATACAAAGTCTTCTTACATGTGTTTATGAGATGGCAAATGAGAAAGTACGATTTAGAAGCAAAAGCAAAATGACAGCTGGACCCTCTGATGTCCTGCGAGCACTGCAACCAGCTTTAGCCCGAAGGCACTAGCCCAACACAGCTACACTTGAGCTTTGGTTCCGATGGCGTTGAAGGACTCAGGAGACAAGAGACCAAGTCCAGGGCCTGCCCAAAGTAGAAAGTCTAACAAGACATACAACCCCTGCATAAAGCTAGAACCCAAAGGCCAGGCCTTCAGTGTAAAGGTAAACTAGAAATAACTACCCTTTCTCAAGGAAACTACAAGTAAAGTGATCCCTGGGCCAGTAAGTACTCCCAAGAGTACTTACTCTGCAAGAGCAAATACATTTTCTCTCTGGAATAATCCACTTTAGAATCAGGCAACATAAGCTCACAGACATAATTCACAATACAAACAAAGAAACAAGATACCATAAGCGAGAGTCAGCAGAAACAACAAACCACAAAATCAGATACACAAATACTTCAGATAAAACAATTACCAGACACAGAATATATAATATGTATGCTTAATGTGTTTAAAGAAATTAAAGAATTAAAAATATTAGTATAGATTAGACATTATAAAAATAATCATTTCTAAGAGATCCAGATAAGTGGCAAAACAATGGGCAGGTGTTTTTGCTGATAGTTTCACTGCTGAATTAAGAATGTTTCCTTCATCTAAGTCTCAAGTCACCTTCAAATCACCAGGTAAGTAAAGGTATCTCCACAATAATAAGAAGTCTCAGCACTAGAGGAACAAAAGCTATTCAGCAGTGAATCCCCATCTATTCAGGCCCCAGTGAAAACCAGCACAAATGTATAAGGTGTCTTCATATAAGGTATCCCCTCCTCCCCTCAGAAAAACCTGTTTGCATTCCGAGCCATGGCACACAGTTGTATAGGTTGCTCACTATGCAACAGTACCCAGATGAGGAACACCTGCTCCTTGAAACAAGATTTTTCTCTCCAGCAGTCCAGTATTCCCTGGCCCAAATGCCCTTCCCCACAGCCTCTGGCTATTTCAAGCAGGTTCTCTATCTTCCTTATCATAGCCAGAAATCCCCTGCCAGATAGTAAAATTTACTTCCAAACTGCAGAAAGAAATAACCAGAAGCAACCTTAGAGACCATTGCAGGATCTAGTCCAGGTTATACCTTCCAAAGAAGTAAATACTAAGTTCCAGAGGGAATAGGCCAAGGTTAGAGAGTAAGTCAGCGGTGAAGCCAGGAACATGACTCAGGCCAGGCCACACTCTCTCCATGTTGTTATTAGAACTTCACTATACAAATCAGCATCTGTGACAATAGCCTGGCCAACCATCCCGGTTTGCCTGAGGTTGAGGAGGTTCCCAGGATGCAGGACTTCTGGGATTTTGTTATTTGGTTTTTTGTTTGTTTGTTTAGACACGTGGTTTTCCTCTGTTGCCTGGGCTGGAAGACACAATCATACCTCATTGAAGCCTCAAACTCCTGGTGCCAAGGGATCCTCCCACTTCAGCCTCCCTAGCAGCTAGGACTACAAGGAACCATGCCTGGCTAATTATTTTATTTTATTTTTTGTAGAGACATGTTTTCACAGGGTAGTCTCAAACCTGTGGCCTCAAGCGATTCTTTTGCCTCAGTCTCCCAGCGTTGGGTTTACAGGCATGAGCCACTGCACTCAGCCAGACTTCCAGTTTTAAAACCAGCACAACCAGGCAAACCAGAGCAAGTTGGTCATCATATGTGAGAATCCTAGACTCACCTTGACTCCACTTTTGGTCATCTTGCTGACAGATGCAAAATCTGAAATAATGAAGGCCACCAGATAGGTGCTCATCTTCACAGTGACATCAAAATGGTCTTCTATGAGTCCTTCAGCAATAGTCACAGATTTCACCTAAAATCAGAATCATTCAAATTATCAAGTAATCCAATTATCCAATACACCAAACATGAGAAAATTCCTAATTACCAAACATAATATTAAAAGTATATCAATCCCAGCACTTGGGGAGTCCGAGGCAGGCAGATTGCTTGAGCTCAGGAGTTTGGAACCAGCCTGAACAACATGGGGAAACCTTGTCTATACAAAAAAAATACAAAAATTAGCCCTGTGGGTAGTGCATGCCTCTAGTCCCAGCTACTGGGGGGCTGAGGTGGGAGGATGGCTTGAGCCAACAAGGTGGCGGTTGCCGTGAACCAAGATTGACCCACTGCACCCCTGCCTGGGCGACAGAGCCAGACCCTGTCTAATGACACTTCTATAATTACTTTAAAAGTTATCTTTCCTGGCCGGGCACGGTGGCTTAAGCCTGTAATCCCAGCACTTTGGGAGGACGAGGCGGGTGGATCACGAGGTCAACAGATCGAGACCATCCTGGTCAACATGGTGAAACCCCGTCTTTACTAAAAAACACAAAAAATTAGCTGGGCATGGTGGTGGGTACCTGTAATCCCCAGCTACTCAGGAGGCTGAGGCAGGAGAATCGCCTGAACCCAGGAGGTGGAGGTTGCGGTGAGCCGAGATCGTGCCATTGCACTCCAGCCTGGGTAACAAGAGCAAAACTCCGTCTCAAAAAAAAAAAAAAAAGTTATCTTTCCAATATCTAATTGTAATTTAGATTTAAGGTCAAACTGTTCTACTCAATTTCTTTTTCATTGAGATATAATTCACATACCATAAAACTTACCATTTTAAAGTTTACAATTCAGTGGCTCTTAATGTGATCACAAAGTTGCACAACTATCAACACTCAACTTCTTTTAAATAATTCAGGTGATTGCAAACAGACTAATAACTGGCATATGTGGATTGATAACATGGATGAGACAAAGCAAAACTGAGACTGTGAGTTTTGCCAAGATGCGGCTAGTCCACATGTCCTTAAATACAGGACATGTGAATTATCTGGAAATTTTGAGAATTATCTGGAATGCAATGTCAAGCATATACTCAATGGGGAAAATACATAACCCTCTAGCACCTAAAAAGAGCTTCCATTCTTCTATATAACTGAAAATACCTATACCTGGGCCTGATCCTGCAAAGCTTCTTCCAAACTTAGATTTGCTTCATTGGAATCACCTTTTTAAGTGCAATCATAGCGTAAAGGTGGGATATGGTTAACAGAGGTACGGTCTTGGAGGTCTGCCCCCAAAGAAGAAAGTCTAATACCTCAGCAATGAGAAGCACTGAGATGAGACCTTGGAGAAAGAATCACCCAGAATTAGCTGGGTGCAACCATGGTAACAGGCATTTTCCCTGTAATCCTATATTCTTGTCTATTGCTATGCCCTCATCTTTTTTTTTTTGAGAGAGAGATAGGGCCCTGCTATGTTGCCCTGGCTAGTCTTGGACTCCTGACCTCAAGTAATCCTCTTCTTCTGCCTCTCAAAGTACTAGGATTACAAACATAAGCCACCTCACCCGGCCCTCATCCTTCTTTTTTTTTTTTTTTTTAAGATGGAGTTTCGCTCTTGTTACCCAGGCTGGAGTGCAATGGCACGATCTCGGCTCACCGCAACCTCCGCCTCCTGGGTTCAGGCAATTCTCCTGCCTCAGCCTCCTGAGTAGCTGGGATTACAGGCATGCGCCACCATGCCCAGCTAACTTTTTGTATTTTAATAGAGACGGGGTTTCACCACGTTGACCAGGATGGTCTCAATCTCTTGACCTCGAGATCCACCTGCCTCGTCCTCCCAAAGTGCTGGGATTACAGGCGTGAGCCACCGTGCCCGGCCGCCCTCATCCTTCTTAATACCCATCAGCCACCAACTTCTGGTCATTTGGTCATTCAAACTAATTCTGCTAGCCAGCCTTAGATTACTCTGAGAGGATCTCAAATCCTCTTTTCTTTTTAAATGCATTCTGGTTCTGCCCACGTACAACAAAAATTTCCTTTTCTTTTCTTTTTTTACAGAGTCTCGCTCTGTCACCCAGGCTGGCGTGCAATGACGTGATCTCGGCTCACTGCAACCTCTGCCTCCCGAGTTCAAGCGACTCTCCTGCCTCAGTCCCCCAAGTAGCTGGGATTACAGGCATGTGCCACCACACCTGGCTAATTTTGTTAATAGAGACAGGGTTTTACCATGGTGGCCAGGCTGGTCTTGAACTCCTGACCTCAGGCGCTCCGCCTGCCTCAGCCTCCCAAAGTACTGGGATTAAAAGCATAAGCCACCGCACCTGGCCAAAAATTTCCATTCTCTCGTTGTTAATTATTAGGAAAGTAACCTGATTAAATTAATTCAAATTTAAATGTGGTTAATTTCTGCCCCATGCCCCAAAGCTTCAATGTTCCAATGGTATATATTTTGTTTTTCTGGTCTCTAAAAAGATATTTTGAGACCCCATTGTTCTCTCCCTCAGCTCAACATCTGCAGCTTGAGCTCAGACCACTCATATTAGATTTCTGTTAGTGAGAAGTGTTTCTGTCCAAAGGGACAAGCTTGCATTAGAAGTCTTCCTATCTTAAAAAAAAAAAAAAAAAAAAAGAATAAGTTTTCCTATCTTCAACAAGTGGATCCTGGATATTCATGTATTTAGACTGTAGCATCTTCATGGAGCTTCCAAAGCTGCAGGCCTTCCCTCTACAAGCCTACAAATTTCTCCTCTAATCCTGTTTGGTCCTTCAGTCTCTCCTGTCTCCTTCCCAGCCCTGATCCTTTGTTCTCCTAGAACTATGACTCACCAATTCAAGAACTCACTTCTGTCCCAGCGAAGAATACCATAAAACTGGGGGAGAGGACTATATTTTGAAAAAGCACATTCTGTATTTTAAATTTATATTAGACAAACAGCATAATTGTTTCTGGTCTTTTCATACACAAGGGTAAAAGTGGGGACAAAAGCCCTTGGCTGGTAGGAATTTGCAGAAGAGTGTTTTTTACAGAAGAGAGCTCTCTGGCATGGGGATGGGAGATGCGAATCTTGTTTGAAGAAGGCATCCTTATGGTACTCGAAGGCAGGTATAGAGTTTTAAGGTTGGGAAGTACCATACTGGAGGTTGGTCTGTGGCTCTCAGTGTTTCTCCATGCTAAGACACTGCTTCCCTGGTCAGCACAGGGATGAAGTCCATCCCTCAGGACTCTAGACAAAGCCTATTCTACCCTGAGTCTCATCCCCAGTGAGTTTCTCTCAACAAAGGATGTGCTTACAGGAGGTGTTACACACCAGTTGCAGAATGATGACCCAGCTGATGCTTTTCTAAACTACCAGAATCAAAGGATAATGGCACTGAATAGTTTTATTCATTTCTAGCAACTTTTAAAAATCAGAGAAAATGCTGTCTACCTCTGCTTTGAAATTGGACAATAATGGTTTCCCTTGGGAAGCTAAGCTATCTATCATTACTTACCTTTGGCAGCATAATATTCGGAAAAGATTACTTTTATTCTCTTTTTCTGTCTGCCCAATTTTGTACATTCAGTTATAAATTATATAGTGAATATTACTATATTGTATATGTAAATTCTAGAAAATTACTATATGCCAAAAATATGGCCTTATTAAAAAAGCATTCTCTTCAAAATAATTTTAAAAGATCATATGAGAAAATGAGGTTGAAAGTGCTTTGTGAACGGCACTACTATTTAAACCTAACCTGAATTTCTTACTCCACTTCCCTCCATCAGCATGTGTAACCTGGAATGTCACTGTTACTGAAATCTTGCATTTTTAGGGGCAGTTTTTACTTTGATTACATATAACTGTGGCTTGAAACAAAAGCATGGGGTGTAAATGAAAAGAAAAGTTAGCAACTATCTGCCAGGCAATAAAACAAAACAGGTGAACCAATGTTGACTGTCCCTGGGGTAGTGTAAGTCACAGAGAATCAGTAGATTTTCCTGTAGCAAATACCTAGGAGTGCAGACTCACCAATGGCATATTGGAGATGGCTAGATGCCTTGGCTCTCTTCTAATTTTGATTGAGAAACTTGCTTTGAAGGCAGGTTCATCAAAGCAGGGAAAGGCCATTCTAGCTGCAGTGGGTTCAAATTGTGTTGATGCAAGTATCCTAAAATTAAGGCAGGTGAAATAAAAATTGAGCACAAAGCACCGGGAACTCTAAACCAGGTGTTTGTTTGCTTTTTAATTCCTAAAGTTACTATAAGATGGATGGATTTTACTACTAAAAATATTTTACATGACAAAAGCTATCATAAACTAAGTTAAAAGATAAGTTAGGCCAGGCATGGTCACGGTGGCTTACGTCTGTAATCCTAACGTTTTTTTGGGAAGCTGAGGTGGGAGGATTACTTGAGTCCAGGAGTGTGAGACCAACCTGGGCAACACAGTGGAACCCCATCTCTACCAAAAATACAAAAATTAGCCAAGCATGGTCGTGCATGCCTGTAGTCCTAGCTACTTGGGAGGCAGAGGTGGGAGGATGGTTTGAGCCCAGGAGGCAGAGGTTTCAGTGACCTGAGATTGCACCATTGCACTCCAGGCTGGGTGACAGAACCAGACCCTGTCTCAAAAAAAAAAAAAAAAAAAAGGAAACAAAACTGGGAAAATTCATTTAAGAGATATGTGAGAAAGAGAGGAAGAGTTAATAGCTTTAACAGATAGTGAGATCCTAAAACTGTGTAAAAGAACATCCAACAACCAAGGAAATCTCAGGCAAAGTCAGTTCATAAACAGGTAATTAATGAAAGAAGAACCTACAAATCATTAACAAACATATCAAAGGCTGCTCAACTTCCTTAATCAAAGTTATGTAAATTAAAATTATTTTGGAGCCTTTTTTGCTCTAAGAAGACTGCCAATATATAGTATTGGTGAGGGGTGAGAAAAAAATGACAAGAAATCAAAAATGTATAGGCTCTTTGATTTACCAATTTTACTTCTAGGCATTTATTCTAAAGAAATAATTTACAAAGATGTTCACCAAAGTGTTGTTGATACTGAAAAGTTGAAAATAACTTCATTTCTATTGCCAAAGGATTGAAGTTATTAATGTACAAACATATATTTTAATAAAATCATTAAAATGATGCCTAGTAATAATCATTTATATAAAATATCTTCCCAACGTATTAAGTTAAAAAATTTTCCTTGTAAAAGAGAAAAGATAACAATTCCACTTATATAAAATAACATATATGCACATCCAGAAAGAAGTCTGGGAGAATATTCCACTGAAATAGAAGCAGTGGTTAGTTGAGGGGGCTATGAGTGAAATAAATTTTACTTTTTTACCTTGATAAAATTGAAAAACAAATTAGTATAATCTACTAATAAATAAAATTCCATTTTAAAACTTGGCACAAAATCTCCCCCAAATAAGTCTCCTCCTTAAAAACAGAATCAAAGCAAGTCGAGTAGAGATCTCTAAAAAAAAGTTTTAACGGAGATGAAAGTATTTCCTCTAATAGGCTGCTGATAGGATTTGCTGAAGTCCTAACCTGTGCACGTGACCTTATTTGAACACAGGGTCTTTACAGGTATAATTGAGTGAAGAAGTGGCCACCAGGCTGGGCCCTAATCCGGTATGGCTGGTTTCCTTACAAGATGATGGAGACTGGGACACAGGGAAACAGAATGGCCATGGGACAACAGATGGAGAGACTGGAATGAACATGCAGCGCGCGGCATGGAGTGCCAGGGATCCAAGGCCACCGCCAGATGCTGGGAAGACACAAGGACGGATTCTATCCCACATCTGGAGGGAGCACAGGCCTGCTGACACCTTTATTTCAGATTTCCAGCCTCCAGACCTGAGAGAGAACACATTTTGTTGCTTATAGCCACCCAGTCTGTGCTTCATTACAACAGCCCTAGGAAACGAATGCACAGGTCAGGAAAATGAAACATGTTTATTATGTCTCTGAAATCTAACTACATAAACAAATAGATATTCACTCTGATATTCCCTGTGGGGGGGAAATTGGTTAAAATAGAATTTTAAAATGAGATTTAAAAGCAAGGGAAAAAGCCATTTTTAACACTATAAAGAAGATGCAAAAGCAAAACTGAAGATAAAGTTCAACAACAAAGGGAATTTTAAAAGACAATCCATCCGAAATAATGAATTTAGCATGGACAGCACTTGCAGTTTAAGAGAAAAAAAAATACCTCAGTTCCCCTTCCTTGGTTCTGTAGGTGCTTTTGTAAAATCCGTGGAGAGTCTCTGAAAGATTGCCAGCATAGTGAATGACAACCGTGTATAGGAGCCCTGGAAGGAGGGGCTCAGGAGCCAGCAGCGCAATTTGCTCCTGAGCGTGATGTTCCAGGACCTGCAGCGGTTCTTCTGACAGCCTCTCTCCAGCTCCCTTCCTGAGGGTGGCCGTAGATATCTGTAGGTGGTGACTATGCAGAATGATGGTGCTGGTGGGCTGACTGGCTGTGATTTCTACTTCCGTGGTTCCCCAGAAGGTCGACTTGGTGAGGTTTGCATGGATCAGGAGATCATAATGAACTGGGATGATGTACTCAGGAAGTCGGATTTTATTCCAAGGAAATAGTGTCCCATTACTACCTTTTGGAGATGCTTCACTGCTCTGACACCATGAAGGAGTGGACACAGTTAAGAGAGCCAACAGTGAAAAAAGCAGAAATGACATTGTTGCAAGGGACCATTTGAGGGACGGAAATACCATCTTCTTGCTCAAACTACCTAGTGGAACAAATGTACAAAAGCAAAAATACATGTCACTAAAATGTTATTGACACAACATAATTTCAGCATGTATCCCCAGCATTCACAGAAACAGACACAAACTCCCAAAAGTACTACGTCTTTTCCAGAGAATAAAGGGACCTTCCCTATGTTATGGTTTCATGTAAGGAAGATGTTTATGGTTAGCAATAATCATTAACACCTAGTAGAAAGCATCATTTCATGTTCAAAGTTTAAATTAACTCTATGTGTCAGGGTTCTTGGTTTTAAGCAACAGAACAAGCAAGCTCTGGCTGATGTAAACAGAAAGGGAATCATTAGGGGATCCTGAGTGGCTCACTGAATGGGTCACAGAGTTGCAGGACATTTGGGAAACCAAGCTCACGAAATAGGCAAAACCAAAACCACTTGAGAGGAACATCTGACCAAGCTACCACTCCTCACTGACACTGGACCTTGGAGAAAGCCACTGTCGTGCCTTGGAAATCAAATGCCGTCACTGCTGCTGCCGCCACCACTAGAATGAGGTCTCCACTGCCCCTGGTAGTGATGGCAACCTTTAATAACATCAGTGTCTTCCTCAAATCGTCATGCCAAAAATTAATTACATATTTATTTAGCCAGGAAGAGATTAAAGAGTTCAATTTTCCCATTAGTTTGTGACAAACGTATCAGTCACCCACACTCTGTCTTAAAATCATCCACCAAGTATGTGTTGAATGCCTGTTACACACAGGCAGTGTGTGGAGTCCTGTGTGGGATAAAATAATACACAAGATACTGAACCTTTACCCTCAAAAACTTCAAAATCTGGAAGGACAGAAAACACACATGCACAAATAATAAAACACAATATGGAAAGTGTAAAATATTTTTAATATAATAATAAAAGGTGTTGGGAATAATGAAATTATATTTCCAAAGAGAAAGAGTGACTCTGACTACAGTGACTCCTTGGGATGCCTTCACACAAAAGCATTTGACTGTGAAAGGATACGTTAGATTTCTAAATGAAGGAGAGCATAAACAGGATCACAGGTAGAGCAAACCAGGGCAGGAGCTAAGCCACAAAGAGGGGACATAGAGGCAGCTCAGACAATTGATGTGGACAGAAGGGAACTCCCAGAGGACTTGATGGAGAATGGTTATATGAAAGGCAGGGAAAAGAGTAATTCCAAGATTCTACCAAGAACATGTGGGAGTCATGCTGCAGACCATATTTTGCACTTCATTTTAATGGCCATCAGACATAAAAGCAATGTGAATTTTAAGGGAGTTGGCCATCCATGCCCCAAGAATCAAATATAAGTTTTTATTTCTCTTATACAAAAACACACCTTTCTAATGGGCCTTTGCCAAGCAGGGCCCTACCAGGTGAATGCAAGTGATTGGCCCATCACCTCTTGCTCCAGTTGGGAAAAGCAGCAACCCTACAATGTGGAGCAGCAACCCTACAATGTGGATCCCTCGAAGTGTTCACAGTACATGGAATTCTCCTTCTCTGAGATGTCAAGTTTCTCAACTCTGGCTGCATATGAATGTGACCTAGGAAGCATTTAAAATTGTCAATGCCTGAGTCCTTATTGACAACAATTAGACTGGAATCTATGGTGATAAGATCAGGGTATGCTTTTTGGATTGTTTGATTTCTAGTTTGGGTTTTTTTTTTTTGTTTTTTTTTTAATAAAAACTGTCCAGAGATTTTACTGAGAAGCCAAGGTTGAACAGCTCATCCCGGCCAAACCCTGGCTTTCCCCTTTCAACTATATGTGATGAGATGCTACTTCAAGGCAATGACTCATGTACGTTCTTTAACCCCTCACTTCCTTGCTACCTTCCCAAATGCACAGCTCAAGGTACCTCCCTTCTCCTTACCTCTGGAGCAATATGGAGGCTAAACAGAAAGGATACCTACACAGTAAAGAGGGTCTTGGAAATCTCATAATCCCAGTTTAAAAGGCACCACCCAGATGAGACAGGAAGTGTGAACAGAGAGAACTTTTTTTTTCCTTTTTAGTTGGGGAACTAGAGAGTAAACGGAACTTGCGTTCTGCTTTCCATATGGAATTACTGGCAGCAACAGCTTAACGAGCATTGCCCTTGCCCCAAGATGGGATCCAGAGGGCTCTGTGAGGGTGGCAAGCTCAAGCATGTAAGGACTCTGAGAGATCTCCAACAGCCCCAGAGGAGATCCATAAATTCCAACTGGTTCTGAGCTGACAGAAAGGCTGATGGGCTACCGAAGGGGTTGGTACTGAGACCTGGTATCAGAGGGGTTGGGTCCATGCAGGGGCCAAAGAGAAACAGTTGTGCCTCAAGGAGGATGCAGTGCATGAGTGGGGCTTGGTTAAAAAAAAAAAACAAAAACATTTTGCACATGACTGGGGTGTGGTAAAAACTCCATGTAGTGAATAAAGGGCTTCACTGATAAATTATCCTATCAATTCCCAACAGTAGGCTACATCCAAGATTCTGTGACCATGTGCCAATGTGTTTAGCTCTTCTGAAAAATTTGCTCCTTTGGCTTTGCTTCCAAATAGTAAGTGTTGCAATTTGAAACATGGCCTTTCACGGTTGTGGCTGGTCTCCTAGGGTCTGGTTTTGCTAACAAGTTTCTGAAAGGGATGCAGTTAAAAAAAAGAAAGCTCTCAAAAACAGTAGTTTACTCAACATCAGCAGCTCTTCCAAAGAGAAGTACAATTCTCTTTGAAGTTAAACTGTACTAACACATAAAGGAATAGAAGCCAAGGAGGAAAAAGAACTAATATTTACTAAGCTCCTTCAAAGTGTCAGACACTTTGCACATGCTCACTCTCTCTAATAACCTATTCTTCTCATTTCAAGGTGAGGTAACTGAAGCAAAGAAACATTCATGTAACTTTGCCAAGTTCATACAACTTGTCCAAATGCAATCCAAGTCTGTGTGAGTATAAACTCCCTGCTCTTTCAGCTTCATCAAGATCTCTTCAATTTATTTTACTTTATTTTATTTTTGTTTTATGATGGAGTCTCACTCTTGTCACCCAAGCTGGAGTGCAGTGGTGCAACCTCAGCTCACTGCAACCTCTCCCTCCAGGGTTCAAGGAACTTTCATGCCTCAGTCTCCCAAGTAGCTGGGATTATAGGTATGTGCCACCATGCCCGGCTAATTTTTGTATTTTTAGTAGAGACAGGGTTTCACCAGTTGGCTAGTCTGGTCTCAAACTCCTGAGCTCAGGTGATCTGCTGCCCCAGCTCCCATAGTGCTGGGATTACCGGTGTGAGTCACTGCGCCCGGTCTAAGAGCACTTCTTAAACTTCTGCTTTTACTTTCTGATTTACTATTTGGTGCTCTACTCATTTTTCCTTTGCATGTTATCGAGACTCACAATGCACAGTTTTATTTAGAATGCCAAGTAGTAGACTCTGCTATTTTTTCTACAAATATGGTTACACACACACACACACACACACACACAGTAGATATACACATACATATACAAGTAAAATTATAAAGATACAGTAATATACATATTAGGCTTACAGCCAGAATACCTGGCTTTGAGTTCTTGCTCTGCCACCTACTGTGCAAGTTATTTAATCCCATTTTGATTTTCTTCATGTGTGAAATGAAATAATAATAATAGCTCTCTCACAAGATTGTGGTAAAGATTAAATGAGTTAAAACATTTTCAATCATTCATTCCACAAACACTTATTGAGAGCCTATTATGTGGGAGGGTTTTTTCTGGTATTATCAGTACAAGGCAGCACAGGTCCCTGATCTCAAAGAACTTAAAATCAGAGGTGGGAGTTTTAAGAAGTTTACACAAGAATTTTATAGCAACTAATTGTGGTTAGAGATATAAAGGAAAACACACATATACCAGAAGAGAATAACAGCAGACTGATTATCCAGGGAGGATCCAAGATGGCCGACCACTAACAGCTCAGGATTGTAGCTCCCAGTGAAAGCCCAGAGAACGAGACGACGCCACACTTTTAGACAAATTTTCGTCACTCACCGATCAGCCGATTCCCAGTGGAGGAGCCCCACGGGTGGCCAGCGCGACTCTTGTGGCCGCCGCAGCGGTTTTGCCGGCGTCTCGGCGCAGCAGCTCTTCATGCAGAGCCAACGGGACTGCTTCCCCTACTGACCGGAGTTTGGAGCTCCGGGAAGTCAGAGCCGCTTGTTGCAGACTCAAGAGGGAAGCCAGACCAGAGATTCCCGGGCAGAAGAGCACCATCAGTCTTACCGCTGCTATTTAGGCTGCCACAGTGGGTTGCTTGGATCCCAACACTGGGAATCAATAAGTCAGACGTCGACTCAGAAAACTAATTAGAAAGGCGGTTCATCTACAATGAAGGGAAAAAAACAGCCTAAGAAGGCCGAGTATACTCAAAATCAGAACCCATCAGCAACAGAACAAGCCCTGATGGAAAAGGACTCATCAGCAACCGAACAAGCCCTGATGGAAAAGGACTCATCAGTAACGGAACAAGCCCTGATGGAAAAGGACTGTGTTCCATTATCTGAAGTAGGCTTTAAAAGGTGGATGATAAGAAACTTCTGGGAGTTAAAGGAACTCGTTCTAACCCAATGTAAAGAAACTAAGAACTTGGAAAAACGGTTAGATGAAATGTTGAAAAGAACAGACAATATAGAGAGGAATACAAATGAACTTATGGAGTTGAAAAATACAACACGAGAACTTAGTGAAATATGTACAAGCTTAAACAGCCGAATGGATCAAGCAGAAGAAAGGGTATCAGAGGTCGAAGATCAACTTAATGAAACAAAACAACAAGACAAGAATAGAGAAAAAAGGATAAAAAGGAATGAGCAAAGTCTCCAAGCAATATGGGACTATGTGAAAAGACCTAATATACGCTTGATTGGTGTACCTGAATGTGACGGAGAGAATGAATTCAAGCTGGAAAATACTCTCCAGGACATTATCCAGGAAAATTTTCCTAATTTAGCAAAGCAGGACACTATTCAACCCCAGGCAATACAGAGAACACCACAAAGATATTCCTCAAGAAGACCAACCCCAAGGCACATAATCGTTAGATTTACCAAGATCGAAACGAAGGAGAAAATATTAAGGGCAGCCAGAGAGAAAGATCAAGTTACCCATAAAGGTAAGCCTATTAGGCTTACAGCAGATCTCTCAACGGAAACCCTACAAGCTAGAAGAGAGTGGGGGCCAATATTCAATATACTTAATCAACAGAACTTTCAGCCCAGAATTTCATATCCTGCCAATTTAAGCTTTACATTTGAAGGAAAAATAAAATTTTTTAGGAACAAGCAAGTACTCAGAGATTTTATTACCACCAGGCCTGCTTTACAAGAACTTCTAAAAGAAGCACTATACACAGAAAGGAACAACCAGTATGACCCTTTCTAAAAATACACCAAAAAGTAAAGAGCATTAACATAAAGAAGAATTTTTATCAACAAAAGGACAAAATAGCCAGTTAATATCAAACAGCAGCAACCCTAAATTTAAATCGACCAAATCTCCCAATCAAAAGATACAGACAAAATCTAACGGTATATCCAAAGATATACATAGACTCAAAATAAAGGGTTGGAAAAAAAAACGTACCAACCAAATGGAGAGCAAAAATAAATAAATAAAAAGCAGGAGTTGCAATTTTCACATTTGACAAAATAGATTTCAAAGCTACAAGGATAAAAGGATTAATGTAATAATAAGAGATCTTAACACCCAGATACATAAGACCCATAATGAGATTTAGATTCAACGAGACAGAAAATTGATAACGATATCCAGGACTGGAACTAAGATCCAGAACAAATAAACTCAATAGAGCTCTCCATTTTAAACACACAAAATATACATTATCCACAAAATCTAATGATATATCTAAAGATATACAAAGACTCAAAACAAGGAGATGGAAAAAAACCAACCAAATGGAGAGCAAAAATAAATAAATAAAAAGCAGGAGTTGCAATTCTCACACTTAATAAAATAGATTTCAAAGCTACAAGGATGCAAGGGTAAAAGGATTAATGCAACAATAAGAGATCTTAACACCCAGATACATAAGACACATAATGAGATTTAGATTCAACGAGACAACAAATTGATAACGATATCCAGGACTTGAACTCAGAGCCAGAACTAATAAACACAATAGAGGTCTCCATTTTAAATACATAAAATATACATTAACCACTTTAAATACTCAAAATATTGATCGGCCATTATTGAAACCCACTTTAGGAATGAAGTAATATTTCTTTTTCCCTCTTTTTCTTTTTTTCCCCTTAAAAAAAAAAAAAGAGAATAACAGCAGACTAATTTCCACTGGGCACTCTCTGAGAATATTTTAGCTGAGACTTAAAGGACAGACACAAGTTAACTGAGAAAAAAGGGACGGGGAGCGTGTTCCAAGTAGGGAGAACAGCAAGCATTTTGCAGGCTCAGAGAAGTAGAAAGTACTGGTTATGAAAGCCAGTGAACTTGAAACACAAGTTCAAGGCAAAGATGCAACAGGAGAGGCAGGCAGGGGCCAGAGTATCACACAGCATTAAAGGCACGTTAAGGATTTCAGATGGCATCCTAAGTGCAATGAGAAGCTGCTGGAAGGGTTTTGAGGTAGGAGGTCTTAGGGTTTCTTTCATGTTGCAAGAAAATCAACCCAGTTAATGTGTGAAAAATGGAAGACTGAAAGGAAGCAAGCGTAAAGGCCAAGAGGCCCATTAGTAGTCTAGATAAAGTAGGCTTGGGCTTGTGCTGGGGTGATGCTGAGAGAGGGGAGACAGGAGAGAGAGAATACATTATAGATGGATTCAACATCCACATCTGCAGTGGATTGGAAGTCGGGGATGAGGGAGAAAACGATCAGGGATGACTGCCAGGTTTCTTGAATTAACATGTGGATAGCCACAGGTGCTCATTATTGAGATGGAGCAGCCTAGAGGTGGAACAGATTTAAAGGGGAGGAGAAGAAATCTTGAGTTCTTTTTTTAACATGCTTAATTTGTGATGTCCATGAGATATTTAAGGAGAAATATCAAGCAGGCAGGTTTAGAGCCCGCAAATAGGGGTTTTAAAGGACTTTTCTGTACTTGACTATATTCCTTTAAAGGTTTAAAAATGATTGTCCTTTGGCCTCTGATCAAAGTAAAGCATCTGTCACAGTCAATTACTTCACAGGAAGAAAGAGTTCAAGATATTTTAGGAGCGTTATTTGAGCTGCCTGAGGTGATTCCGACTTTTCCCAATCACCAAGGAAGTCAGGGGCAACTGGTTGGGTTATTTCACCCTTCCTTTTACTGGGGCACTATTGGATATGAAATAGATCATCAGCATGGAGGTTCTTCTAAAGTTTTCTGAATAATGAAATTAACAAGTATTGTTGGTAACTAATAAAAATGCTGAATTGAATTTGAAAAAAAAAAAATACTAGAATGTTTCCATTCAGGCCCCACATGAAAATGTGCCACTTAGTATAATTCCAAATCTTTAGGGAAGAGACAACTTTGCCCAGCGTTAAAGTTTTTTTGTTTTGTTTTGTTGGTTGTTGACCATGTCCTGAGTTGAGGCGAATACTCTAGGTGTTTAATAGGAAACAGACAATTTCTTTCTGATCTTAGCCTACACAAAGAAATCCAAAAGTGTAAGAGTGTGGTCTTCCCCGCCCCCTCATAAAATTAACTTTCAGGCCCACCTGGCCAGTGAAGCACCCTGATAGGAAACTTAATTTGCGTCAAAAGGGGAGCTTTATCTGAATAAACCCAGCCAGAGCCAGAGCGAAGGGGAGAGAGAACTGCCAACCAGAACAGGAGAAGCAGGGAGCGAAGTGACCTTGAGGACACGCACGGCCCGCGCATTCCACCCCACCGATCGTTAACCCAAAGTCTCTGGGTTTCTCTGGCAGCTCCGGGCAGGTGCCCTCCTCGGCCTAACCCTGCCGCCCGCCCCGCGCGGGATCGATGGCCTGCAGGGCTGGCAGGCACCCAGGCGCTAGGCGGAGCGCCGAGGGAGGCTGTCGCCGGCGGAAGAGCGGGGAGACCCGCGGAGCAGGCGCGCCGGGCACGCGCCCGGAGGGACAGGGATCGGGACCCGGACCCGCGGGGTGGGCCCGCCGCCGACCCGCCGGACACCTCGCAGACCCGCCGGGCATCCAGCAGACCTGGGCCTAGCCAGCCACTCCCCCACGCCCTTCCCGCGCCCCGCCTCCGTCCTCCCGCGCCCCAGGCCTTCAGGCCTCCCTCGGGGACTCAGGGAAAAGGCGGGTGTCGCCTTCTCCTCTAGGCCCGCAGTCCCCTCCCCGCGGCTCGAGAGCGCTGTACCTGGGGATCTGGGGCCGGGCTCACCCTCGCGCCGCCGCCGCCACCGCCGCTAGCCTCGCCGCCCCGGACCGAAAGTGAAAGTGGAGCCTAGGGAGCGACGGGCGGGCGTGGAGCGGAGCTTCGACTGGAGCCCTAGCTGCCGGCGGGAAAGCCCCTGGCTAAGGCGGGAGCTGGGGAAAGGGTAACCCGGAGTGTGGCCGAGCGAGGGAAGCCGCAGCTCCCAGGAAGGGAATTGGTAAATGGGCGCTGCACGCCCGGGAAGCTGCAGGATGCGAGGTGGGGGATCAGACGGGGAGGTGCACGCCTTTCTGAACGTGGATCCTTCTGTGTGTGTGTGTGTGTGTTTTGAGATGGTTCCTGTTTTTGTCTTTATTTATTTTTTTTAATTCTGTAGCGTTGCGAGGGCAATGGATGTGCAGCAAAGGGCCGGTGCTCAATTGGGGACCGAGGCCAGGCTGGCGCTCACAGTCCGCCAAGCCTAGACGCGCTCGATGCCCATTGGACTACTAGGTGTCCGTCACCCCGCCCCTGCAAATGGGCTGAGAGCTCTTGGCCCGCCTTCTAAAGAAACAGGAACCCAGAAGTACTCTGGTTTTTTCTTGTGTTTTGTTTGTCTGTTTGTTTGAGGCAGAGGCTGGCTCTCTCGCGGAGGCTAGAGTGCAGTGGCGCGATCTTAGCTCACCGCAACCTCCACCTGCCGGGTTCAAGCGATTCTTTCTCCTGCGTCAGCCTCCCGAGTAGCTGGGGTCAGTGTCCCGAGTAGCACACTACCATGCCCGGCTAATTTTTGTATTTTTAGTAGAGAGGGGGTTTCACCATATTGGTCAGGCGGGTCTCAAACTCCTGACCTCATGATCCACCCGCCTCGCCCCCCAAAGTGCTGGAATTACAGGCGTGAGCCACCGAGCCTGGCCCCCAGAAGTATTCTGTTGTGGCAAATGCTGCACCCTCTGGGGCTTCAGTAGAGAATGACTACAGTGGGAAATACTGTAGCCGAGGAGGGCAGGTTAGAGATGGCCCCCAGGACTTTCCTGCATTACCAAGAGGCTGTACCCTAAGGATTGGCCGCTTCCCTCATCAACACGTTCCCTCTATTTTTCAAAGTAAATGGCCATTTCTTCATTCCTAAGAACAATTAAAGCTGCATAAAGTGGCCAAAAAGCCCATCTTTAAACAGTTGAGAGTAAACGAGGTAAGAAGCCAAGGAAACACAAACATTGAAACACCAAATGCTACAAGTTCATTACCAGAAAGGGGCCCTGATCCAGACCGCAAGAGAGGGTTCTTAGATTTTGCAAGAAAGAATTTGAGGGGAGGTCCATGGAGTGAAGTGAAAGCAAGTAATTAAGAAAATGAAGGAATAAAAGAATGGCTACTCATAGGCAGAGCACCCCCGAAAACTATTGATTGTCTGTTTTTAGGGTTTTTTCTTGATCATATGCTAAACAAGGGCATTGGGGGAAAATCTTGCAAAAGCCAAGGCAAGGGCCTGAAGCCCCAGCATGTTCTCATATAAACATAGAATTAGAAAAGAATTAGAAATATTCCTATATATAATCATATATAATCACCTAGCTATTCATATGTAATCGTAAATATATACATATATATAATCCTATAATCTTTATTCTTACTAATAAGTCTCAGGTCAAGAAGTATGGGACTGACGTGGCATTGGAAAAGAGGTGACTCTAAGACAAGATGCTCTAAGTCCTCTGTCATGCCCACATAAGGGCTGCTGGAGGACACCTTGGCTGTGCGACTGTGCCAGCGCTGTGAAAGTGCCTGCTATTTAGCCATCTAGGGAAGGAGACATCTGAGATGGCCGAGACCTCTCTCTTGTCTGGGGAGTTAGGAGAAAACTTTGCTTCTCCAAGCTCTTGTGGTAGTCCTGACGGCTATCAGGGAGGCCTGCAGACATCTGGGGACTTAACTATCTCTATGTGGTGCTGTGCTTCAGCGGTCACATTCCATGTCTATTTCAAGTTCTGCTTCTGTACCTGGTTCCTCTTTTTCTTAGAAGATAAGAATTAGTAATAGTAACAGAAGTCTGAGTGACCTTGTTATTTCTTGACAAGTATGAAGAACATGCTGACGCCTTAGGTTTTTCTCCTCCCCTCAGCTTCTTCAAAGTCTTGGGCCCCCTATCTCTAAGACACTGATTTACCTGACCCTATCACTGACCACCATTAATTACCTCATCCTACCTGCCCTTCCCCCTGCTTTGTACTCAATAAAAGTCAGAGTGTCCGGACACTCGGGGCCACTGCTGGTCTCTGCGTTTTGGGTAGCAGTGGACCCCTGGGCCCAAACTCTCTTTTCTCTCTCTCTGTGTCCTGATTCTTTATTTCCAGTTTCTCATCTCCACACCAGCAGGGAGGAACTCACTGGACCCTATAGAGCTGGACCCTATAGAAGGGGTGAATTATTCATGCCTATCCTTTTTAGACCATATAGGGTAGCTTCCTGATGTTGCCAGGCCATTTGTAAACTGTCATGGAGCTGGTGTGGGCATAGCTGTGAGGACCAGAGGTCACTCTCATTGCCATCCTGGTTTTGGTGGGTTTTGGCCAGCTTCCTTACTGCAGCCTGTTTTATGAGCACTCGCCTGTTCTCCTTCACCTTTTCACTTTCACCACCTCAAACCATCAGAGATGCCTTTTAAATTCCTCTTCCCTCTTGGACAGGGGTCGATGTCCAACATTCTCCTGAATCCCACTTCCTGGTTCTCCCCTAAAGCTGTGCTGCTGCTTAGCACTCCTCAAGGAAAACAGCAACTTTCTCAGCCTCCCTGATCTGTGTGGGAGTGTGATTCCTGTTCTCACTTACAGACCTGCGGGGAACCAAGAAGGTTAAATGAGGACAGACAGCTCTGAAGGGACCATCTTCCACATTGACAGAACCATAATGAGTTTGGGGAGATCTTGGTTCTGAGACAGTGCTGCTCAGTCCCACGCAGGTACCAGCCCTGACCCCTGCCCTGCAGAAGTCATAAGCCATGATTCATGCTGTTAGGAGCAGTTTTCATTCTTAACCTTTCTGGTCTATCTCTTCCTGATCAGTTTGTCGGCCACTCCCTTTCTCAAAGTATTTCTGCTCATGACACCTAAAAAAAAAAGAAAAAAAAAAAAAGATTCATGACCTGAATCTTGTGCCTACCTCCTATCTCATTCTGTGACTTAGAAAGTCTAACCTCCTGGGAGTGTAACCCAGTAGGTCTCAGCCTTATTTTACTCGGCTTCTATTCAAGTTGGAGTTGCTCTGGTTCCAATGCTTCTGACAATTTGGTGAGTGGGCCACGGTCCCAGTGGGAACAGGACCCTTTTTATGCGGTTCTCAGACTTTCTTTTCCCATGTCTTTACTGGCCTTCTTTCCTTTGAGAATGTGGGATCCCAAGTCACTGGAACAGTATTTCTTATTTTTTTTTTTCAATCTCATGTTTCCTTTTGAAAAATATATTTCATTCTGCCTATTCTCTCTAATCAAGGACATTTTATAATATAAAGATGAACACCCTATTCCAAGACTCAACTATGGTGGGATCCAGGGAAGTTTTTTCACTAAAATTCAACAAGAAACAAGGACTCTAAGATCTGGTAATTTCTGCATGTTCAGAATTTGGCAGGAGGCATCGGTGTAGGGTTCAGCCCTACAGGGCCCTGTGAGTCCCTCTCTGCTGGTATGGAGACGAGAAACTGTGGAAATAAAAGACACAAGACACAAAGAAAGAGAAAACAGAGTTTGGGCCCAGGTGTCCACTGCCAGCCAAAGCACGGAGTCCAGCTGTGGCCCGGAGTGCCTGGACACTGACTTTTATTGAGTACAAAGCAGGGGGAAGGGCAGGTAGGATGAGGTACTGGCTGTCAGTGATAGGGTCAGGTAAATCACGTGCCTTGGTGACAGGGGCCCAAGACTTTGAAGAAGCCGAGGTGAGGAGAAAACCTAAGGTGTCAGCACTTTCTTCATACTTGTCAAGAAATAACAAGGTCACTCAGACTTCTGTTACTATTACTAATTCTTATCTTCTAAGAAAAAGAGGAACCAGGAGCAGAAGCAGAACTTGAAAGTAGACCGCTGAAGCACAGCACCACATAGAGACAATTAAGTCCCCGGATGTCGATGGGTCTCCCTGATAGCCGTCAGGCCTACCACAAGACCTTGAAGAAGCGGAGTTTTCTCCTCACTCCCCAAGGAAGGAGACCTCTCAGCCATCTTGGATGTCTCATTCCCTAGCTGGCTAAACAGTGTGTGCTTTCACAGCGCTGACACTGTCGCACAGCCAAGGCGTCCTCCAGCAGCCCTTATGCCGGCGACAGAGGACTTAGAGCATCTTGTCTTAGGGTCACCTCTTTTCCCACTCCACGTCAGTCCCATACTTCTTGACCTGAGACTTTTTAAAGATTATATGATTATATGTATGTATATATTAATGATTACACATGAATAGCTACGTGGTTGTGATTATATATAGGAATATATATAACTATATCCTAATACTTTTCTAAGTCTCTGTTTATGGGAGAACATGCTGAGGCTTCAGGCCCTTGCCTCGGCTCTTGCAGGGTTTCACCCCCAGACTGCATCACCTTTTTACCACCTGAACGCTGAACACACACTGCTTCTCACATTGCATCAGCTAGAACAAGGAGGGGTTGGTAAACACTAATAATATTGTGAACCATATAGTGTAGGAGGGCTGGTTGGCCAGTTAAGCTCATCCGTTGCTTCTCAGTGTCTTAAGCCTCAGAGGTGAGCCAGAGGAATGAGGGGAATGAGGGAGGTTCTTCTCAGGCCTAAGCCAGTGAAACATGTACCACTTTGAGCTATTACTTAAAAAATATTGAATTCTAAATATTGTCAAGTAATGTTCAATTTTGCTGTAATTGATTCAGTTCTGCTTTCATTAGCTTTTAGTCAATTAATGTCAGCATTTGGCTCATTTCTCCTGTTTTGATGCCAAAGGTACTCCTCTTCTAATCATATTACCACTCTCCTTTTTGATGTAAAATCTCACGCAGAATCATGGTATAGAAAACAGACAAAAGCAGGCCTGCTCTGATTAAACAGGGCAGCTCCACCCAGTCAGCCTTGCCCACTGCCACCTGGCCCCTCCACATACACTGTGGTTCCTGGGACTCTTCCACAGGCTCCCAGGGCCCTAGGACTTAATTTTATAAATGCCAATTTAAAAAATAATAATGTCCGTCATTCTTGATATTCTTTATAAAGCAGATGACTTTTCTCCCCTCTGTGCCAAGTTGCAGAGCAGGCCTGCTTAACACCACCAATACCATCTTAATCAGAAACAGGGAAGAAGGTATAAATGCCATGTTAAAGACTGTTCCAAAGCAGGCCGCTGAGCTCATATCAACTAATAAAGTCCTCTGAAATGCGGCTGCTTGAAAGCATTTATATATAGTCTATCTCATAGGATCCTCACAGTGTACTTATGCAGGTGGCTAGTAGCTCCCCTTTTTTAGAATGAGGAAACAGGATTTGAGATGTTAAGTGACCTACCAGGGGCCACTACATGGAGAGAGCGTGCTTTAAAGTGAAGCCAGTTCAAAGGATAGCAGGACTGACAGAGACAGAGAATACTCCCACTAAAACCCTCAGCTCCGGCTGTCCTGACCAAGCCCTATCCTTGGACTTGCCATTCAAGAGGACCAATGCTTTCCTTTTTGATTTAGCCAGTTGGAGTCAGGCTTCAGAGAGAGTCTTGTATTACCATATGACAGAGCACCATGCGTGGGGAGCAAAGGATGCCAGCTTCTGTAGGAACAACTCAAGCAATTGAATGACCACAACTGCTCTTGAACTTCTAGAACTGTGGATCCTGAAGAACATTCTAGGTGCCACGAGTACTTATCACATGTTTCCCATTTCCATCTCTCAGGCATTTATTTCACAAGATGCTGCTGCCTAAGGTAACCTGAGCATGTTTCCAGTTCTTGCAGCCTTACAGAATCCAGGGAATCCACCCCTCTCCATCCTTCCTCAGTAGGTGACAGGGCCCATCTCACTGCTCTCCAGCCAGTCTTCTCTATTCCTGTTGCTTTTTCTCTTTGCTCATGTCAATAAGGAGGTAAGTCACTATAACGTATTTCATTTTTTTCTTTTCTTTTCTTTCTTTTTTTTTTTGAGACAAAGTCTTGTTCTCTTGCCAGGCACCAGGCTGGAGTGCAGTGGCATGATCTCAGCTCACTGCAACCTCTACCTTTCAGGTTCAAGCAATCCTCCCACCTCAGCCTCCCGAGTAGCTGGAACTACAGGTGCTCACCACCATGCCCAGCTAATTTTTGTATTTTTAGTAGAGATGGGGTTTCACCATGTTGGCCAGGATGGTCTCCATCTCTTGACCTCGTGATCTGCCCACCTCGGCGTCCCAAAGTGCTGGGATTACAGGTGTGAGCCACTGTGCCCGGCCAACATATTTCTCAAATTTGTATTTCTTTCATCACTAATGAGACTCAACATATGTTGATTAGCTGTTTTTGCTTTCTGTTTTCTCTTTTGAGAATTATATGTTTATATTTGTTGTCCATTGATCTACTGGAGAATCATGGTTTGGTTATATAAAAATTATCTAGGACACACAAGAGAAAGTAATGAAATTTCTTTAAAATGCAAACTGTCACAGTCAGCAAAGCTCTACTGTTTCAAAGAAAACCCACAGATGTGTCTGGATGAATCATGTCAATTTCTTAAAAATCCAGATCTATACCTGTTTATGGTAAGTTTTGAAATATCAGAGTTTACTAGATATTGTCAATCTGAACACATTAAAGCAAATCCTGGCTTAGGAAACCTGGTATCTAGGCTTTATTTTATTTATGGCTCCCTCTGCCACAGCTATTTTACAAAGAAAGAATGAATTATCCAGCCAAGAGTGAGCATATTCTTTGCATATGCCTAAAGGAATGATAAAAATATTGGAATGAGACGGGGGGACTCAAGATGGCGCAGTGAGAACAACCCAGGATTGAAGCTCTCAGTGAATGCACGAAGAGGGTGAGTCAGGGACGCATTTCCAGACAGATCTTTGTTGCCCACAGAACGGGGAATATCCCAGGTATAAAAGAGACGTGGGATGCCAGGCAGAGGTTTTGGCTGATGCAGCCGGCGGCCGGCGCTGAAGCACAGCGGTGCTACAGCGCAGCGGTGCTATGCAGCGCTCCGCACAAAGCGCACTGGCCTGGGTGCCCTGTTGAACCGGCAGTCTGAGACTTGAGAGGGCTGAACTTGAGACTGAACGGGATTTGGACAGTGAGCCAGGCCAGGAGATACCAGGGAAACAGCATTTGGGGTAGCGCAGTGGGACAAACAAAACAGTGATTCCAAACACTCCAGGTGGAGAGGTTCCCTGAGGGCACAGCTGAACCCAGGATGGTGCAGCTCCGTGGGAGAGGGGCGTCCGCCATTATCGAGGCAATCCACCCCTACTGAGGTACACGCCCATTGCTGATGCAGCCTGCCATTGCCGAGGCAACCCGCTACAACAGAGAGACTGCACCTGCGTAGCCTGTGGCAGCAGGGAGGAGACCACAGCAGCAGGGCAGAGCCTGCAGCAACAGGGCAAATCTCACACCAGCAGGGCGGAGCCTTGGCAGGCAAATAGTGACTAGACTGCCTCCTAGCTGGGCAGGACAGTAAAATGGACACTCACAAAGAAAGCCCCAACCCCGCCCCCGAGACAGAGCATCTGAGAAAAAAAAGGTTTTTTTTTAATGAGTTCTGCTGCAGCAGAATTAAACGTAGCAGCCTAACAGCCCTGAATGAACAACAGAGCTCACAGCTCAGCACTTGAGCTCCTATAAAGTACAGACTGTCTCCTCAAGCAGCTCCCTGACCCCTCTATATCCAAAAGACTGATATTTGGCAGGTATCATTCTGGGACAAAGATAGCAGAAAAAGAAACTGGTAGTATCCCTCGCTGTTCCGCAGCTGCTATAGGTGCACCCCAGACAAGCAGGGCCTGGAGTGGACCTCAGCAGTCGTACAGTGGAGGGGCTGGACTGGTAGAAGGAAAACCAAGTAGCAGAAATACTTCATCATCAACAATCTGGGCATCTACTCAGAGACCCAATCGAAAAGTCAGCAACTACACAGACGACAGGTGGAAAAATCCACAAAGATGGGAAGAAACCAGCACAAAAAGGAGAAAAACACCCAAAACCAGAACACCTCGCCTCCTAGAAAGAACCAAAACTCCTCACCAGCAAGGGAACAAAGCTGGACAGAGAATGACTGTGACGAAATGATGGAATTAGACTTCAGAAGGTAGATAATGAGAAACTTTTGTGAGCTAAAAGAACATGTTTTAAATCAATGCAAAGAAACTAAGAACCTTGAAAAAAGATTTGAAAAAAGATTTGAGGAAATGATAACAAGAATGGATAACTTAGGAATATGAATGAATTAAAGGAGCTGAAAAACACAATACAAGAACTTCGCGAAGCATGCACGAGTTTCAACAGCCGAATTGACCAAGCAGAAGAAAGAATATCAGAAGTCGAAGATCAACTCAATGAAATAAAACGAGAAACCAAGATCAGAGAAAAAAGCGCAAAAAGGAATGAACAAGGTCTCCAAGAAATGTGGGACTATGTGAAAAGCCCTAACCTACGTTTGATAGGTGTACCAAAATGTGATGAAGAGAATGAATCCAAGCTGGAAAATACTCTTCAGGACATTATCCAGGAAAATTTCCCCCACCTAGCAAGACAGGCCAACACTCAAATGCAGGAAATACAGAGAACACCACAAAGATATTCCGCAAGAAGAGCAACCCCAAGGCACATAATCGTCAGATTCAATAAGGTTGAAATAAAGGAGAAAATATTAAGGGAAGCCAGAGAGAAAGGTCAGGTCACCCACAAAGGGAAGCCCATCAGACTCACAGCAGATCTCTCGGCAGAAACACTACAAGCCAGAAGAGAGTGGGGGACAATATTCAACATCCTTAAAGAAAAGAACTTTCAACCCAGAATTTCATATCCAGCCAAACTGAGCTTCAGAAGTGAAGGAAAAATAAAATCCTTTGCAAACAAGCAAGTACTGAGAGATTTTGTCACCACCAGGCCTGCTTTACAAGAGCTCCTGAAAGAGGCACTACACATAGAAAGGAACAACCAGTACCAGCCATTCCAAAATCACACTAAATGCTAAAGAGCATCAACATAATGAAGAATCTACAACAACTAATGGGCAAAACAGCCAGCTAGCATCAAAATGGCAGTATCAAATTCACACATAACAATACTAACCCTAAATGTAAATGGACTAAATGCACCAATCAAAAGACACAGACTGGCAAATTGGATAAAAATCCAAAACCCATCAGTGTGCTGTATCCAGGAAACCCATCTCACATGCAAGGATACACAAAGACTCAAAATAAAGGGATGGAGGAAGATTTACCAAGCAAATGGAGAGCAAAAAAAAGCAGGAGTTGCAATTCTCATCTCGGAGAAAATAGACTTTAAAGCAACAAAGATCAAAAGAGACAAAGAAGGCCATTACATAATGGTAAAAGGGTCGATACAACAAGAAGAGCTAACGATCCTAAACATATATGGACCCAATACAGGAGCACCCAGATACATTAGGCTAGTTCTTAATGACTTACAAAGAGACTTAGACTCCCACACAATAATAGTGGGAGACTTTAACACTACACTGTCAATATTAGACAGATTAACCAGACAGAAAATCAACAAGGATATCCAAGGCTTGAACTCAGACCTGGAGCAAGCAAACCTGATAGACAGTTACAGAACTCTCCACCCCAAATCCACAGAATATATGTTTTTTTCATCACCACATCACACTTACTCTAAAATTGACCTATACTAGGAAGTAAAGCACTCCTTAGCAAATGCAAAACAACTGAACTCATAACAAACAGTCTCTCAGACCATAGTGCAATCAAGTTAGAGCTCAGAATTCAGAAACCAACTCAGAACTGCACAGCTTCATGGAAACTGAACAACAGGCTCTTGAATGTTGACTGGATAAACAATGAAATGAGAGCAGAAATAAAGAAGTTCTTTGAAACCAATGAGAACGAAGACACAACATGCCAGAATCTCTGGGACACATTTAAAGCAGTCTCTAGAGGAAAATATACAGCAATAAGTGCCCATATGAGGAGAATGGAGAGATCCAAAATTGACACCCTATCATCAAAATTGAAAGAGCTAGAGGAGCAAGATCAAAAAAACTCAAAACCCAGCAGAAGACAAGAAATAACTAAGATCAGAGCTGAACTGAAGGAGATTGAGACACGAAAACCCTGCAAAAAATCAATAAATCCAAGAGCTGGTTTTTTGAAAAGATCAACAAAATAGATCACTAGCCAGACTGATTAAAAATAAAAGAGAGAATAACCAAATAGATGCAATAAAAAATTTTAAAGGGGAAATCACCACAGATTCCACAGAAATTCAAACCATCATCAGAGAATATTACAAACAACTCTATGCACACAAACTAGTAAACCTGGAAGAAATGGATAAATTCCTGGACTCCTGTGTCCTCCCAAGCCTAAACCAGGAGGAAGCTGAAACTATGAATAGACCAATAACAAGGGCAGAAGTCGAGGCAGCAATTAAGAGCCCAGGTCCAGATGGGTTCACAGCCGAATTCTACCAGACACACAAAGAGGAGCTGGTACCATTCCTTCTGAAACTATTCCAAATAATCCAAAAAGAGGGAATCCTTCCCAAATCATTTCATGAGACCAATATCCTCCTGATACCAAAACCCGGCAGAGACCCAACAAGAAAAGAAAACTTCAGGCCAATATCCATGATTAACATAGATGCAAAAATCTTCAATAAAATATTGGCAAGCCGATTGCAACAGCAAATCAAAAAACTTATCAATCATGATCAAGTAGGATTTATCCCAGGGATGCAAGGCTGGTTCAACATATGCAAGTCTATAAACGTAATTCACCACATAAACAGAACCAAAAACAAAAACCACATGATTATCTCAACTGACATAGAAAAGACCTTTGACAAAATTCAACAGCCCTTTATGCTAAAAACCCTCAATAAACTCAGTATCGATGGAACATATCTCATAGTAATAAAGCTATTTACGACAAACCAACAGCCAATATCATACTTAATGGGCAAAAACTGGAAACATTCCCTTTGAAATCCGGCACTAGACAAGGATGCCCTCTTTCACCACTCCTATTCAATATAGTACTGGAAGTTCTAGCCAGAGCAATCAGGCAAGAAAAAGAAATAAAGCATATTCAAATAGGAAAGGTGGAAGCCAAATTGTCTCTATTTGCAGACGACATGATAGTATACCTAGAAGACCCCATTGCCTCAGCCCAAAAACTCCTGAAACTGATAAGCAATTTCAGCAAAGTCTCAGGATATAAAATCAATGTGCAAAAATCACAAGCATTCCTATACACCAATAACAGACTTAAAGAAAGCCAAATCAAGAACGAACTGCCATTCACAATTGCTACAAAAAGAATAAAATACCTAGGAATACAACTCACAAGGAATGTAAGCGACCTCTTCAAGGAAAACTACAAACCACTGCTCAACGAAATCAGAGAGGACACAAACAGATGGAGAAACATTCCATGTTCATGGTTAGGAAGAACTGATATCGTGAAAATGGCTATACTGCCCAAAGTAATTTACAGAATCAACGCTATCCCCATCAAGCTACCATTGACTTTCTTCACAGAACTGGAAAAAACCACCATGAACTTCACATGGAACCAAAAGAGAGCCCGCATAGCCAAGTCAATTCTAAGCAAAAAGAACACAGCGGGGGGCTTCACACTGCCGGATTTCAAACTATACTACAAGGCTACAGTAATCAAAACAGCATGGTACTGGTACCAAAACAGAGATATAGACCAATGGAACAGAACAGAGGCATCAGAGGCAACACAACATATCTACAACCATACAATCTTTGATAAACCTGACAAAAACAAGCAATGGGGAAAGGATTTCCTGTTTAAAAAATGGTGTTGGGAAAACTGGCTAGCCATGTGCAGAAAGCAGAAACTGGACCCCTTCCTGACACCTTACACTAAAATTAACTCCAGGTGGATTAAAGACTTAAACATAAGACCTGGCACCATAAAAATCCTAGAAGGAAATCTAGGCAAAACCATCCAGGACATAGGAGTAGGCAAGGACTTCATGAACAAAACACCAAAAGCATTGGCAAAAAAAAGCCAAAATAGACAATTGGGACCTAATGAAACTCCACAGCTTCTGCACGGCAAAAGAAACAGTCACTAGAGTGAATCGGAAACCAACAGAATGGGAAAAAATTTTTGCAGTTTACCCATCTGACAAAGGGCTGATATCCAGAATTTACAAAGAACTCAAACAGATTTACAGGAAAAAAACAAACAAGCCCATTCAAAATTGGGCAAAGGATATGAACAGACACTTTACGAAAGAAGACATATATGAGGCCAACAATCATATGAAAAAGTGCTCATCATCACTGGTCATCAGAGAGATGCAGATCAAAACCACATTGAGTTACCATCTCACGCTAGTTAGAATGGTGATCATTAAAAAATCTGGAGACAACAGATGCTGGAGAGGATGTGGAGAAAAAGGAACACTTTTACACTGTTGGTGGGAGTGTAAATTAGTTCAACCATTGTGGAAGACAGTGTGGCGATTCCTCAAGGCCTTAGAAGTAGAAGTTCCATTTGACCCAGCAATCCCATTACTGGGTATATATCCAAAGGACTATAAATCATTCTACTATAAGGACACATGCACACGAATGTTCATTGCAGCACTGTTTACAATAGCAAAGACCTGGAATCAACCCAAATGCCCATCGATGGTAGGCTGGACTGGGAAAATGTGGCACATATACACCATGGAATATTATGCAGCAATCAGAAATGAAGAGTTTGTGTTGTTTGTAGGGACATGGATGAATCTGGAGAACATCATTCTCAGCAAACTGACACAAGAACAGAAAATGAAATACCACATATTGTCACTCATAGGCAGGTGATGAAAAATGAGAACACATGGACACAGGGAGGGGAGTACTAAACACTGGGGTCTATTGGGGGGAAAAGGGGAGGGCCAGTGGCGGGGGGAGCTGGGGAGGGATAGCCTGGGGAGAAATGCCAAATGTGGGTGAAGGGGAGAAAGGAAGCAAAACACACTGCCATGTGTGTACCTATGCAACTGTCTTGAATGTTCTGCACATGTACCCCAAAACCTAAAATGCAATAAAAAATTTAAAAAATATATTGGAATGAAAAATAGGTATATTTGTTTATTGTTTTTTTGTGAAGGACCATGGTGTTATGCTACTAAATAGTTCTCTTGATTTAGCTATGATGAATATCTGTCACAATAACTGAACATGGGAAAAAATCACTTTTTTAAACCTTAGTTTCTAGATTTTGTATTTCATTTAAACCTTAGTTTCTAGTTAATGGATTTTATTATATTGAAATTAAATGAGCTATGATACAAAGGAGAAAAGAAGAGAGAAGAATCACTTTCTATATGAAGTTCTGTAAAGTATACACAATTGGGGCCTGAAAAGAGAAACTCATTTATCCTCATCCATATGTGGCAGTGTGAAGTTGACAGAGTTTGGCTTAAGTGAAGTCTGTGGTTTCGGAAATGCTTGCAATTTATTGGAAAATTAGATTGTAATTGTAGAAGAAATGATTCAACTGGTCTTCAGGCCACCCCAGTCTTTCTTTTCTTTTCTTTTCTTTTCTTTCCCAACCCTTCCTAAGAGACAATTCTCCTTACCTCATTTAAACTTACAGGTTTGAACTAAGTGGGGGGAAGTGGAAGAAAGAGGCAATCTCTTACCCCTGTGAATCTACAACACTCCCCTAGCTACCCTGATGCTCAGGAATGCTTACTTTACCTGTCCTTAAGAAGCTGTCTGGACCATAAAAGGAACCCTTAGTTTTATACAAAGCTGTCTATAGGATGAACAAATCAAGTATTTAGAGGGTTTTTGAGACAAGAAATACTATCAAATTGAAGAGAAAGGAAATAGTTTAGGCATAAACACTTTTAAAAGCAAGATAATCTAAGCCTTTGTAAAATTTTAAGAGTAGTCTTATAGGCAACTTTAGGGAAATATCTTAATTAAAATGACCTCCATGCTAAATGCAAGTTTTGATCACTCGTCTGGACTTGTTTGGCTCCAATGGTTATTCTGTAAATGTTGTTCTTCCAAGCAGAGACTCCCATTTAACTACATGACTGTGGTGGCAGACACTCCTGGTAGCTCACTGACTATCCACTCACCTTTCCTTCTTTGCTAACAGACCCTGATTTGTTTACGCATACCTCAGCAAAATACCTAGATAAAATACCCACCCCACCCCCCCACACACATATTTCATTGCAGGTGACCGTATCGTTATTCTATCTTGCCCATTCAGATGTAGGTAGACGTTTCTTGGTAGAAACATCCAGAAAAGCCTTTTTTAAAAAGTAAAGAATCAGCTGGAATCCACCTTTGTCCTTCACTCTCTGTCCTGTAACACAGATGCCTGGAGATGCAGCAGGCATCTTACAACATGAAGACAAAATTCACTCACTAAGGAAGCCACTAGAATAGGAAGACAGAAGGAACCCAATCCCCAGTGACATGTTGGCACTGCCTCACAAGCCCTGGACTGCCTGCATGAGGCATTTTCATACATGAGGAAAATAAACACCTTACCTTACTTATTTAAGAAACTGTAGTCAGCCTTCTGTTATATCCAGCTAAAAGAAATTCTAAAAGATAGGACTACAGATCAAGCCATAAAGAGCTAAATCATTTCAAATATGTGGTCTGTGTTATAAAATTTTTTAAGTGAATCCAACTGTTATGGTATTTTTAGGAAGTTTTCCTAGTCACTTTTTATCTTATCTCAGAAAATGGCCCATTTCCTTCCCTTGGAGGAAACTGTGTCTCTTATTGTTAGTTGTATTAGTTATCTATTATTGTATATCAATAATATGAAGATATCAACTTAACACATTTATTATCGCATAGTTTCAGTGGGTTGGGAGTTTCTGTGGGCTGCAATCAAGGTAACGACTGGAGCTGCGGTCTCATCTGAGGCCGAGCAGGAGGGAAGGATCTGCTTCCAATCTCACATAATTGTTCCACCATTCAGTTCCTTGTTGACTAGTGGATTGAGAACCTCAGTGTTTTGCTGACTGTTGTCTGGAGGCTGCTCTAAGATATGGCTAGTTCCTTGCCATATCTTATGGGTTAGAATCAAGTCTCAGGTTTCTCTCACACTCAAAGGAAATTATGCAAGAGTATGAATACCAGGAGGCAAGGATCATGGGGGCAACTTAGATTATGTCTGCCACACTGATGTTACGCACATTGAAGGTATTTCTATTATTCTAATCTTAGGATTGGCATGGTCTGTGTTTTTGAGGCAGGGAAGGAGACAAAGATCAAGAAAATAACTGGTGGATGGATAATTGGGAAGAAATTACAGAAGCAACTAAATTCTCGAGACTAGAACGATTTGGTTCTTTATTGAGCTGAAATAGGAATATCTCCCAAATAAGGAGATATTCATGGGAAATTAATGATAGCTGAAACTTTCTCTGATGGAAAAATGAATTAGCTTCTGCTCACCAGAAAAAGCAATGCCAAATTCAGGAGAGAGAAGGCGGCTGACATCCTGACCAATAAAGAAACCAAGGCCCAATAGGTGGATTTGAACACTGGTGAAGAAGATTATTAAAGGTAGAAAGAGCTTTTACAGGCTAGAGAAAATAGTACAGGCCCAATGGAAACCCAAAGTCAAAGAGATTTTCAAGAGAAAGACAGGAAAAGGTATCCTTGGGACTAGGGGTTTAAGCAAGACCTGAGAAGGTCTGAGCAGCCACACAGAAGCACTACAGATGTAGTTGAGTTATCTGGGCCTAACACCAAACATTCTAGAAAGACCCAAAGTACTAACCAGCTCTGACAGCAAGACCAGCCCATGTCTACCTCTGCGAACTTTGAGAATTTTTGGCTCATTTTTATTACCTAACTCCCAATCAAGCAAGACTAAGAGAAGGGAAAGAGACCAAGACGGAGTGGTTGGGTCAGCCAATGATATCAAAATTAAACTTCAGTTAAATTAGTAAGAATTCCTGGGCTTTTCTGTTTCTATAGCATTGTGTTAGGTTTGCTTTTTTCCTTGGTTTTCCAATCCTCATAGTAGATTGCTAAACTTTTATAAATTCTGTGTGAGCTTAGCATTCTGACTGTTCCCATTGTAAAAGATGAAAATAGAAAACTCAAAAGTTTGTATTTCTCATTTGATCTTTATAAATGCACTACTGAATAAAACACCCAAATTATTAAGGTGTTTTTCATTCTTTTTTTCTTTCCTATTTTTGTAATCAATAATTTATTAATAGATGCAATAAGTAAATTGAAGCAAAAAATGCATCAGAGTAACTAAAGAAACTGACTAGGCTGGGCACAGTGGCCCAGGCCTGTAATCCCAGCACTTTGGGAGGCCAAGGCAGGTGGATCACCTGACGTCAGGAGTTTGAGACCAGCCTGAACAACATGGAGAAACCCCATCTCTACTAAAAATACAAAATTAGCCGGGTGTGGTGGTACATGCCTGTAATCCCAGGTACTCAGAAGGCTGAGGCAGGAAAATTGCATGAACCCGGGAGGCAGAGGTTGTGGTGAGCCAAGATCACACCATTGCACTACAGCCTGGGCAACAAGAGTGAAACTCTATCTCAAAAAAAAAAAAAAAAAAAAATTAACTTAATTTAAAAAAAAGATTCTGAGCCACACGCTGAAAAATTCTGATACCATAAATCTTGAGAGACATATAGACACATATATGTATATGTGGATAGACAGATGGATGGATGGATAGATAAATGGAAAGATAGAGATTGAGATATAGCATAAACTTCAGGGCAAGTATCAGCTACTTTTGGGAATTTGGGGGGAAATTTTATTTTATCACTGTTGTACTAGGAGCAAAGGGGATTTTCCACACTTTAGCCAGAAAATGTAGGAGAATCAGTGAACTTCAAAGGACCAGCACTCAAAACTGGGCAGCAGCAGTGTCAGTTCTGGATCCTAGAGGAACTATTGGAGATGATGCAAACAGAAAAGGGAGGAGAGGCAGACAGAGTCTGGACTCAGCTGCAGTTGTTGACAACTATCTGAATTGTTCTCTTACATTCTCTTTCTTAACAAATTACAAACTTGAAAACTGCACACTTGGAAATGAAAATATGGGTGCTTACTGGAGGGAAAGCACTGAGAGAGGAGGTAGTTAGTGGCTGGATAGGCAGATAAGAGAGGGAGGGTCTCGGGAGAAGGGACAGAAAGGAACAACATTCACAGGAACAACTGCAGGACAGCATCAGTACCGCCTCTGCAACAGAAATAAATGTGGTTAAGAACTTGCCTTTATGCCAGGATGTTGCTTAGTAGGGATGGTCCCAACTTAGGTGCAGGTGCAATAAATCAACCTAAATGGCGTTAATTTGACCCAGGACAGTATAATCTCATTAACATAACACTAGCATTGTTCTTTTAAGCACTTCCCACCATGGGTTTGACTTAGGCATTCATGGGTAATAACCAAGTTGGAGTCACTTTGGCCAACCTTAGGCACTTGTAGATGTAGAACCCCAGGAGGGAATTTTACCCCTCCAGTCTGGGCAAAACCCACAGAAGGCTTCCTGGCTTCTGCCACATAAAAGACACAGAACACAGATGCCTTACTGGCAACCTGCTTTCAGGACCCCTCTCTTTGCTGTGAGCTTTCCTTTGCTTTAATAAATTTTACTCTGCCCTACTCAACCTCCGTGTCTGTGTGCCTTATTTTTCATAGTCGTGAGGTAAGACCCTGGACCTCATCAAACTCCAGGGGCAAAAGCAGACTGCTACCGCACCAGAGTGGCTATTCTGCTCGTGAGTTTTGGACTATAAATTCTCAGTTGACAAAAGAGGGGAACTGCATAGTAAGAAATTAATAAGTGTTCATTGTTTAGAGAGTACAAACTCTGACCAGAAAGAAGAATTACATCAACTAGGACACTTTTGAAAGAGAAAGTGAATGGTAACCTAAAGACTAGAGGTTGGAGACAGACAACCAGCATAAATTAAGTCTTTCGATGGGCAAAGCCAGGGAACACAGAGAGCCATTCTTACTAGGCAGTCCCAGGGCACAGAGCAGGATAGAGAAGGGTGAGGAGTGGGGGGCCAATGGAAGACCTCCAGCCTCAGCACGTTGAACCACAGCAGGTGTTTCCTATGGGTCTAACTAACCAAGCATCAGTTAGCAACTGTGATCACCTAATTCACCTAATATACCTGCTTGTCAAAAGCTACATGTAATGCCAACCTCATTTCATGTTTTGCATCCACGCAATTATAAAGAAGTAAAAGAAAAATAACACAATAAAAAAGGTCAGTGACATTTTAAAAATTAATTTTTATGTTGTATTAGGTTCAATGCCAGAGCACAGAATCACTCAGATTTAATCAGAAAAGGATGTATTGCAGGCTATTACATGACTTACATTATCATTGGGAATGCTTAAAAAATACCCTAGACTGAGCTTCCAGAAACAAATCCCCAAACCCCCAAACCACAATGCAGAACTTGGCCACCAGTGAAATTGTTTCTCTTGCCATGATCCAGAAGCCATCTGCTAAGTTGGGCAGCCTCTGCTACAATTGCTGGCTCCCAAACTGTACCATGTGTACCACAATCTGTCCCCACAAAATGAATACCTCAAGCACTGCCTCTCTCCCTACTGAACTCAGTTCCAAATCCAAGTCTCCCACCAGTGCTTCTGCTTGGCAGAGCCTAAAGCACATCCAGAATCTAGGAGCAAGGAGTCTGGAAAATAAAGTGTTTGCTTTCCAGGCTCTGCAGTGGTGTGAGAAATTCTGAAAAGCATTTGGAAGAGATGCTGAGTGAGCCAATCCCAATATCTGCAATAAACGTTAAATTGTTCTGAGGCTGAACAAATAAAAAAGAAATAAAGCAATTATGAGGAGGCCTCAAGTAATGTTGGCTGTCATTATGAACAAAAAAATAATAATTGGGTTACTAATTGTAGATAAGACATGGGGCAGTTGGGAGTAAGATGAATATTTAACATTGTGACATAAGCATATGGCCAAAAATCAAGTTATCATTTGGTATCTTTGGAATGTCTCTAGGGGCTTTTCTTCCCCCTTTTGCCTGCTCAACACCCCTCCCTTTCCTCCTGTAAGTGAATATTCACACTGCTCAGGCTCAGTCTGAGCATCTCCACTCTCTGGTCACCGTGATGGGGCCAAGGGCAAAGCCAGTCCAAGCAGACTCCCTGCCCAGAATTGCTCTGGCTGAAGCTAACAGGGAAGCCTCTCTTTTTTTTCTTTATATTCCCATCACTGTACAAACATGGCCCTAGAGTTAATGGCTAAGCTTCCATTATGGCTGAGACAATAAACTAACCCCAAAAAAGAAAGAAGTCCAGGCTTGAGAGGCTTTTTTGTTGTACAGGTTTTCTGAGTTCATCCTTAATTAAGGTCTGGAACTATCTCTTTCCTCCAGCTTTCTTCAATGCTTGAGGCATCCAGAGTCCATCCCATAAATCCTCCCTTTTGGAAAAAGACAGTTTTATTGAGGTGAGAATCAGTAGCATTTAATTTTAAGAATTGTAATAAATAAATTACAGTCTCAATCTTATCACCTACTATTCCATGATTCACTTAAATGAAGGTAGTGTCTTTTGTGTCCCATGAGAAACGTGAATTTTTTTCTTTGCTTTCCCATACATTGTTCGAGGTGGACCTAAATTCCAATGAAGCCTAAACCTGAACTGCATTTCTAAGTAACCGACTTTATTTCAGTGATTTTGTAACATCACTCAGTTTCAGGTAAGTACTCTCTAAGAACAACTTCATTTTTCAGAAGCCTCATTGACAGCTGCTACCACCAAATGATCATGTTTTCATCCTACAGGCAATGACCAATTGTGTAGACTGGTGAGTTGCAGATATTTCACTGGTGATGGAGAAGAGCCAAAGAAAAATTACTGTGAGACCAGGAAGGGAGGAGAGCCTATGGTTGCAGAGGGCAGGTGGGGTGTGTGTGAACGAGGGAGAGACAGGAAATGTTTTCTACCAATAAAACTCAGGTGTGTTTCCTTTACTTTCCTTGAAGCTCTTCAAAACTTGTTATGCTGTAAGTTTGAAAAACCAAACACTTCCTAGGATTGTTTTTTTACATACTAAGGACCAGATGAGATCAGCAATTAGAAATATGGCATACAAAATGATCACCCTCAAGGAGTGTTTAAATTAGGGATGAATTCCCTGTATTGACAGGGATCTTTCCAAGCATCCTGTACATCCAGCACAGTATTCTAGTATTTTGTGAGTGAAGTCACTCTCTCTCAAGGAGATCATCAAAAGATTGAGCATATAATAGACTTCAAGCAACTTCGGATTTCATATTTACAATTTTGACTATTTGGGGGTGACCTGAAGGTCTGGAGCTTGCATAGTTTATAATTTTTCTGTAACATAGGTTTAGAACTACATGAACAGATGCAAGAGAAGGAGTCACTTGACCAATACGTGGGCCAATGACTCAGAATCTGCATCTCAACCCAATTCTGTTGTTCTCCACTTGCTATCACAGGCATACTCACTTTCTCAAGCTATAAAATCTCAACAGAAACAATAAAGGAAAGCTGCATTTCTATAATTTCATGACCATTCTTGAAAGGATCTTTCAATGTTCTAAAAATCATTTTTACTGCATTTTATGGGAGAAAATATATATTTAAATGGTATTTAAGATTTTAATCTTGGTATACAGTCTTGTGAAAGTTTGTTATAATCTAGGCATTACTGGTTTTCCTTAAACTGTTGAGGATCATATAATATGTAAGACCGTATAATTTTTTGGTGAGTCCTATAAAATTGCTACTAATTCTGAAAATGAGATTTTCTTTTATTTATCTTTTTTTTTTTAAGCTATGTTGTTTGCTAAAGGCAATAAGCAAGTGCTGATTAGTTGCCAGGTTAAATATTTTTTCTTCAATCATGTTGGCTTTGTACCATATTTGATATTGTCTATAACCTCTTCCTTCTTGCATCTTCTCAGCTCCCTTGCATTTCCTTGGCTTCCTCAGATTCAGAGATACCAGTCTCATGGTAATAACTTCTAATTTGTTGTTTACTTACTTTGATTTCTCTTTTGAGCTCTAAATCTGTATAAACACTTATTCTGGAGACTTCTCTTGAATATTTGTATCAGGGTTCTTCGGAGAAATAAAATTTAGAGGAGAGAAGAGGAAGGGAGGGGAGGGGAGGAGAAGAGAAATTCTAAGGAATCTGCTCATACAACTGTGGGGCTGACAAGTCTGAAATTTGCAGTACAGGCTGGCAAGCTGGAGAAACCAAGGAAGAGTCAATGTTTTTGTCTTGAGTTCAAAGGTAGTCTGGAGTCAGAACTCCCTCTTCCTCAGGGTGCCTCAATCTTTTCTCTTAAGGCCTTCAACTGATTGGATGAGGCCCAACTACATTATGGAGGATAATCAGATCTACACACAGTCTCCTGATTTAAGCATTAATCATTCTAAAAAATAGCTTATGATACATTAGAGTATGGATCTCCTACAGAAAAAAATAGCTTAGCAGCAGCATGTAGACTAATATTTGACCAAACACATGGGTACCGAAGCTTAGCCAAGATGACACATAAAATTAACCATCTCAGTGTTCTGTAAATACTTTTAAATTCAACAGACTCCAGAATAAACTGCCACATTTCCCACATTCCTCACAAACTCAGTCTCCTTTTGTGTTGCCTTTTTGGTTTCCTTCCTGTTGACATATGTAGGGGAAGGGCAGGCCTGGGCATTCAGGCTGATGGGACCCAGGGGGAAGCACAGGATGAAGGCAAGAGCAGTGGCAGAGGTATCCTTCATCTATGACCAGGTACTGTGGTTGTATCCTAGACCTAGAAGGAGCACCAACCTCAAAGCAAGGAAACCAAGGATCTCGGTGAAAGCTAATGAGACATGTAGTGAAAGAAACATCAAGGCAACAGGAAATCTGAGGCTGGTAAAAGCATGAATGGGCCAGAGAAAACCCAGCTCAATAAGAAGAGCTAGTTTACACTGAACATTTCCTGTCTCCCAAGCAGGACATCCTCAATATAAACTAGCTTTAGTATATGAAATCTTTATTTATGTCTGCTCTGTCAGGTGAATAAATTTGTGAGATAGAGAGCTAGAAACCTATAGAGACTAGCTGGTGGAGAGGCTGGGGTTAATTCCAGAAACAAATTCTGCCTTTCAAATCTTTCCTGGTGTGGATATACTTGTGTGTCATATTTATTTAAAAGGAATCATGGAGGAATAAACTATCCCAAGTGTGATTACTGTATTGCTTTCTATCTGGCCACCCAAGCTAGATGTCATTAACAGATTAGCATCATTTCCCACTATTCATCTCTTCACTGCTCAATTTCAGCAGGTCCTGTTGATTTTGCTTCCAAAGGGTGTCTCAAGCCTTCCCTTCCTTTTCATTTATCTTGCCTCTAATCAGGCTTCAAATAATTTCACCTGTGCTATTAGAGCATCGCCTAATATTTTAATTTGTAACCTCTTTCTCATCTTTAATCTGTTATTTGTATTGTCATCTGTCTAAACCACCTTCACAGACTAGCTGGAAGCTCAGAAATCTAAATCATGAAGCCAGAGTTTGGCAAGAGATTTAAGAAGAAGAGCAACTTCTGCCATAGGAAGAAATTTTCAAAGCAGAATCAAAAACATTGCTCAGGAAAAAAGGTGGTCCCAAAACCTAGAAAAAGATCCAGATAAAGTACAATTCCAAATGGAATCAAACAGAGATGCAAGAATTATGTTTTAAGCAGTGTGATGGTTAATTTTACGTGTCAACTTGACTGGAATAAGGGATGCCCAGGTAGCCTGTAAAATATTTTATGGCCAGGCATGGTGGCTCATGCCTGTAATTTCAGCACTTTGGGAGGCTGAGGCAAGAGGATCACTTGAGGGTAGGAGTTTAAGAACAGCCTGGGTTGCATAGCAAGACCCCATTTGTATTAATTAGTTCCTTTTCACACTGCTGATGAAGACATACCCAAGGCGGGTAAATTTATAAAAGAAAGAAGTTCAATTGGATTTACAGTTCTACATGGCTGGGGAGGCCTCACAATCATGGAGGAAGGCAAGAAGAAGCAAGTCACATCTTGCATGGATGGCTGCAAGCAAAAAGCTTGTGCAGAGACACTCTGTGTGGGGACACAGAGCCAAACTGTATCACCATTGTGACAAAAGAAATTTTTTTTTAATTAGCCAGGTGTGGTGGCACACACTTGTGGTCTCAGCTACCTGGAAGGCTGAGGCAGGAGGATCAGTTGAGCTTAGGAGTTCAAGACTGCAGTGGGCTATGATCACACCACTGCACTCCAGCCTGGGTGACAGAGCAAGACTCTGTCTTTGACAAAATAAAATAAATAAAACATCATTTCTGGGTATGTCTGTGAGAGTGTTTCCAGAAGACCTTACCATTTGGCTTAGTAGATTGAAGATCTGCTCTCACCAATGGGGGCAGGCATTACTTTCCCATGTGACAAACTGCCACAAATTGAATAGCTTAACACACATTTATTCTCTCACAGTTTCTGGGTGTCTTGAGTCCAGGCACAGCTTAGATGGGTCATCTGCTTAGGGTCACATGAGACTGGAATCAAGATGGCATCCAGGGATACAGTCTCACTTGAGGTGCGACTGGAGAGGGATCCACTTTCAGTCTCACTCAGGTTGCTGGCAGAATTCAGTTCCCTGAGGTTGTAGGACAGAGCACTTCGGTTTCTTGCTGGCTGTTGACTGGAGGCTGCCCTCATCTCCCACAGGCCAACTGTGGTTCTTTGCCATGTGGGATCCCCCAGCATGGCTGCCTGCTTCCTCAAGGAAGCAAGGGAGAGACAGACTCCAGTAGGGTGAGCCTTACAATCTTATGAAACACAGTCATGTAATCATACACATCCTGCCACCTTTGTCATATTCTCTTTGGAGGAAATAAGTGGCAGATGTCACCTTCAGTCAAGGGGAGGGGATCACATGAAGACATGAACCCCAGGAGGCATGGATGATAGATACACCTTAGGAGTCTATCACAGGCACCAAAAATATTTCCCATCTTCCTAGTTTTCACCATTTCCACCACCATCCTTGTCATTCAAGTCCACAGTATTTCTTGCATAGATACTACAGTCGCCTTCAGATTCTCCTCATTTTTGCACTTGCCTCCTTAGAATCCATTCCACACAGCATGCAAAGTTGTTTTCTTAAAATGGGCAAAAAATCTTAGTCCCTCACTCAAGTGTGCAAGAAATACCACTTTTTCCACTTTGGGAGGCCGAGGCGGGTGGATCACAAGGTCAAGAGATCGAGACCATCCTGGTCAACATGGTAAAACCCTGTCTCTACTAAAAATACAAAAAATTAGCTGGCATGGTGGCGTGTGCCTCTAATCCCAGCTACTCAGGAGGCTGAGGCAGGAGAATTGCCTGAACCCAGGAGGTGGAGGTTGCGGTGAGCCGAGATCGCGCCATTGTACTCCAGCCTGGGTAACGAGCAAAACTCCGTCTCAAAAAAAAAGAAATACCACTTTTTAAAATTTTATTTAAATCTGTAAATTCTATCCCAAGCTCCTACCCTGCTAGGCTGGTGAGAAATTCCAAGGCCCACAACGGTTGCCTGAAACTGCAGATAGTTCTGAATCCTGAGTACACTCTGCATGAATTCTTTTTCCTTCTTCACAATTTCATGGATAGAAGATTTGTTCTTAGCAAAAATCTTAGCAACCTCAACATACAATTTTTCCTTCCTTATAAAGTCAATAACTTTCACATTTTTACTTAAAATAAGTACTTTGCTGCTTTTCTTTAGCATATTCAAATTGCCAGCATCACTATTTTTGTGCCTCGAGGCTGTTATTAAGTAAAACAAAAGTTGCTGGAGCACAGGCAGGTCATGCCACAACAGTGGATCTGATAACTATGATGGTTACTAAGTGCCTAATGAGCCAGTATGCTGGTTGTGTGATGATTCCTATCCCAGACAAGTCAGAGCAGAGAGGCACAAGATTTTATCACCTTCTCAGAAAGATGCACAATTGAAAGCTTGTGAACTGTTTGTTTCTGGAATTTTCCACTTAATATTTTTGGACAGAGATTGACTTTGAATAACTGAATCCATGGGAATGTAGATAAGGGTGGACTTCTGTATTCACACCCAATACCTGATGTTCAAACATTCAGCCACATCCCCTTGAGAATACAAATTACCTCAGAAACCACATTCCTCAGACACTCCACTGGCAGCCTGGGTTGGGAGCTCAGGTTCTTGTCTGTGCTCCTGTTCTTGGTCATGCTTAATCCAGCATTCAAATGTCTCTTCTGCTGGCCCAGGAGCATTGTCTCCACCGGTAAAGCCTTGTCTCCACCTGTAAAGCCTTGTCTCCACCTATCTTCCTGCTTAGGATCCCTCAATGGCTTCCCTTGACACTTCCTGAGGTCTATAGGTCCCTATGTGTTCTAATTCCTATCTATCCTTCCAGATCATCTCCTATCACTTTTCTCTTTGCTAAGTTCCTATCATACCAACCTCCTTTCATTTCCATAAGCATGCTAAGCAGTTTTCTGCCTCACACATGCTATTCTCTCAGCCTGGAAAACTTTCCCATCGGCCAACAATTGGATTTCAACTTAAATGTTACCTTCCCTGACCATTTTATCAAAAAGTATTCACATGCCCTTACTTACTAACACCACTGTAATCATAATTATTTTTATTCCATTTTAAAATTGTTTCTGGCCAGACAGAGTGGCTCACACCTAGAATCCCAGCACTTTGAGAGGCAGAGTCAGGAGGATCACTTCAGCCCTGGAGTTCAAGATCAGCCTGGGCAACATGATGAAACCCCATTTCTACCAAAAATTAGCTGGGCATGGTGGTGTGTACCTGTAGTCCAGCTACTTGAGAGACTGGAATGGGATGACTGATTGAGCCTGGGAGGTGGAGGCTGCAGTAGGGTGTGATTGTGCCACTGCACTCCAGCCTGGATGACAGAACAAGACCTGTCGCAAAAATAAATAAGTAAATAACTGATAAATAAATACATAAAATGTTTCTATTTACTTGGTCATTGGTCAGTAAGTTCCATGAGGCCAGAACTGTGTCTCTCGCTTCCTAAGCCCTGCTTTCTCTGTCTCCTACACATTTTGATAGGCTGTATTTTCATTTTCATTTAGTTCAAAATACTTTTTAACTTCTTGAAACATCATCTTTGACACATAAGTTATTTAGAAGTCTACTGTTTAGTCTTCAAATATTTGGGGATTTTCCAGCTATCTTTCTGTTACTGATTTCTAGTTTAATTCCATTGATCTGAGAGCACACTTTATATGATATATATTCTTTTAAATTTGTCAAGATGTGTTTTGTCAATATATATGATATATATTCTTTTAAATTTGTAAAGATGTTCAGAATGTGGTCTATCTTAGCAAATATTCTATGTAAATCAGAGAAAAATGTGTATTTTGCTCTTGTCAGATGAAGTGTTCTATAAATGTCAATTAGATCCAGTCGATTGATGGTTACATCTCTCTTTTTTATCACTGTATTCCCAGGATCTAACAGAGAATTTGACCTATAGAATGTGCTCCATAAATACTTATTGAATAAAGGGAAGAAGGCAAGCACAGGAAGGGAAAAATGAATTCAGAGATCTTACGTGTTACTCCCTGGATTAAACACTTTCAATGGTTCACTATAATCTGCATGATACATTTTCACTGTTGTTGCTTCTACTCACTAGCAATATTTTACAATCCATATACTATATTTCTTCTGTTGTAACACACAATTATTTTATATACCACTGTACAAGAAGAAATAAATTCTGCTAATGAAATCATAAGATGCCATCCATTTCAAAGATGTTTAAACATTAAAAAAACACTTGAGTTACAGAGTTGATGAAATATTGTGGTTAGCTAAAGTTTATCTGATCTGCTAGATAAATTTATCCTTACTTACCTTCGTATCCCCAGCACCAAGCATTGTATGTGGTGAAGATACTCAGTAACATTAGTTTAGTTCAGCTTTGACTTGTTGCTCATTCTGTACCACCAGCTTTCCTTCATTCTGCATCCCTGATACCTTCTTTACTCTAATGCTGTTGGCATTACTGGCTGGCCAGAGATTTTCATTTCTTTTGAAATGCCTTTGCTCTACAAAAATCTGACTCTTTTTCTCTTTTCTAATAAACTTGATGTAGGCTGCTAGTTGCAGTACAACTAAACATCTTTCAGACTCATGTGTGTGCTCTTGAAGCTACTATGATACATTAATATCCTCCCCCACTGTCCTCAGGCCCTCAATACAATTACAGTGTGGTTTTAGATACTGGGCGAACCAGAGAGGAGGAGTATTTGGGAACAGAGAATTTCTTAAAGCTTCAAGTCAATAGATAATTACACCTGTCTATTCACTAGACTGTCCATTCCTTAAAATCTACTTAGGAAAAGTAAGAAAAAAGAAAATAAAACTCTTAGGGATCTTCTCCCCCCATCAAATAAGCCTTATCACTTTTTATCCATTTGAAGTAGGACTTTATTGAAAAAAGAACCACAAATGGGTGTCGTGGTGGATGAATTTAGCCAGACAGGTTCAGCCAGTATGGTGTTTTTTTAGACATGTAAGTTGTCTGTGCCTCCTCCAGTCAGCCAGTACATGACTTCCTAACCATGTTACTGTAGCTGATTCGTTTACTCCAAATTACCCGCTGGCTCCTTAAAAGCATCTGAATTTTTGACCCATGCCTTGAACCTTAAGATTTTTCTTTCAGGAAGAATTCCAGCTCACTGTGTCTTAATTTTGTTACTCTTATCTTGAAATATTGGCCATTAGAGATGAATCAGTTTCTCTAACTATAGGGAAAACTATACTGTGAAGTTGAAATAAACTAGTTATAGAAGTGTTTATTGGATATATTTTTGGTGCAGGGAATGTCTATAAAAATAATCCCTGACTCTATCCCCACAAAGCTTAAATGTCCATGGTATTTATGAGGTGGTATTGGAAAGGGGAGGAGAATAGATAGAATTTTAAAACTATTGTTACAATGTTAGCACGCAAAACTGCATCAAGAATTTTTGGATCTGAGATTGAGACTCCCCTCTCGCTAATTCTGGCTCTAAATCACATTCCTTCACACTGATCTTTCCTGTGTTTTTGCTTGTATTTTAATAAAGCAAAGTCAGCAGAAGTCAGCGTTGGATGAAATTGCAAAGAGTAGTTCTAATGAGTCTTCTAATTCATAGCCATCAGGGATAGGTGTTCTTTGTTTCCCTTTAAAAAAGTCAGTTGGAGGTAGAAGACAAGTGATTAAGAAGTTAAAAATAAAATTGAAATGCTTCTCTAAGAAATAAAATATAAAAATGTTTTTGGGAATTTGCTGCTTTTAGTTTTTTTTTTTTTTTTTTTTTTTTTTGAGACGGAGTTTTGCTCTTGTTACCCAGGCTGGAGTGCAATGGCGCGATCTCGGCTCACCGCAACCTCCGCCTCCTGGGTTCAGGCAATTCTCCTGCCTCAGCCTCCTGAGTAGCTGGGATTACAGGCACGTGCCACCATGCCCAGCTAATTTTTTGTATCTTTAGTAGAGACGGGATTTCACCATTTTGACCAGGATGGCCTCGATCTCTTGACCTCGTGATCCACCCGCCTCAGCCTCCCAAAGTACTGGGACTACAGGCTTGACCCACCGCGCCTGGCCCTGCTTTTAGTTTTTTAATAGTAGTTTCCATTTCACTTTTCCTCTCTACCTCGTTTTGTCCGCTGACTTCTACTCACTCTATGTTTACTCACCAGAATAAAATTTAAGTCCCAAATGCTAATATAAAGAACCACCCTGAATAAAACTTAAGTCCCCAAATGGTAATCTAAAGAACACTGGAACTTCTGTATTGGTTGAAACTCTGTGAGGATAATAGAAGGTAAGTGGGTTCTGAAACGCTGGTTATTTTTTCTGCAAGACCAATTTAAACAAGAATGTATTAGGTTTCATTATTATTTTCCAAATAAGACTTTGCAGTTCACAAACTAACGTGTTTAAAGTTACTGTGATAAACTAAGCCTATTAGAAGTAGATACATTCATCTTGTAAATTACTTCAAATTTTAGCCTGAAATTCCCTGGCATTTACACAAATGTAAAAATTTTCTTGTAAGTGTACAAAGAATAGAACCATTGAAAACATAGAGACCATCTCTGCTGTCTTTTATGCTGTCTAATTCCAAGTGTCTTCTTTTTTTCTATTTATTACAGGGGTAAGCCTCTGATTTATAGGTCTTTTGTGGGTCATCATATTTTAGATATGACTACAAAATAAAGATCGATGCATTTAGGCAAGTTTATAATCCAACTATGAATGTAAATGAATTACTAGGAATGTAAAATTTCTAGATTCAGTGTAAATAAACAGTAATAATAATATTTGCCAGATACTTTGGTATCAGTCTTTTGAAGATTAAATTTTTAATTGAAAACATTACTAACTTAAATATTTACTAAGAGGAAAATAAAACTAATAAGTGAGAATTGATTACAGTTCAAAGTTCATTTTCAAAAGAACTGTATTAGAGCAGACCCATCAGTGAAGCAATTTTGCCACACTTTCAATATGGATAGGGTGGTTTTGACCTTACAGAATCACTAGGATAAAAAGAGTGGGAGATTTTCAGGGTTATTTTTCTATGTGAGGGGAGAGCCATACTGACCCCATCCTGGACAAAAGGGAATTTGCCGTAGTTTCAAACATAGTACATTTCAGTTATTCTAGACACTGGGATGGGGTGAGGGGTCTAGGAAGGTCAGAAAAAAATCTAGATTTTAAGAAATTACTCACTGGCAATCAAAATGAATTTAATAATATCTTTCTTCATGACATTTTAATTCTTATTTTTCATGACTTTGAATAAACTGTGCAGTCTCCTAGGGTCCCAGACAGAATAACTTACACATGTATACAGATAGTATTGACCTAATAGGAGAGTACTTGTTTTTTCATATACTAAATAAATTCAATGTATTTCTAAAATTTAAAACAGTTACTTAAAAGATTGCATCTTGCAGCATTAGTACTGCTGGAATACTGACTTGTTTTGATTTTTACTAAATCAAAGAACACCCTTAGTAGGGAAGGAATTGAAAACATTATTTTCCCCATGGCAACAAATGAACTAGTCATTTCTCTAACGTACATTAAGACTTCCTGATTGAATTCATTCCATCCACTATGATCTTTTGAGCCATGCTAATCCAACAGCACTAACCATTTTAGAGTCTGTGAATGCAAACATTGACATTCATAAGAAAAATTCCTAGGCTAACACAGCAATCAGCTCAATATTGAATTAGTGAGAACACAGGGAAGCAGAGTTAAGCAATTACAACATGCGATTTAGTTTCCCTGAGAGCAAACTGCCTTCCAAATTAATGATAGATTGTTTTTTATATTTAATGACTTTTGCATGGATTTTTGCGTGTATAGTTTATGCCCAGAACACAAAAGGCAAAGAGTACAAAAGGATATGCACAGGAAAGTAAATATCTCTCATCAAGAGAAACGCTATTCAGTGTTAGCAAGTATATAAACCATTTTGAACAGAAAATTAGTTTTCACTAGTCAGGTTAAAAATGTGGACTTTCTGCTTCTGATAATGATAGACTATATAAATTAAACCAACTTCCCTTCTGACCTCAACTAAAAAAGCTTGAAAGATTTTAAAGTAAATCTTATCAAATGCATCAAAGAGTTAACAAGATTTTGAAGAATGACATTCAGGATCACATTGAAAGAAATTTCAAGAAGTTAGGCTCCAAGACCACTCAGAGGTATGGACCCTGGTGAATATCTCACTGTGAGATGAGACCCTATGGGACTGCATCCCAGCTGTAAGGATAAACCTAGAAGGAAAGTAGCCTATGTACAGAATGCAGACCAGCTTGTGGTCCTTAAGCTGGCTCCAGAAATTATGTGATGATTCTAAATGACTGCTGCCTTTAAGCTCTTAAAAAGGGGCAATTTAAAAATCCTCTTTGGAGGAAAACAACACCTTAGGCCTCGAAATGTCTCTAGAAAAGTTGAAGATGTGCATGCCCTGTGATTCAACCACACCAGGTTTGTAACTTCAAAAAAACTGTAGCACCAGGTGTGCCAGGGAATGTGACCAAGGATGCTCATTGCAGTAGGGCAGTGACTGAAAACAATGCAAATGTTCATCAGCAAGATGGGATATTCATATGGTTGGACACTATAGAGCAGTAAAGATAAACAAACTTTTGCTACAGTAAAAATAAATGAACTATTGCTACATCAACATGAATAAATCTTGCAAATATAATCTTCAGCAAACAAGCATGTAGCAGATTATATATAGTGTGATACCAATAATATAAAGTTTGAAAGCCAGCAAGACAAAGAAAATTGTTTAGTAATATATACATTTATAGTCAAGTTTAAAAGCCAGAGAACAATAAAGTTGGGAGCCCTGATTGCCCCTGGAGAGGAGGGAAGTGCATATGGAGTGCTTCAGTTGTATTAGTTATGTCTCTCCAGAGGCAATCATTCTTGATCCTCCAAATACAATCATCCCTCAGTATACACAGGGGGTTAGTTCCAGGACCCCCACAGATACCAAAATTCAAGCATACTCAAATCCTGTAGCAGGCATCTGCAAAATCCAGGTGTATGAAAAGCTGGCCCTCCACGTAGGTAGATTTCATATCCTGGCTGTATTAGTTCATTCTTACATTGCTATAAAGAAATACCTGAGATTGGGTATTTATAAAGAAAAATTGTTTAATTGGCTCGTGGTTCTTCAGGCTGTACAGGAAGCATAGCAGCTTCTGCTTCTGGGGAGGCCTCAGGAACTTACAACCATGGTACAAGGGAAAGGGAAAGCAAGGCACTTCACAAATCTGGAGCAGGAGTAAGAGAGGAGAGAGGTGCTACACACTTTTAAACAACCAGATCTCACAATAATTCACTCACTCACCTACTCACTCACTCACTCACCATCACAAGAACTGTGCTGAGGGGAAGGTGCTAACTCACTTATGAGAACTCTACCCCATGATCCAATAACCTCCCACCAGGCCTCACCTCCAACACTGGGTATTACAGTTTGACATGAGATTTGGTGGGGATGCACATCCAAATCATATCACTGGTAAATACTTTATTTTCCATCCACGCACAAGAGGACTTGTGTCTTTCAACCCATGATGTTCAAGGGCCAACTGTATATCATGACTTATTTTGGAAAAGGCAAAGAGCATGTTCCTTTCACTAGTTACAAGGCCAATCTGCAGTTTGTGCAAAAGCTACTTTCCTTCCAGATTTATCAATACTCCTGGGATACAATCCCCAAGGCTCTTATACACAGCACATCTCAAAATCAATTAGATATAGTCTAGTATGTCCTTTCCTCTACAACCAGTCCTAGGAAAGCATCTGTCTGGCTAGGGAAATGCTGCTATTGCTTCCTTCAGAGTCCAGGCTTAGCAGGGGTGGAAGCAAAACTTGGTGAAATAGAGAAGCAGCTAGCCCATGTCCTTCCCTCTCCACATTTCTCCAGCCCTCCGCCTCACCCACTGCAGACTTTGCTCCTGTGGTGGGCTCGAGCTGGGTTGAGAAGAGCTTTAACTTTGAATACAGTCTGAGATTGTTATTATTACAGTAAACTGGACATATTGACAATCATGATGACAGTATTTTGTGATAAAAGTAATTAGAACTTTTTATTGTTTGTGAATAATGAGAGAAAATTACGGAAGTTGCTTGTGATTTTATCTAAGACATGAGGAAAACCTCGCTTCACAGAATGGGTCCGAGTGTGCCAGAACTGTGCAGGGGGAGCAAACTTGCTGAAACAAGAATCCTACCTAACATACCAATTTTACAATACTTAGGTACAGAAACTGACTCATTCTATGAACGGAAGTTCTCTATTCACTCTGTAAAACTTGTTGACTGGTGTCACAGCATGCTTTGCTCCTGGTGTGTAAGTGAACTTCTGTCCCCTGAGATGAATCCTGGCCAGGAGGCAGTTACATTTGTTCCAAACCTGACTGTGCCAGTTGTATTCTTTAGGTAGTTACTTAAATTTAAAAAATGTTAGTAAATCAACGGGTAGAATAGAATGTTGTTGCACCTATGAACACCAAGTTGAATATTTTGGAAAGTCTTGATTAAATTGAGTGGAATTGGAGGTATAATAGCTGCAAAAGACTGAGAAGATCTACAAAAATATAGAAGAACTACACATTCAGATTGTTCCACAAATGTCTTTAAAGTCTTCCTTTGAAATGAGGAATGCATAAAATTAAAGGATTTGAAAAAATTATTTCTGGGCCCCTTCCAGCTTGTGTTATTTTATGACTTTTATACTTCAAAATATTTAATCATCTTTATAAATATGAACAGGATTTGTAAAATGCATTTAAGTCTCTGAAAATGTGCCATAAGTAGCAGATAGCATTGTACCTACAAAGAGAAAGTGATGCTACAAATATCTTAGATTTTAAGTTTATCGATATAAATATTCTTCTGCACTGCTTGAATTGCATTCATGAACCCTTTTGGCTGATGTTATGGCCTGAATGTTTTTGTCTCCTGAAAATTTATATGATGAAATTTAACCCCCAATCTGATGATATTAGAAGATGGGGCCTTTGAGACTAATTAGGTCATGAGGATAGAACCGTCATGAATGAGATTAGTGCCCATATTAAAGGGATCCTGGAGAGTGATCTGCTCTCTTTTTGCCACCTGAGGATACAAGAATTCATCACTCTACAACCTAAAAGAGGTTTCAACCATGCTGGTGCCCTGGTTTTGAACTTCTAGCCTCCAGAACTGGAGAAATAAATTTCTGTTGTTTACAAGCCACCCAACCTATGGTACTTTGTTATAGCATCCTAAACGAAGATAGCTGATAAATTTGGAGACCAATATTCAGACAGAAACTAAAATTATTAATTATATTATTCAGTCTGCCAAAGGTGACATTTTAGGATTGCTGTTGTCCAACTGCAAATCTCTTTGTGTTCCATTATGCTTCTCCAGTGAATTGGGGCCGAGGCTGGAGTGCAGTGGTACAATCTGGGCTCACTACAACCTCTGCCTCCTGGATTCAAGCAATTCTCATGCCTCAGCCTCCCAAGCAGGTGGGACTACAGGCCTGAACCACCACACCTAGCTAATTTTTGTATTTTTAGTAGAGATGGGCTTTCACCATGTTGGCCAGGCTGGTCTCAAACTCCTGACCTCAAGGGATCCACTCACCTCAGCTTCCCAAAGTGCTAGGCTTACAGGCACAAGCCACCATGCCTGATCCACATCTTTGCTTTTAACAAAATTAAAGGGAGACCTAACTAGTAGGTCATTAAAAATACTTCTTAATGATAGTCACTGTGATTTTTGGCATATTAGTGGCAAGGAGTTCAAATAATTGAGTGACATTGCTGAAACAAAATTCATTTCATCCCCAGCCACTAACTAATACGAATAAGATTCCTTAGCACTTACATAAAAATAATTTAAAATAGGTATAAAACTGATGCTCAAACTCATTCTAGCAATAAAGAGCCATATACAAATGCATCAACTGAAAAACAGAACTCATTCTTCTTTTTAAAAGATATGTAGTGTTGAATAATATGTCAAAATTTGTCACATATTTACTTTGTTTTGATTGATTGGTTACCAATAAAAATTGTAATGATAATGGAAACCAGAAGATTTTTTAAATAGTTAAGCCTTATGGTCAATAAAAACAATTTTTATTTATATTTCAATTTACATACATATTTCTGTTTCAAAAAATTATGATGTATAAGGTCTTTCAATAAAAATATATTAGGCAAAAATTTGGGGAAGAAAGTGAAGTGGGGAGGAAGGAGGAATTTCTAACTTAAAAAAGAGCATGTTTCTCTTTTTAGTGTAGTTATGTAGGCATGAAATCCTCATGATAGTCACATTCCACTGGACACATTTTAAAATGTAATGTGACTTTTAAATATCAATATTTATGATCTGCCAGGAATTATATCATTTACAACTATTGAAAGTATAAAGCTTAGATATTTGAAATTTAGGTCTAGCGGTAACATTTTTAAGTGTTGGAAGGGTCACAGCTTTTCAAAGTTATTATACAGAACACGATAGCAAACAAACCTACATTAGGTCAGTAGTTATACATTAATGAAGCTGGAAATTTCCCTGATCTTCTGCGGGCAGGAACTGGATTGCAGGGGTGCTGGACTTAGCCAGGAGCTTCAGCCTGGTGAATTCCACCAACTCAAACCCACTGCATTCTACCCCTTGTGAGATGTGGAGTGCAGGTGAGTGTCGCAGGAGCCGTGGTGAGTGTGTTTAGGTGCCAATAGGAGCAAAATTCTGTGTGGGTGATGTGGCAGCATCTAGGGAGGTGTTTGCAACCCCTGAAGCTCCAGAAGGAACGTTACAGTCAGTGCTCATTTAACTTTGCCATCCGTGGATGGCTTTAGTGTTAACACCTCAGTGGAGAGTCAGTGTGACAGCCTTTCACACCTGCACCCGAGTTCTTGTCTGGCATCTGGGAGGAATGAGGTCACTTGAACAAATTAAAGATGGCAAATGTGGGGGATTTTATTGCCGATGAAAGTGTCTCTCAATGGGAAGGGGAGCTGAAAGGGGACAGAGCAGGAAGATAAGCTTCCCCAGAGTCCAGCCATCCCTCTCTGAAACTATGCCATCAAGCATCCCTCTGAAGTCAAGCTGCTTCTCTCCAATGTCCAACCATAGTCTATGACATCCCACTGCTTCTCCTTTTCTCCTCTTTTTCTCTCTCTGCTGGTGGAGCCTGGGTTTTTATGGGCACAGAATGGGGGGATGGGGTGGGCCATGGGTGATTTTGGAAAAGGTAACATTTGAGCAAGAAAATGGGAATGTATGTTCTCGCTTTGGGCCGTAGGTCCAGGCTTTCTGCCCACAATTTCCCTGCCCCTCGTCCATATCATTAATATTATCTCCAAATGTCTGGGTTGTCAAATGGGTTGCTAAGGCTGCCAATGTGCAAGTCCCATGCCAGCCAGAGCTTCAGACTGAGCACCTCTGAGGTGGACCAGATTCATGAGAGGGACCAGGTAGCCCTCAGGGGGATTCCGGTGCCAGTAGTCCAAAGTCTACATTGTTAAATGCAGTCTTACCTAGGCTTTCTTTCCCCCCAGTTTTTGGTAACATGGTGGTTCAGAGGCATAGATTTATCTATTTCTAATAGATGTAATAGTACATACATATAGATAAATGGTGATATAATAGTTCTTGTAACTTGAAATCTTAAATCTGTGGATGTAATTGCCCTGTTGTATTACTTCCTTCCATATATTTCCTCCCAAAGTCCACACATGACAACAGCTTGATGCCATGTAAGGAGCCACATAAACTGGAAAGGCCTCACAGAGGAAGTGACAGAACTAGATTTGAGCTCCAAACAATAATATGGGAGAAGAACTGTGTAAATTTCTCATCACACACACACAGACACACACAAAATTTGCCATGGAATTCTGAGGTGAACTAACTGGAATTTGTGCAGACTTCACAGGTAAAGGGCGCAATTTCCTAAAAAACTGCCCTTACTTCAGATACCAGTTACAAGTTTAGGGACTCCCCAAGCCATGCACGCTTCTGACCAGCTGGCTACAACTTCAGGGGTTCCCACAACCCCTCATGTTTAGAATTTGCTCGAATGACTCACAGAACCCAAGGAAACACTATACTTGCAAGCACAGTTTTATTATAACAAATACAACTGAGAAACAGCCATATGAAGAGACTCACAGGGCAAGGCCTGGGACGTCCCAAACTCAAAATTTCTGTGTCTTGAGAACATGTCATCCTCGTGGCACATAAAGGTGTGTCACTAACCAGGAAGCTCACTCAAGCTTCAGATATTTAGAGCTTTTATTCAAGCTTTGTTATGTAAACATGATTGATTGAAGCCAGTCTCCAGCTCCCCTCCCCACACCACCCCCCAGAGATCTGGCTGATATCATCTGGCTCAAGATCCCAGATTTCTAATCACATGGTTGATCTTTCTGGGATGACCAGCCCCAGAAAGATCAACCATGTGTTACCTCATTAGCATAAACTCAAGTGTAGCCCAAAGGGCCCATGGTGAGTAAGGAAGACACTCCTATTACTTAGGAACTTCTAAGGATTTAGAGGTTAACTCCCAGGAACCAGGGACAAAGACCAACCAAATTCTTTAATACACAGTACTATTCTTAAAACCCTTTCATTGGCAGGGCGCGGTGGCTCACGCCTGTAATCCCAGCACTATGGGAGGCTGAGGCAGGTGGGTCACAAGGTCAAGAGATCGAGACCATCCTGGCCAATATGGTAAAACCCTGTCTCTACTAAAAATACAAAAATTAGCTGGACATGGTGGCATGCACCTGTAGTGCCAGCTACTCAGGAGGCTGAGGCAGGAGAATCACTTGAATCGGAGGTTGCAGTGAGCCAAATCGAGACTGCCACACTCTGGATTCGGCGACAGAGGGAGACTGTGTACTCTCTCAGAAAAAAAGCTCTTTCATTGTTTCTCAGTACCTTTAGGTTACATATTGGCATGGTCCACAGGGCCCCACATGATCATTTTTCAGGCTTTTTTACCTGGCTTATTTCCTCCTTCACTCCCTGCTCAGAGGGAAAGAGCAAACAGACACACTGGACTTCTGTTAGCTCCTCAAATACATTAGGCACCTTCCTGTCAAATAGCCCTTTCCATGTATTTTACATGAAAAAATCTCTACCCTCAACTTTTCTTAATAAAGCCCACAAATATTTGGATCTCAGCTCAAATATTACTTTCCCAAATCTCCTGACTTCATCTGAGTTCCCAGAATACTTCTCAGGTCTTTGCTCTTCCTGTTGCACTTTCTCATAAAATCTGTACTTCTCCTCACTGTTTACACTTTTAAGTAAATGCTTAATTGTGTAATGAGTTGTTTATTGCTTGTCTCCTCTGCTAGAATGGAAACTCAATAATCTCAGGTATTATCCGAGCCTAATACAAGTCCTTACATATAATACTTTTTCCAATAAACAATTATTAGATGAAAGGAAGAATGGAATCAATAACTGAGTAAATGCTGATTTTAAGCGTTCCTAAGGACCTCCATCTTTCCAATAGTGAAAACTCCTTAGAGGTGTACTGTCTCAAAACGTTTAAAGATTTATAAATAGGGACGGTGTAACTTATCAACCCTAACATTATTGGCAAGTTAACTACAGCCTTCATCAACCCCAAATTATAATCTTTTTCATTTCTCAGGAAGTAAAATCATCCCTGATCCTGGAAGACATATCAATTGCTTTATTTTCACTCTTTTTTTTTATCTTTCCCCCTGTGAATCAGGATTCACTTTAAAGTCCATAACATAAAATGTAAGCCTGCTGTATATAATAGTCTAGAAGTCTAATATTAATAGCCTACCCAAAAAAATGTAGTAGCTCTAACTAGCAACAAGTGACAAATGTGTAAAAGTTTCACTTCTCTAAATCCGTTAATAATGTTAACGTGTAATCTCAGTTGCTCTCAATCCTGGTTACGTATTAGAGTTACCTGGGTGCTTATAAAAAATACCAATACTCTGTTAAAGCAGAGCTCTGTCTGAGGGGACTCAGGCATTGGTCTATCTTAAGGGTCCCAGGTGATTAAAAATGTGCCGACAGTCATGACCACTGGGGTAGTTGAAGCATTAATTACAGTCATGGCTGGGTACATAAATTCATTCCCACCAAGGGCATATGTCATCTCTCCTAATTTTCTAATTGCTTAACCCTGGTTAGGATGCAAATACATGATCTGAAAAAAGATAGTGGCTGTGCAGAAAGCCTCTGGGTGGCTGCACAGCCACTATCTTTTTTCAGATTTCCTTCCCTGAGAATACCACTGATATTCTGGGTTGGCTGTATCTGTATATTATAACCCTGTCCTGCTGGCCATACATAATTAACACAGAAGTGTACACAACCGAGTCATTTCAACAACCTCTGTTTAGAACTTCTTGTTTACAACAAATTTAGAGCGGAGCCATACTGCTCTGGTAACACTTTTAGTAACATTTACTGATTTCTTTGGCATAAACACACCATGATCATTTTCAAGCTGCTGAGATAGAGCAGGGATCCCTCTTAGGAGCCTGTGCCACCCTGGCACCACCAGCCCCTCAATGCCCACAAGCATGGAAGTAAAGGAAACTCTTGAGTTCCTCCAAGGGAAATTTCAGGCAACCTAGTTAACCCTGAGAAGTAAATGGGCAACTTGATAAGCAAGAAGGTAATAGTAACTCAGAACAATAGACAAGGAAGTTAGAATCAAGACGTTTTATTCCCTCCAGAAACGTTAACATCTTTTTTTTTTTTTTGAGCTTTACTTTTTTCATTTTAAGTTTTTTTCATTTCAGTAGTTTTGGGGAACAGGTGGTTTTTAGTTATGTGGATACGTTCTTTAGTGGTGATTTCTGAGATTTTGATGTACCCCTTACTGGAACAGTGTACAGTGTACTCAATGTGGAGTCTTTTGTCCCTCACCCCTTCTATTTCTTCACAGAAATAGAAAAAAAAATCCTAAAATTCTCACAGAACCACAAAAGACCATAAGTAGCCCAAACAATCTTGAGCAAAAAGAACAAAGCTGGAGGCATGACATTGTTTTATTTTAAAATATATTACAAAGCAATAGTAATCAAAGCAGCATGGTGGTACTGGCATAAAAGCAGACACATCAACCAATGGAATAGAATAGAAAGCCTAGAAATAAAGCCATGTCTGTATAGTCAGTAGATTTTCAACAAAGGCCTCAAGAACACACAATGAGTTTTCAATAAATGGCAGTAGGAAAGCTGGATATTCATATGCAGAAAAATAAAATTTGACCCTTATCTCACCTCCTCTAAAAGAATCAACTGAAAATGAATTAAATACTTAAATGTAAGATCTGATACTGTAAAACTTCTAGAAGAAAGCATAAGGGAAAAGCTACCCATTGATTTGGGCAATGATTTCTTGCACATGACTCCAAAGGCACAGGCAATAAAAGCAAAATAGGCAAGTGGGATTGTATCAACTAAAAACTTTCTGCACAGCAAAGGAAACAATTAACAGAGTGAAGAGACAACCCACAGACTGAGAGAAAATATTTGCAAATTATACATCAGATTCCTATCCAGGATATATTAAAAAATCAAACTGCTCAATTATAAGAAAACAAATAACTCTACTTAAAAATAGATCAAAACCTTCAAAGACATTTCTCATAAAAAGACAAAGAAAAGGCCAAAAGGTATATGAAAACATGTTCAATATCACTAATCCTCATTGAAATGCAAATCAAAACCACATTGAAGTGCCATGTCACATATGTTAGAATGACTATAACGAAAAAGATGCAAAATATTAATAAGTATTAGCAAGGATGTGGAGAAAAGGAAACTTTTATATGCTGTTGGGGAAATGTATATCAGTACAGCCATTTTAGAAAAAATATAGAGGTTCCCCAAAAAGTTAAAAATAAAATTACCACGTGATCCAGCAATCCCATTTTTGGGTGTATAGCCAAAGAAATTAAAATCAGCATATTGAGGAGATGTCTGTAATCCCATTCATTGCAGCACTATTCACAATTGCCAAGATATGCAAACAACCCAAGTATCCATTAGCAATTGAATAGATTTTTTAAATGTAATATCTTTAGAAGATGAAATATTATTCCACCTTTAAAAATAAGAAAATCCTGTCACCTGCACTTCCACCTGAGTGACACAGTAAGCCCCTGTCTCAAAAAAAAAAAAATGAATGAACAAAAAATTAGAGTATTGTAACAGAAGTGATATGTGGAAGTTAAAAAAAATAGAGATGCTCATTGGGATTCTTCATTCTTGGTTCAGGCAGCCTTCACTTCTTTAATGTTCAGAAATAGTACAACATGACATAAATGAATCTAGAGACATTATCCTAGGTAAAATAAGCCAGACAGAAAAGACAAATACCACATGATCTCACTTCTATGTGGGATCTAAAAATTCAAACTTGTAGCAGTAGGCAGTACACTGGTGATTACCAGAGGCTGAAGGATATGGGGAAGGGAAGAAAGAAGAAATGCTGGTCAATGGGTACAAAGTTTCAGTTAGACAGGAGGAGTAAGTTATGGTGATCTACTGTACAGCAAAGTGACTATAATAATAATGTATTGTATATTTCAAACTAGCTGAAAGAGTAGTACATTTTAAATATCTCACCACAAAGAAATAATAAGAAAGTGAGGTGATGGATATGTTAATTAGCCTGATTCACTTATTCCACAATGTATACATGTTTCAAAACATCACATTGTACCCCATAAATATAAAATGTTTATTATTGTCTGTCAATTAAAAGTAAAAATATTTTTTTAAAAGATGTGCTGGACAAAGATATCCAGAAAGTCAATATTTGTAAACAGAATAGTTGAAAGAAATGAATACTAACATACTGCTTATGAGAACCTTTTCCTCATAAAACCTTTCTATGGTAATAAAGAACTTCAGCTTTGGGAAAAGTGCCCTATGGTCTCTTAATTTTAATTCAGTAACTATATTAATAGATTGTATTATTGAGATAGAAGTTCTCTCCATCTGTTTAAATAAAACTTTACTTGCTTGAAAAATAATTAAAAAGTAAACTAGATTCATTTCTGTTAAATCTTGCTGATAAAAAAACTCATTTAATTTTCTGCTAAATACACTCTTCAACTTTTTGTGTTTAGTTTAGCAACCTAAAACACTAGTGAGGCTGAAACAACATGTTCAGTCTCAGTCTTGCTGAATTCTGGTGAGGTATACTAAGGGTAAGTGACTTCTGGTGATGTGTACTAAGTGTTAGTGAATTCTAGCAAGGTGTTCTAAGTGTAAGTGAATTCTGGTGAGGTGTACTAAGTGTAAATGAATTCTGGTGATGTGTATTAAGTGTTAGTGAATTCTAGCAAGGTATACTAAGTATAAATGAATTCTGGTGAGGTGTACTAAGTGTAAGTGAATTCTGGTGAGGTGTACTAATGTAAATGAATTCTGGCAAATTTGGGGTGAGGTGTACTAAGTGTAAGTGAATTCTGGCAAGGTGTACTAAGTGTAAATGAATTCTGGAGAAGTGTACTACGTGTAAATTAATTCTGGTGAGGTGTGCTAAGTGTAAGTGAATTCTGCTGGTGTTTACTAAGTATAAATGAATTCTGGAGAATTCTGGCAAGGTGTACCAAGTGTAAGTGAATTCTGGTGAGGTGTACTAAGTGTAAATGAGTTCTGGTGAGGTATATTAAGTGTAAGTGAATCTGGCAAGGTGTACTAAGTATAAGAGAATGCTGGGGAGATATACTAAGCGTAAATTAATTCTGGCGAGTTGTACCGAGTGTAAGTGAATTGTGACAAAGTGTACTGAGTGTAAGTGAATTCTGGAGAGGTGTACTAAGTGTAAATTAATTCTGGCAAAGTGTACTGAGTGCAAGAGAATTCTGGCGAGGTGTACTGAGTGTAAGTTAATTCTGGCGAGGTGACTGAGTGTAAATGAATTATGGCGAGGTGTACTGAGTGTAAGTGAATTGTGGCGAGGTGTACTGAGTTTAAGTGAATTCTGGCGAGGTGTACTGAGTGTAAGTGAATTGTGGCGAGGTGACGGAGTGTAAATGAATTATGGCGAGGTGTACTGAAGGTAAGTGAATTGTGGCGAGGTGTACTGAGTTTAAGTGAATTCTGGCGAGGTGTACTGAGTGTAAGTGAATTCTGGAGAGGTGTACTAAGTGTAAATTCTGGCAAAGTGTACTGAGTGTAAGAGAATTCTGGCGAGGTGTACTGAGTGTAAGTTAATTCTGGCGAGGTGACTGAGTGTAAATGAATTATGGCGAGGTGTACTGAGTGTAAGTGAATTGTGGCGAGGTGTACCGAGTGTAAGTGAATTGTGGCGAGATGTACTGAATGTAAGTGAATTGTGGAGAGGTGTACTGAGTTTAAGTGAATTCTGGTGAGGTGTACTGAGTGTAAGTGAATTGTGGTGAGGTGTACTGAGTGTAAGTGAATTGTGACGAGGTGTACCGAATATAAGTGAATTGTGGCGAGGTACTGAATGTAAGTGAATTCTGGCGAGGTGTACTGAGTGTAAGTGAATTGTGACGAGGTGTACTGAGTGTAATTGTCTCAGCACATATCTTTATGCCCTTGTGTTGTTGCTCTGCTATCCATTTTTAACCATCCTTTTAATGTAAATATCATATTGAAATATGTCATGATAATTTATCTTATTAATTACATAGTGTAGCTTCCTCCCTCCCTCTCCCTACCCCCTTTTAATTCTCTCCCCTTTTCTCCCTCTCTTTTCCTCTCTCCCTTAAAAATATGTTATATAGAATAGAGCACCCAGAACACTAGGACAGCAAGCTCTTCTGCCAGTTTGTTCAAATAACATCAGGAAACGCTGCATGCATTTCTTTCTCCTCAAGATTTATACTGCACATTAATAAAGGCTCTGTTACCAAAGTCTCTTGTGAAAACTCCTAAAATAAAATAAAATTTCTCAACCTTATTAGGCCTGCTTTCACAACCTATTAGTCCACAGAAACCTCCCTTCATGTGCTCCCCACACCCCTAATACACATGAACATCCCAGGGGCACATTTTGTAAAATGCTGCTCTAGAGTCACAGACCTAATAATAGAGGTTGGGGGAGTCAGAAAACATTTTGACATGTTCAGTTTCTTTCATTTTTCTTTCTCCTCCCTCAAAAATATCTATTTGAATGTATAAATGGCATCCATGAACATTATGTCTGATAAGAAAGAGTTTCAGGTAATTAAAAGCCCAAGATAATTATATTATGGTCTATGTTTAATTAGTGCTTCATAGTAATTAAATTAACTTTTCTTTTCTTGAAGGCATGACTTTGAGAGTTGATTACCTAAAAATAATTTTCTAGGCAATAATTCTGTCCCTGTTGAAATATTAGTGTGAGAAGCAGGTGAACTTGGTTTCCTTAATCAGGCTGCCCAGTACCTCACTCACATCCTGGGTTTCCTTTCACAGGTAAAGGATGAGCAAGGACATCACAATCTGCAAATCAATTAGATTGTACAGAGTCAAAGAAGCTCACTTCAGAGCTTAAAAAACAAAAAGAGAGAGAAAAATTAGATTGTAAAATGAACTCTGGGAGAAATAAAAATCTCAAGCCCTCTGCAAACTTAGGAGACAGATGAGCATGTAGCAGGGTCCGCTACTGAGCTTAGACTGGACTGCTTGATTGGGAAATGATGTCAAGCACTGTTTTGACGCTGCTATGTCTAGTTTCTTTCTTTTCCCAGGCTGGGTTCTATAAGTTTGCACCCAAACCACCTATAGACATGACACAGCTACCTATCACACAAACAGTTTTGCTTTCTGTATTCAATCCAAGACAGTGAGTACAGTCTCCATTTTCTGGCAACCTCCCTCTTGAGCCCTGGAACCCAAGAAATTCTATGACAGGCTATTTCTATGGTGAAGTAACAGATGCACAGTCAAGGAAAGCCAAGGAACTCAAGTGTGCATTGTACGCTGGCATGAGGTGCACATGATTACTCTGACTGAAAGTGGCAATAAAGGAAAGCTGAGACACACAGGAAAAGGGACAAGAGCCAGAAGAAATACAAAACTAAAAAAAAGCAGGAACAGTAATGGAGACCAATGTCAAGCACAGCTCAGAATAGAAATACTGGTGGGGAAAACAAGCAGCAAGTCCTCTGACACCTGAGAAAAGCCCAGGGAAGCTTCTAGCGGTTCTGTCATGCGGAAGAGGGGCAAATAGCCTCCTGGCCCTCAAAAATGTAGCAATGAAGGCATTCCCTTATTCACTCATTCATTCAACAAAAACTCTGTGGGAAAAGTTTAAACTTGATTTACTTCCAAACACCCACTTCCATATTTTTAAATTGTATTATGATTTAAATTTTATTATTTAAAAAATTTTTGGCCTTATATGCTTAGGATGATGAAATCTGGCAGAAATGACACAGATGAAAAATATTGTTTTTATGAGAAGGGACACCAACATGGATGAATGCTGAGTGTGGACCAGATTTGTGTCTCCACCTCTCCCATCTGTGTGTAACTTTTAGCACTCTTCCCACCTCCAGGTAGCGTAGAAACACTGATGTCTCCAATCAGTGGGAGGCTTTGGGACCTAAAGTAGAAGTCGGTTATAGAAAAGAAAATTTAAATGCAATTTTTACACATTTAGGTTTCTGGCCTAGGTAAGTATGCTCTTGGGTTTGATTTGAAAGACATGTTTTTAAAAATTCCGTTCCCCAAATTTTCTAGTTAAAATTTAAGGACAGGAGATACTCTCCCTATTTAACAACAATGAAAATGGTATCATTTTCCATGAATTTAGTACTTTCCTACTTTTGAAAGAACAACATTTTAGATGCAAAGTCCTATATTCAAGGCTGACAATTAAAATAGACTTTTCAAAAAACCATTTTAAAATCCCATAGTTTTTAGTTTTGCTTCACAATGTTCAGATGGTAATGTGAATAGAAATGGTGACTCAGTTACTTTTCCAATGAAGTACCTTGATGAATATATTCATTTTCTCTTGGCAGGGAATTATTATTGCCCTAAATTTAATCTGAATTCTGCACATGCTACAGGAATTTTCATGGCTAAACTGTTTTAAATTAACTGATGGTTCATCCACCATGAAAAATGAGTGTACTCTACCCACAATGAGGGAGAATGACAAGTAGTAGACTGTAGATGACTTTAAATTTGATTTTCTAGGATATTTTATTAAGACCCTTCTCTTGGGTTGCTAAAAATCATGCCTCTGGATTCACTACAGGGCAGGCTTGGGAGACTGGACTGAGCTGGCAGTACATGCACTTGTCCATTCATTCAACAAATGTAGAAGTAGGCATACAAGGGATCAAGACCAGAGGCTCTGCTAAAACCAAAAAGAATAAATGAGCCTTTAGGTCCAAAAATTCCTGACAAAGGAATCGCCAACCTTTGTTCTCTAAAGATAATATTGTGGCCATTGATCCCAGGGGAGAGGTTGTTTGCTTTCTGCCCAGGTTTGAAACATCCTGAGGGCAGAAGAAAGGAAAGACCAGGATCTACACTATAGTGGAAAGAGATGAGAAATCTGCAGGTAAATCTAATTATATGGTTCCAAGACAGAGAGGCCAAACTTGCCTTAGGTACACTACCAAGTTCAAAAACATTATTCCAAAAGTCAATATTAATGCCTTGTATATTTATCTCTAGTTAGCAGTGTGTACAGATGAACAAATGCCAAGAACTGGGAGATATAAAAGCACCTCTTAGGTAAGAGGACAGCTACGATCAACTTAATTTGGCCCAATGAAACCATCCTCTCCCAGGAAGGAAGGAACATTGTAATTTTATGACGTGTATGTATACACATCATAAAATAGGAAATAAACTTAGAAAGGCAAAACTCATTTTTTCACACAGGCCAGTGGCAGATGAGAATTTGGGACTCACAGTGAGCTATAGCTTTGGAAAGATTACCCTCTTTATGTAGTGTTTTAAATTTCTTTTGTGAGCAGAGTACCTAAGGTAGCAGGACACACAGTTGCAAGTATGATTAATCAACCTTCAACCTTAGGCGATTTAAAAGTTCTAAAAAATAAAAGGATGATGACTTTTCTGCAGCTTAGAAAAGTGAACAAAATACTACTTGCTCTTAATAGTGGTAGCAATTGCCTTTGTGCCCACAGAGGAAGAAACATTCATTTATAAAGACAGGAAAAAGATGGGTTTTGAAAGATGTCACCACAATGGAAGAAATCTGTGAACACAGCCATTTCTGACTTGGTTCTGAGTCAAATAATCTTGTTTTAACCATCTTCCTCCCTCTCAAATCTTGAATTAAAAAAAAAAAAAAAAAACAGAGAGAAAGAGAGAGAGAGAGAGAGAGAGCGTTATGCTATTGAGCTATTTATTTAATTTTAAACTTTAGTTTTCTTATCTATAAAATATGGATGATAGTATCAAACTCCTAAATCTGTTATGAGAATCCAGTGAGATGATCATGCGAAACACTTAGCAGTATCTATCTGGCAAATGTCAATATGAAATTGCAGTCAATGCTGCAAAGAAGTACTACATTTATGATTCAATAGATACTTCAAGCATGTAAACATACGTGAAGTGGTCTACAGTCCATAATTTGATCTGGATGTATAAAGGAATCACATTGGGCAGGTCTATGCATGCAAATCATTGAAGGCTAGTGTTAAAAAAAAAAGAAAGAAAAACTAAGCACTCTTAATTTTCTTTTTGTTTTCTTTGTTCAAATGCCAAGTATAGGCATCTTACAATAATACCATATGCGTCCCTGGAACACTTCACATTTTGGAAAAATTGCACACTGAAAATAATAGGGTCTTTAGGAAAAATAGCATTAATGATAGGATATTTAAATCCAATACAACTTTGAAATCAAGCTTCTAACACAACCAGTTAGAATCCTAGTAAGAAGTTATGCTATTGTGGTTAAATTTCCACGGGCATTTGCCATAAAATTTTAGTCATTCCAACCTTTGTGGCCTTTTACCAGGGAGTCATGCTTTATTTTTCTTTTAAAATGAATGTCCTTGAAAGAGTCACTTCCATAGAAATAAGTTTAACGAAAACTTAAAATACAACCCAAGGGTAGCCCCCTTTTTAATAATGAATTTTCTTTTTAGCATGAGAGAAATATCTTCAGGCATCCTCTTTTCTTGAAACTCCCCATATAGAAAATCTAGCAGTTTTTCAAGCCACTAAGTAAACCACATTTTACACAAATGAAAGGCATTTCTGCAGAACACATAGCTTTTATCTTAAAGGCTTAATATATTGTGAAGCTTCCTCTATGTTAGTGAGAAAGCTTGACAATAATGGCTTTAAAGCATTAACATGTTGGGGGAAATTGCATAAACCTACATGACTTCCACTGACCTCAGCCTCCTCCTTACCAGTCATGGATGAGATAATTAGCATTAAAGAAACACTCTCTGGGAGAACAGACTATGGTTGCAGCATTAGTATAATGACAACAAATGTAAGCCTTACAGCCTGTAAAAACAAACAAACAAACACACTTTCAGTTAATGATAAGGAATGTGCTAAAAGAATAGATGTTGCAGAGTTGAATATCCATGAAACTGAGCTTACAGTGTAAACAGTGATTCTGTCAAAACTACTTTCACAGGCTACATTGTCTATCTCTCACAGTTGAGACAACTGTGTCGCAGAAAAATTTTGGAGAAAAAAACCCCAGGTGGGTGGGCAGCAGTGGAACCAGATGGACATTCTCTGTGGAGCTTCCCCAGCGATTGCATAGCACCCTGTGATTTGACAGTAAAGACTGTCTGTTCCTTTCCATGACGTACAGAAACCAGGCACTTTGCTCCAAAGAAAAGGGTGATGACACTTTGAAAACTTTAGCTCACCATCAGAGGCAATTGCAGCAGAACTCTGGCCACCATTGGATCATTTCCATTTCTCTCCCACTTACTTGACAGCCTGAGTCACCCTTAGATCTGATTTCACAGTCAAGAGGGAGTCTGAGTCCCACGACATCTCCTTCTTGGTCTTGTAGGTAAAAGGGAATAGAAAGATGTAGGGGAAGGGAATTTTCAGTTCTCAGATAATTTACGCAAATATATATGCACACATACACATGCACACGCATATGTGTATATGTGGGGGTCTTGTTAATTGCAATGTTGAGAATGACTGTGTGCAGCCATGACCAAATGCTGAGATGACAGAAGAAAGACTATTTCCTCTTACATGCAAGAGTTGACCTTTCCTATAAATATATTTTGAGCAAACACTTGAAGAATATTAGTTTGAAAGAAACAAATTATTTGCATTTTTGAGATATAAGTATGTTTCAGTACAATGATGTTTGAGCAATTTGGCACCAACTGCCGCTTTCCTTCAAACCCTGCCTCATATCTTGGCAGCCATCCTGTCCTTAAGAACATTTATGGAGCTAGAACTAGTTCACTGTTCTCGATAATTGCTTATATCAATTTTGCTGCTGCTTCCGGCTGCTTCTGCTCTGGCTTTGGGGGCCTTATCCCATTAACTAGCCTTTGGCCATAGATTCATGACTGGCCCCTGCAATCATGCTTGGTCCATTTTCCTTCTCCCCACTTCTGGCACAGTTCTCACTGGGTGTCTGTCTTCACTGGTCTCTCTCACTTGATACCATATCAAATTGGCACTGCTGGCTTTCTGATCCAAATACCAACATTTTACCCGTTGCACTTGTCTGCTGGTTCTCCATCTGCTGTCTCTTCCTGGACTTTGTGGGCACCGACCATCCACTTCTCCCCTTCTCCTTCTCTCCATATCCCTGGTGCTTGTCTGGCTTTCTGCATCCTGATGCTCTCAGTTGGGTTCCTACTTCTGAGCCTCATCTTTGTAGATCTTTCAAATTCATGCCCCATCACAGTCATTCCACTGAACTACTTCCCTGGTTTCCCATCCCCCCCCGCCCCCCGCAAATGTCTCCTATACTTTGTTCTGCCTTTGGCCTCTGCCTCTGCTCTTCTCTTTGCTTTGGATGTGACCTCCACTCTTCACCAATTTAACTGCTTCTCATCTTTCAGGATTTAGCATCAATGCCACTTTCTCAAAGAAGCCTTCCCTGATCCCCCAGGGCCGAGTTAGGTCAGCATCCTATGTGCTCTTAAAGCTTCTTACCTTGTCTTACTCCTAGCACACACCTGTCACACTGAGTTTTTACTGCATTTTTGTTTGACTTTTCCCCCTAGTTAAGTACTTAGGAAGCAATCATCTTGAGGGCAAAAACTTCATCTTGTGATAATTTTATCCTCAGCATCTAGAAAAAGGCCTCGCCCATAGAAAACTCTCAGTATTTTAGTATAATGAAGTAGAAAACTAAAAATTAATAAATAAGGTGGTACTGCTAATACAACCCATAAAGCATGGGTGTTATCATCATTCCCATTTTAAAGATAAGGAGACTGAGCATGGAGAAATTAAGTGACTTTCCCAAGGTTACATAGCCAAGAAATACAGATATGAGTTTCAAATCTAGGTAGTCTGCCTCCAGAGTCTGTATGTTTAATTGCCACTTTATAATCTATGCCTCTTCCTTTTGAGTTAGGGATAGAACCACAGCCATCATAAAGGATTACTTGTCATTAACTTTCAAAATAGCCTTAAATTTAAAAGCTACAGCTTGGATGAGAAAAAAGTTTTGTATTTAGGCTTTTCTAATTCTGCCTAAACATACATATTTTGTGTCCAGGCCTAGATGGCAGGTCCAAGGGGCAGGGTAGAGGGTAAAAAAGAAGAAAAGCAGGGCCAGAGGGAAAGTACCAAGAATCATGTACAAAGGATAAAACGAAGATCATGTTTTCTAAATATGTTCCAAATGGGTCATATAGCAAGGGCGATGTCAGGGACCTAAGGAAGCAAGCTCAATGAACAGCAGCTTGGAGGGGCAAAGAGGCTGAACTGTGGATTCTACCAGCATGGCTTTGCCGTTAGGCCACAATACGAGATGATTTATATCTGATTAATTTGGTTACAGCGAACATTGAGCCACTTTTTTTTTTTTTTGAGATGGAGTTTTGCTCTGTTGCCCAGGCTGAAATGCTGGAGTGTGGTGGTGCCATCTTGGCTCACTGTCAGCTCCGTCTCTTGGATTCAAGCCATTCTCCTGCCTCAGCCTCCTGAATAGCTGGGATTACAGGAACCTGCCACCACACCTGGCTAATTTTTGTATTTTTAGTAGAGGTGGAGTTTCACTATGTTGGCCAGGCTGACCTCAAGTGATCCACCTGCCTCGGCCTCCCAAAGTGCTGGAATTACTTTGTGAGCCACCTCGCCTGGCCATTGTAAATTATTCCACACTATAATTGTACCTGATAACCTTGGACTAATTACTTAGTGATCAGTGACAGCCATTCAACTTGGGGATTTGTGCCAAAGAATATTGAATGTGTCTAAGATTTCTCTGAACCCTAAATTTGGGTGACAGTATTTGTCTTCAGTACTGAAGGTCAAATACATGACAATGCCCTCCACCCCATCAGCATTGTACGTGTTCTACCTGCTGCCTTTATAGAGCCCAGAGTACACCCTAGGTTGGATTAATCATGGTATGTATATAAATTGGTACTGTAGCTAAAATTTCATGTCCATAATAGAAGCCCAGCAAGGAATAAAAGTGAGAAAAAGGAAGAGTAACAGTGTGGACATCAGCAAGGCATTCTCGTCATTTTAAAACTTCCCTGTGTTCTTGGTTCATAGGCAAACACAAAATGCAACATTGAAAAAGAGTTTTAAGAAGCCTGGCTCTGAAGATTGTTTCTTCAAAACATGATATTGGGTGCTACAATTCCAGAAGAAAAAGGTGAAGCTTATGTTACAGCAGCCCCTACCACACACAAACACACACACACACACACACAAACACACACAGACACAGACACACACAGAGACACACACACACACAGACACACACACACACACACACACACACACAGAACAACAGACATGTTCTTTTCCTCTCCATATCCCCAAGTAACTAGCACAGGCCTTCGTTTGTTAGGCATCTGTGCTGTTTGTTGAATTGGGTCGCTGAGCCACATAAAAGTGTCCTTTTTGTCCATCCTGGTCTGTACTTGGGGCTGTCAATGGAAAGCCTCCCTTCCACAGTGCCAACCCCCCAACCCCGGAAAACAGGGTGCAAGCACAGCAGGGGGCTACATTTACCCTCATGTTCCCAACAAGCCGATGCTCTGTGAGTACAGGTTGAGTTGATGGAACAGTTATTTTGCCCAAAGCACTGCCTCAGGCTTCCAGACTGTTTTTGCTGGTATACTAGATTGGCTGAACCAAAGAAGACCATTCTCCTCTGTGGGTTCATAAATCCCTGCTTTGTCTTTCCAGAATTAGGATGACCTGAGCCTCAATGTCACACTGGTTGCACAGTGCAATGTGGGGAACGCCCAGGATAGAGCTGAGAGGCTAGATCCTGCCTTGGCCTTTCATCTAGTCACGGTTAAGACCTCGACAAATCACTTAACCTCATTGAGCTTCTGTTTTCTCATCTGTAATACCTCCCCTGATTTCCGTAGAGAATTGTTCTTAAGATCAATGATATAACATATATCAAAGTTATTTGTTAACTGCTAAGCAAGCCTGGTAGTACTTGTGGCATTATCAATTTTGGCTGGCACCTCTGACTCTTGACCTCTTGATGTCAGCCTAATAAAATCAATAAGGTCAAGCAGGCTATGTTAACATTTGAGGAAGATTTTTCATACATGATATTTAAAATCCACTCCAACTGGTATAAAATAATACTTAGCATACTACCTGCCCTGCGCTTGGGCTGGGCTAGAGTGAATGGCATACCATTTTGTATTGAGATAAAATAGGGCCCCAAAATACATGTTGTCTACCAATCTGTTAATACTGTCTATTAATTAACTAATCAATTTTGACTGATTTATTTATTTTTGAGACAGAGTCTCACTCTGTTGACCAGGCTGGAGCACAGTGGTGTGATTTTGACTCACGACGACCTCTGTCTCAAGCAATTCTGCCTAGGCCTCCTGAGTAGCTGGGATTACAGGTATGTGAGACCACGCCTGGCTAATTTTGGTACTTTTAGTAGAGAGCGAGTTTCACCAAGTTGGCCAGGCATGGAACTCCTGATCTAAGGTGATCCACCCACCGCAGCCTCCCAAAGTGCTGGGATTACAGGCATGAACCACCACGCCAAGCCCTGTCTATTAATTTATAATCAGAATGGGTTTCACAGGATGTGTATTTATAAATATAAATAATTATTTTATAATTATAAATTAGTCCTGCATTGTTGTTTGTGGTGGTGATATTAAGGCTGAATTTACAGAGGTGAAGAACTAGTCTCACATTCATTCAGCTAAAATTATTTAGCAACTACTGTGTGCCAAGCTCACTGTATTAGATACCAAAATAAAGTACTGAACAAAAAAGATATGGGCCCCACCCTTATGATATTACTATCTGGTAACCCAACTGAGTATTAGGGGTCTAGGAAGGTTTCCTTGAGAAAGAGTTGGTTTCTGGAAGACTTCCATGAGAAGGAGTTGGTTAGAATCCAGGGAGTGAAATAAAAGGGGGAACGAATGCACATTTGTCAGTTGGTTGCTGTTTTTCATCTTTTAAATGATTACCTCACTTGTAGGTCCCCTGCCTCCATTATAACCAAATTGCAGACATGTAACTTAGCTCTGTCAATCCAATGCAGTATATGTGTGACTTCAGTTTACAAGTGAGCAACACAGGTAACAATCTTCATGTAGAGCTTTCTTTTCCTCCTCCTCCTCCTCCTCCTCCTCCTCCTCCTCCTCCTCCTCCTCCTCCTCCTCCTCTTCCTCCTCCTCCTTCTTCTTCTTCTTCTTTTTAACATTGTGTAGGCAGAAGCCTCTACCAATTGAAGAAAGCAGTCATTACAAGGTCAAAACCTTGCCTTTGTGATTCTGTGGCCAAATTGTAGGTATTGTCCCCTAGAAGTTTGTAAGTCTGTTTCTACAGCCTTCCTGACAGTTCTTTGAACTGCCAAAAATCTTTTCATCAATTCTCACAAATAAGGCATCTGATCACTCCACAACAAAGAAGGTATGAACAAAGGCCTGTGCCTCTAATCTACTGGTCTTATCACCTGCTGTGGCATTCAGAAGCAGGTAGCATCAGTGCAGGTTTTCCGTGGAGACATCTTCATATTATTGAGGTAATAAACACATGGATGCTTCAGTAAGGCAGCTTCCTAAAGTGCTGGGATTGCAGGCATCAGCCACCGTGCCCAGTCTAAATCAATCTTTACAAAAGGTGATACTGTAAGTTCTTCAGTGGCAAGACCTTACTACCCAAGTGCTATCTCAATGAAAAGTAAACTTTTCCAATAAATAATCATATAAATAAATAAGTAAATAAACTTGCTTTCTTATTAGTGAAATTGAGGCTGCCAACCAGGTAAAGATGGCCTGGCAATCAGTCTAACCCAAGCAGCCAAAGAAAATCAGAAGGCAGCTATTAGCAAATATTTCAGTGTGTCAAAGCTAGCTATGCGCTCTGGAACTTATAACAGAAACTCCCTGAAATTACAGTGGTTATGAATAAAGGGCATTAAAAAATTCCATCATTGTCTGGTGAATGGTTGACCTGTAGTAGTGAATGAGTTTTAAGGACCTCTGTTGTTTCATTTTAAGCTGATCTTTTCTTGATGGCAACAGGGTAACCTTCTCTGCAGCCACTATGATTGCCTAGAGATTATTTTTCATGTGCCTCATTCCAAGGATATGAGGCAACTGAGAGATTAAGAAGGAAGAGGAGTGCTCCTTACAAGACCCTCCCTGCACCATTCTCTGGGCCCATCCCCAAGAAAAGGTCTCATTTTGACCTTTCCTGTCCCTCTGCCATCTTGCTGTTACTTCCTACCCACATGCCTTGGACCTTTCAGAGCTACCTCTTTTACTCTTAACCATATCTGGGTCGAACAGGGCATAACTAAAAGTTGCACACTTGCTATGTTAACTTTTGTTTCTTGGAACTTTATGATCCACTTTTTTTTTTTACGTAAGCATTTCTTCTTTTAGCAGAAAGATCAAGCTGCACTATCCTCTCAAATCTCTCTTCTCTGAATCCACCACTGTGCCCTAAGTTTGCCCCCTGCCCCCACCTTCCCATTCCCTGCGCACCCTCCAAGGCTTGCTCCCCAATCAGCCGCTTCCTGCACCCCACGCACCCATTTGCCCTCTGTCAGCTACAGAGCCTCTAAGTTAGAACCTCTACAGATTCTACCAACAGCTTCACTTCTGCCGTCTGCCCCCTTAGCTCTCTGCAGTGTGGTTTCAGCCTTTGCCCACCCCTGAAGTTAAGCAGTTTCTCTCAGAGGTGTGATCTGCATCGTCCAATTCAACAAGTTTTTCTCAGTCACCAACCTCACTCACCTTTCATTTGTGTCTCCTGACCCCCCCCCCACCCCCCACCGCTCTTTCATGAAACTCACTTTCTTTGGCTTCTGTGTCATGTTCTTATAATCCTCCCCCGACCCTGACTTCTCTGGCTCTCTTTTCTTTGTCTCGTTCCCCAAAACATAAGCTCCTTCAGCCTCTTTCTCTTTTTACACTGTATTTTCTCTTAGCAGACTCACCCATGGTCACGACTTTGCTGCCTTTTTATGTGCATTCCTACCTGACTTTTTCATACATTTTTGTTCACATTTCTGACTATCTACTAATTTTGATGTGAAAATTCTTCTTAGCTCTTCATGCTAGATATGTTCAGGATCCAATCACGCCCAGCACTCGTCTCTGGTACAAACCCATAATTCCAACCAGGAAATTTATAAATCTCATCTCTTAAAAAGAAAATCCCATCTTGATCATTTTGCTTCTTTAGTATCACTTCGTATGTGCTCTTTCCTCCTTTTCAAATAATCATTTAAGGCCCAGCTGATATTGTGTATTATCCTCAAAGGCTTCCTTGACTCCAGCTACGCTGTAAATTCTATACTACAAATTCGTAATTTTTTTTACCATGTTCATATACCGTTGCAATGTTTTAAAAAGTGGGTACATTCATATACATATTCACATTTACATGCACACAAGATGCTTCAAGCAGGGGCAAGAGTTGACTCCCTGGTAGTACTTATATGGTGCTTTGCAGATAATGTAAACACACACAAAAAGTTGCTAAATGAATAATGTTATCGCTTTCCTTGTAGTAATTTAGTGGCAATTTGACGCTGTTACCTCCCAAAACAATGAAATTGCCTTATCGTTGACACGGTAGTTGAGCCGAAAGTTATTTAACTTGTGCTAAATATGTCAAAGCCATGTGTCTGTGTGTTTTCCCTTACAGTGGCCAACAGGGGCTTCTTTATTCTTTAAAAGTTACACTCAATATTTTGAAGATTTTATGGAAAATGAATGTACATTCAAAATTACATGTTTCTTAATACAGAAAAGATGACAGTGAAAAGTCTCAAATTTGCTTTGCTATCTTTTGTGGGCATCACGCTGGTACAAAATGCACAGACGTATTCCATTGCATGGTAAACAGAAGTCATATTTCAGCTGTGATAGAAGGTTTTAAGGTTTTTTTACAAAATAAATTTGTAATAAAGTTAAACCAATTGATTGTGCAAGAAACCTTTATAATCCCTTGGAAGGATACAATGCTTTAAGTCAGCTGTATCATATTTTATAATTTGGATTTGGGTATCTTGAAAATGCAAGTTCAACAGTAATCTTCTTAGGACATTGGAAAGATTTGATAGGTTGAAAAGGGAACAGTACTATTTTTTTTCCAAAGTGACTTATCTATGTGTAAGCTAAAACTATAAAAATATTGTCAGAGGTCCAATTTGTAAAAAGGTGTGTCTTCAGTAAACATCATATTGATACAGAAATGTACATCTGAGCTAATAATTTGAAAGGCATGGAAACTGAGCAGAGAGCTAAAAACTTTAAAAACAAGCCCTTGATTAAAGCTAATATTTAATTTTTTTTCTTTATCTTTGTATGCACTCTTTCTAGAACTTTTTCTATGGTCTTTCAGTCAATAATGAACTACAATTGAAGTGATGTGATAGTATACTGGGTTATTTTCCTTTGAATTTACCTGTGCCCTGTTTCATCCTCCTTGTCTTCTAAATGAGTGAAATTTTTATCCATATCATGGGAAATGCCTCTGAATGTTTTTATAGAGACAGAAAACCTGCAACTTATAGGAAAAATTATACTTTAAAAAATGTGATTAAAATGCCCAACCAGAACAGAATTAGAAGGAGGTCCATTTCCTTCACTTCTAATGTCTTCACTGAAATAATAAAACCTGTTGGTTTTGCCCCTGGTCCAATTGTAAATATGTGTATAAAAGCCCTACTGCTTTCCAAAGTACAAACTAGTTCTAAGTAAATTAGGAAATGGGAGATTTGCTTAACATTAGCAAGCTGCAGAAATGATATCAAAATACCCAGATAGAAATACTTGGTAAATAATTATTTGTTCTCTACAAGTAATACATCTGAGGTTTTGTTTTCTACATTGATAATCAGTAGTGGAAAATAAATACAATTTCCAAATAATCCTCAAGTGTTTTTAGTCTACCAAAAAAGAGAGGTAACTATTCTATTATTTATTTGTTCTTAGTTTAGGCTTCAATTGGGCCATACCAGTACTGTATTCTAAAATTCCTTTATCCCTAACGTTTAATTCGACCACCACCCACCACACCACATCTAATCTAGTTCCACAGAGTACTCAGTAACAGTTTTTTGAATGGATGAATGGCCTTCATTTACATATGGGTAAATAAGATAAGTCCACACACGGGTGCAATACTGTCTTCCAAACCCTACTGCTTTCATCAGGCTTTGCCAAGAACTTTTCTTTCTCAAAGCCATTATACCTGGGCTGACAAAAAGTTAGTTGTGTTTTTACTCTATGCATGTATGTCCTATGCAAGATCACTTTTTCCATACTCAGTCTACCAAATATACCTACTTATAGTAATTGGTAACATCTATTTATACCCTTACTTTTCTATGTATTTACAAAAGGATCCATTCAAAAATGAAATACAGCTCTTAGCTTAGACAAGTACAAAGCCTAGTAGCGCTGTCTACCTGCTTCCTACCTCCAGTGTTGCACCTTATTCTCTCATTATGCCAAGACTGTACTTTCTCCTTTGGTCAAGTAACCACATTTTCTGAGTTCTCTTCCCCTTCGTAAGTGTCAACATTATCTAAACTCTGCAGTTGTTGTATGTACAAGCTGTTTATGCTTAATGCATCCCTTATTTTGGTCTATGACTCTTGTCTTAAAGAGCCAACTTTTAGGCTAATCTCTACGTTCTTCAATATTCACATCAATTTTAGTAACAAAAACACACCTGTGTGGAAAAAAATGGACAGATATCAGTGTTTGTAACATATAGTATTAATAGTGATCATTACAACCAACATTCATTAAGGATGTTTATTTAACACGTATACCCAACCCAGTTGATATGCCATCCCAGCTCTGCCCCAGGGCCTCAGTTGTTTTTCTGGCTGGAGTTGCCTTAGTAATAGCCAGTGTCATTCCTGCAGCTATAAAGCTGCAGTTCCTGCTGTTACAACCACAAAAAACTTGGGAGACATCACAAGGCACCCTCTAGGAGAGACCTGGTACATGCACACTAGCCAGCCTAGAGGCTGGACAGCCCCTGGGAGGGACCTGCTAACGCAAGCTGAAGTGCTGGGAGCTGCTGTGCTATTGACAGACAGGAGAAGAAGCAGCCAGCAGAACATTTGTCTACCTTTCACCCTCTAAATAAACCATTTGAAGCCAGCAGTTCCATAATCCCTCTCCAGGGATGTCCCACAGGACCAAGCAACGAGCCACGTTTCCTTGATGAGTGAACAGGTCATCAGTACCTCACTTTGTGTCCATTTCCTTCCCTTCCTCACTGCCTCACTTCTCTTTTTCCCTCCTTTGCCTCCCTGAGATCTTTTTTTTTTTTTTTTTTGAGACAGAGTCTCACTCTGTCACCCAGGCTCGAGTGCAGTGGTGCAGTCTGGCTCACTGCAACCTCCCCCTCCCAGGTTCAAGTGACTCTCCTGCCTCAGCCTCCCGAGTAGCTGGGATTATAGGTGCCTGCCACCACACCTGGATAATTTTTATATTTTTAGTAAAGACAGTTTCATCATGTTGTCCAGGTTGGTCTTGAACTCCTTGAGCTCAGGCAATCCACCTGCCTTGGCCTTCTAAAGTGTCAGGGTGGCAAGTGTGAACCACCATGCCGGGATTCTCTCTGAGATTATACTCCATGCTTTAGTTATGGTTGCATAACAAATTAACACAAAACTTAGTGGCTTAAAACAACAATAATTATTTATTTATCATTTGTCACAGTTTTTATAGGTCAAGAATTCAAACAGGGCATAGCTGGGAGGACTTTTCTCTGCTTCAAACAGGGCATAGATGGGAGGACTTTTCTCTGCTTCAAAATGTTGGAGTCTTAGGTGGAATTCTTGAAGGGTGGTGTTGGGATGATTTGAGACTCATTCATTCACTTGCCTGACATTGGATGTTAGCTGTCGCCTGGAAGTATCTAGCTGGAAGTATCTGCCAGAATGCCAACAAGTGATCTCTCCTTATTGGCCTGGGTTTCCTCATAGTCTCATGGCAGGTTCAAAGGACCAGCAGAGAGAGAGAATCAAGGAGAAGTAGTAGTTCCAAGAAATATTTAACAACCAGTTCTCATGGTGGGAAAAAGGTCTTACTTTGTATAATTTGTTTATTTCTCTGCTTTAATACTCTATGTGGGCTGGGCATGGTGGCTCATGCCTGTAGTACCAGCACTTTGGGAGACCAAGGTGGGCAGATCACCTGAGGTCAGGAGTTACAGACCAGTCTGGCTAAAAAATACAAAAACACAAAATGTCTCTACTAAAAATACAAAAATGAGCCCGGTGTGGTGGCCGGTGCCTGTAATCCCAGCTACTTGGGGGCTGAGGTGGGGAGAATTGTTTGAACCTGGGAGACAAAGGTTGCAGTGATTTGAGATCACACCACTGTACTTCAGCCTGGGCAACAGAGCAAGACTCTGTCTCCAAAAACAAAAACAAAACAAAACAAAACTTGATGTGACTTTTCTTAGGCTACCAACTTGAAGTCACTGAACCCAAGATTGGAAAGAGATATATACAATCAGTTCTCTCTTGAAAGTCAGTCCCAGCACTCCATGTGCATAGAAGCCACCTCCCTCTATGACCTGCTACATATTATTGAAGGCAGTTACAAAGGTCTACTCAGATTCCAGTGGGGGAAACAGAGACCTCACTAACAAGAGCAAGTGGGCCTAGCCGTCTATCAGTGAGGCCGTCCTTGGAAATACAACCTGCCACCCCTCTAATAAAGCATTAATACCTAAACTTTGCCTTATGCTATCTTTTGTGGGGAGCTTTGACTAAGGCAACACGAGCGTATCTCTTTTCATTCTCCCAACAACACTATGAAGTTTGTGTTATTTTCACTACATTTGATCAATGAGGAACTTAAAACTTAGAGAAAAAGTGTTTTGCCCAAGGCTACCCAGCTATTTAGGAATTGAGCTGGGATATAAAGACAAATGTTTTATTTAAGATCCTGAACTCCTAATCCTATGCTAGTGGTTCTCAAGTTTTAACGTGTATTAGAACCACTTGGAGAGCTTGTTAAAATACAGATTTCTAGACCCCACCCCAAGTTTCCAATTAATTCCATTTGGGAAAGACTGCGAATATTCATTTCTAACAAGTGCTCCGGGTGCTGCTGATGCTGTTGGAGGGGCATGGCACACTCTGAGAATCACTGCCCTAGACTATACTAATGCATCATTATTCAAGAATTCAAATTAGATTTAATAATGGTATCATAAAAATTCTAACCCCCCGTCCTCAACTTCATATATCGGAAATCCAAGACTACCTATAACTCTGATTATCTTACCTCTGGGTTGGGCACTCGCAAAATGTATTTCATTGCTTTTTGGATTGTGTGATTTGCCACAAGATGTGTATTTGCCCAAAGCGTTAGTTCTGTAACACATGATTATCTGCAGTTATACTTGTTACCACTAGATGAAGCTCCTACTGCTTTTGCTTCCTTCTCTCAAGAGAATTTCTTGGTTGGCTACTAGATAACACTGATTGTAATTTAAAACGCATAGCTAGGGTTACACAGAGTTGCTTTGCTCGGAAGATAGAGTGACCAGTCTTACCAGTCAATAAAATTCAGAACATTGGGTGGTAAAGTGTACATCATGGCTTTAAGGCTCTAGCTGATAACTGCTTATTTAAAAATATGTACCCCTCACCATCTACCCTACACCGACTAGTTTCATACCAAATGTTGGCTTCAGGGAGATACAAAGGACACCCATGAAAAGAAGAAGACTCTATCTACTCCCAGATGAAAGTTGAGAATTAGCTTACCATATTTCCAAAGTACAGCCATGAGCCCACCCACATTTATTTAGTTTACAGATTTATTAGAAAATAACAGTAGATTCAAGATTTTTATAGAAAGGCATGGTAGAAGGAGCAGTCTGTCTAGAACAAAGGGCTTGGGGTTTTTGCTGTATTCAAATGTCAACAACATTGTCAAATGATGCTGGAGAGTTAGGAAGACACTGAAGGAGATGAGGAGTGTTGAATTGGGGAAGACTAAATATACGGCTAGAGAAAACTCCTCAATAATCTCACCATGAAGACTGTGGAGCTATTGTAAGGTGTTCAGACATCTACCCAGATTGAAATGGTTCAGATAAGAAGATGGATGCCCAGGCAAAAGGCCCAGAAAACCCTTTTTGGAGGCTCAGGGAAATCTATAGGTGGGACAGGGATGGGGGAAGGTGCTGCCTCTCACCTTAATGGCACAGTATGTAATTGGATCAACCCTCTCACTGAAGACAATTGTAAACACTGACAAAATATAAAAAGATCTTTAAAGCACCAAAGTCTAGAAAGATAGTGAAGAATTACTAAGCTAAGATTCTAGAAAATATGGAAATCCAAAGAGGTCTATCACAGATTCCAGAAATGCCCCAGCGACACTTGCAGGTTTGGAAGAGGAAATTGAGAGGCAGACTAAGTTTTTGACAGTAGGACAAGAGGATGCCAAATCTGGGAGCTGCTGAGAGTAATGAGAAAGGCAGTCCCTGCCAGCCGGGACCTGACCTGGCACTGACAGCCAGACCTCAGTGTTCTCCTGTTGAACACAATTTCACGGAATACAAACATCAGACACAACCACTCTTGTGACTCTGATGGGTCAAGACAAACACAAGCCAACTCCATAATCATGTCTGAACACAGGCAAACATGAACCTTGTCCAAACCACAAAACAACCAAATATCTCCATGTCCTGACTAATGTGAATGACTGCTGTTTCTTCACCAATTTCGGCCTTAGCCTTAGCCTTAGTCTAATCTTTTAATAAGATACCAAACCATAGAATCACCCCCACTTTCTGAGAACGTTTAAAGCAAAACAAAGCCCCACACCATTAAACTCTCATGCAAATCACTTATAACATCCCATAATGACCACTCTCTTTCTGAGGTGCTCCAGGGCTCCCCAGGGTGTTTTCTCTTGCTGTAGTAAGTAATAACCCCAGTTTATTCAAAAATCACCACCCACCATTTTACCTAGTTGGGTGGTGGGTTTTTCTTTTATTGCTATAAATAGTACTGAGCTTTGTGTTGGAACACAGTTAAGTTACTTGAGAAGTTTCATCATTTTGGATCCTGCTTTTAAGATTTGTTAGGCAGGACCAGAGCAGAGCTTTATCTGCTCCCCACTACTGAGGCAAGACACTTTAGCATACTGTACCCATTGGTCCATTCATCTTGAGGTTTTCCAGATTGATGGGTAGGCACAAGCACTATTTCTGTCTCTGTGCAAGCATCGGGCTTTGTTCCCATTAATCTTTTGCAGTGGTTCAGTCTCTGGCAACGTTACTCTCTGCTCATGCATGTATTGCTCATTGATCATCAGAATACTCCAGGAAAACCCTCAGCAGATTTCTGAAGCCTGCCCGCCCCCCTACCCCACCCCTGCACACCCTTCATCTCTTTCTGCAGCTCTCTCCTGTTTGGTAATTCATCCTATGAACTCTGGTTTCCTTGCTCTCCCAGACTCATCTCCAACTGCTCAACTCAAAGAATCTGCTGGGCTCTGTCTTAGTTCTCTCTCCCTGCAAAGCAGCGTGAAACCTCTCTCAAGGCAGAAAGCTGGGAAACCACAGAGCTTGCCTGTTTCCTTTTCTCCAGGGATGGTTGTGTTGGGTTGCCTGATATTCATTGTCTTGTAAACTGTCTTTTGTCTATCTTTTTTGGTTGTTTCAAGCAGGAAAATAAATCAGAGTCCCTACTCTATCTTGGCCAGAAGCAAAAGTTCTTATAGATTTTTTTAGTTAAATATTTAAATAGAGGAAAGCCAAAACACTGCTGATTTGGTTTAATCAGTTGGTTTTAACCAGCAGGTTGAAAGCATACAAATTTATTTTCAAAATATTTAACAAGCTCAGAATCACTCTGGTTTATTTTGTCACCATTTTTCCTGTTTGAGAATGTGTCATCAGCTATTTAGATAACCTTTGATTGCAAAGAAAATAAGAGAGGCACCAGCATTTTTCATTTGGCTATTAAATAGAAATTTTAAATGTGGTAAAATACCAGTTGTTCAGTGTCAGGTTGGTCTAATATTCTGTTCTACTTGAACAACATCAGATTTTTATGGTTGCAGTGTTCTGTTTTTGTTTTCAGTAAATGCTTCATGGAAGGCATTGCAAAAGATAACTATTTTTGAAAATCCATCTTCCTGTCAGTTACTGATTTAAGATTCTGAGAATACATGTTTTAATTTTCTGTTGCAACTGAGATTAAAAGAAGCTACAGATTGCATTTACTGTGTGAATATCCCTTCCCTGCCCCCATTTCTCGTATTTTGCATAAGGCCCTGAGTCTTTATACTAACATAAACTTTCACTTAAATTAAAAATTTTAAGCCCATATTATAGACTGGGTCTCTATTTTGTCTGAAAATAAACACATGCATAGCAATAATTCCTAAAAGTACTTTTAACAGATTTGTAGAGATCCTTTGGAAAAAAAAAAAAGGAAGTCAGAGAAAAGGAAGCTACTATTTAACTGTAAGTTGGCTTGAGAGTGACAAACATCTAGCACTAACAAAGGCCACACTGTGACTATATTAAGAGGAAGAAGTTCAACAACCACATTAACAGAAAGGGAGAAGGAGATTCAATAAAATTTTGTTTGTCAGGAAGCGATTTGTCATTTTATTCATTCTGAATCTCCCCACTTGTAACACAGACAGCATTAGGAAGTAATTTTTTTTTTTTTTTTTTTTTGATAAGGAGTCTCACTCTGTGACCCAGGCTGGAGTGCGGTAGCATGGTCCTGACTCACTGCAACCTCCGACTCCTGGGTTCAAGTGATTCTCCTGCCTCAGCCTCCCAAGTAGCTGGGACTAAGGCATGTGCCACCGTGACCAGCAAGTTTTTTGTAGTTTTAGTAGAGATGCATTTTCACCGTGTGAGCCAGGATGGTCTCAATCTCCTGACCTTGTAATCTGCCTGCCTCAGCCTTCCAAAGTGCTGGAATTACAGGCATGGGCTACTGTGCCTGGCCAAGAAGTAATTCAGGCATCTGAGTGCTTGAAATAATATTCAACTAGCTTTGTTTATTGATTTTTCAGTTTGCAGTATACTGAAAGAAATAATACTGAGAGAGGTTTAGGATGGTGGTTAGGGTTAACTGAGAGTGACAATAGAAGGTAAATAAAAATTGGATAGTAGTGGAGGGGGTAAAATAAACTTTGTACAGTACTCACGAGAATTCAACAAGATATAGCAACATGGGGTAATTTATTACATTTCGTTTGCTATAAGAACAGCACTTAATAGCAACAATATAATATAAAATGCTATTATAATAAAAGTAGGCATGGTGGCTCTCACCTATAATCCCAGCACTTTGAAAGGCCAAGGCAGGGTTGGGTATGGTGGCTCATGCCTGTAAATCCAGCACTTTGGGAGGCTGAGGTGGGCAGATCACCTGAGGTCAGGAGTTTGAGACCAGCCTGACCAACATGGCAAAATCCTGTCTCTACTAAAAATACAAAAATTAACCAGGTGCAGTGACAGGCACCTATAGTCCCAGCTATTCAGGAGGCTGAGGCAGGAAAATCACTTGAACCTGGGAGGCAGAGGTTGCAGTGAGCCGAGATCGCGTCACTACACTCCAGCCTGGCGACAGAGTGAGACCCTGTCTCAAAAAAAAAAAAAAAAATGGCTAAGGCAGGTGGATCACTTGAGCCCAGGAGTTTGAGACCAGCCTGGGCAGCATGGCAAAACCCCATTTCTACAAAAAAATACAAAAATTGGCCATATGTGGTGGTGCTCACCTGTAGCCCCAGCTACTTAGATGGCTGAAACAAGAGAATTGCTTGAGCCCAGGAGGTCGAGGTTCCAATAAACTGTAATTGTGCCACTGCATTCCAGCCTCGGCAACAAAGCAAGACTTTGTCCCAAAAAAATAAGAATAAAAGTAAATGATGCAAGTAAAGAACTTTGAAGTGTATAAAACATTTATGAATTGTCTATCATATAATTTCCCTAATTGATTCTCAGATTGACAACAATCCTCTGTAGCAAAGTATCACTGTGTCTAATTTAGAGATGAGGAAGTGAATTATTTTAAGAAGACGATTCAATTCTCTTGATCCTAGCTTCAGTTTATGATTTAAAAAATGAAGTCATTAAGATTTAAATCTGTTGAGAACACTCTAAGAGGATAGAAACATATGTAATGTCTTTAATAAAAATATTCATGAAAGTTAGTAAAATCTTTAAAATATTTTGACAATAAAGTATCAACTCTTTGGAAAAATTACTTTTAAATCATTCATTCTCACCTATTTGTTGAGGCCTGTGATGTGCCCAACACTGATAGGTGCTAGAAAGAGGTGGAATCCTGGTGGGTGGCCCATCACCTGAAGTTGATAATCTGAGGAAGAAAATGAAACACAAACATGTTAGCCTCAGATGGGGGCCAGCAGATCTACTAAACAAATGCCTGTAGTTAGGGACTGGAAGAGGAGGCGTGTGTTACTTCCAAGGTGACTTCTTGGGGCTAGCATTTACCTTGTGATAGGTGGTTTACACAGGGGACATTCTGAGTGTTCCATAGACACTCTATGTCAATGGAGGGACAGGTGCAGAAAAGATGAGGAAAGTCGGGGCTCATCCAGAAGTGGAAAGTACCCTGATGTGTCTGAAGCATGAAGCAAGTGTTGGGCAATCTAGGAGGAAAAAAAAAAAAAACCTAAAACTTAAACACTGAAAGTGCATTCACACATTCAGCTAACATTTGTTGAGGGTCTCTTACATGGCAGGCTCTGCTCTAGGCTGGGCACTCAGCAGTTAGAGAGCAGAGTTGCTATCTGCAAAGAGCTTATGTTCTAGTGAGGAGACAGGAAAACAAACAACTGTATAATGAAGTATCAGGAACTGAGCAATGCTAAGAAGAAAATCAGGCTGAAGGGACAGGCCTTGGTGGTGGCAGGGTGGATTCCGGGAGGGGTGGTACTGCCTTAGACAGACACAAGGAGGTTCTTACTGAGTAACAGACAATTCAGAAGACCAGGATGAAATGGAAGAGTGAGATATGAATTCCCCAGACAACAAGCCTCTCAAAGCTTATCCTCTTATTAAAAAAAAAAAAAAGAAGAAGAGAGAAAAGAAAGAAGAGAAAGAAAAGGAGAAAAAGAAAGAAGGAAAGAGAAAGAAAAGATAAGAAAAGTTAGGAGCCCATTTTGCTGAGAAACTGGGTACTAAATAAGCTACAAAGTACTTGAATCCTGCTCAACTTTCTCTTCTAGGATTCTGCAGCTTAATCCCATAACCTGTTTCTTCCTTCTCCATCACCCCTTCTGTTCCAATGGGAAGAAGTGAGCTCTGAAAACACACATGCACTCGCTCACACATCCACAACTAGGCTGGATGCTGTGACAAGGAATATCACAGAAATACTCCCAGCCTCTTCCACCTGCCCCTACGCCCTGCAGAGTTAGAGTCCGTAGATAAGTCCCCGGGACCTCATCTTCTTTGTCCCCTTTGTATCCTTCTTTTTCCTACTCACTGGTTTCCAGCCATCCCCCTTCCTGTGGTGCCACTCTCACTACATGAAATACAGCTCTGAGGGTCCCATTCAGTCTTATGCCTTGGGCCGTAGGTGTAGGTTACTGCCTTGCTTTCTGCCCCTTCTACTTTATCAACTTGTTCATCCAGGTTAAAATAATAAAATATAGGAAGGGGGAAAAGTTAAAGCTTGAGTCTTAAGAAGGATCTAATCACGGCAACATGTGCTTTTGGGCCAAACATAGGTTGCAAACACAAACCCCAGCAAGACAAGGCACGTGATATAAGTCTATGAAGAATGACTGCGAAACAGTAAGAGCTAAGCTTGCTATATTTCACTCAACAGTAGGACTTGTGTGGGTGTATTGCCGTTAATAGACTGTGATTCAAGCAAAACAACTATAGGCTGGCACATAAGCTGCCAGTTGGCCACCATGGTTCCCACACTAGGACTTACCCCTCTGTAAATGTAGAAATCAAGAAAAGATCTTGAGCAGCTGGGGAGGCATGGTCAAGCAGTAGTTGAAAGGCTTAATCCAGTGGCATTGTACAAGTAAACTGCAGGAAGCCGAGCTTGGGAAGCCAGGAAGACATGGGTGAAGGCCATTGTGAGGAAGGATGAGGACCTGGGCTACTTTAATCAGCTGTGGGAGTTTTTCTTAATTGCATAGAAAGAGATTGAAAATGATTAAAAAGGGCTGGTTGCAGCGACTCACGCCTGTAATCCCAACATTTTGGGAGGCTGAGGCAGAAGGATCACTTGAACCTAGGAGTTTGAGACCAACCTTAGCAACATAGAAGACCTAATTTATAATAAGAATAGTAATAATAATAAATTAGCTGGGTGTGGTGGTGCATGCCTGTAGCCCCACCTACTCAGGAAGCTGAGGTGGGAGGATCACTTGAGCTCAGGAAGTTGAGGCTGCAGTGAACTGGGATGGCACCACTGCACTCGAGCCTGGGTGACAGAATAAGACCCTATCTCAAAAAAGAAAAACAAAAAAAGGAAAAAGAAAAAGAAAGATCAAAACTGAAAAATCAACAAATCAAGGCTTTGGTAACAAATTGGAGAGGCATAGAATCAAAATAACTAACTATATAGTACAATCCTAGATAATGGAAGAAGGCTGGAAGCAGATGAAGTTAAAGCAGAGGGTGTTCATCTGGGAAGGAAAACACTCTTTGAGTTGTTAGGGTTCTGGTTCAGTTTAGGATTAGACATCCCTGTAATGCCAGTCCATCAGGCTGTTGGAATTACAGCTGCAGAACCACTGAAGGAGGCATCAGAATGGGAGCAATGTGGGATGAATAAGGATAAATGCTAAATCTGGGTACTAGAACGGGTAAAGAGAGAGCAGAGCAAAGGGCAGCGGTTTCATCTTTGTGTAAAACTTACATTCAGAACACAGAGGAAGCAGAAGCCCCACTCAACCAGGCAAATAAAGAGAGATCAAAGAGATGAGGGTGAGATAAAGTCCCCTCGGGCCAAAGGAGACTGGGAAGTTACAGACAGGGAAAAGCTGAGAATAATCACCTCTGATAAAGACCACGGAAGCTGACTGGGAGCTGTTGGGTAAGCTTACGTTTGTGGGGTGGATGGGCAGAAGTCAGATTTCATAGCACTGTGAACGCAACACAAGGAGTAGTTCAAGATCAAGTCTTAAGACAACTTGGCACTAAAAACCATGAACTATGTCCTGAAGGTTTTACACTGGGGATAAGGGAACAGAGCAGGTAACACAGCAGAAGTAGCAGCTGCTGGGGATCCTTCCTTTGCATGGTTTGGCTTCTCTCCGAAGCCACTTATTTGTGCATTCTACGTAAAGTTTCTTGTCCTTTTTGGAATAAAGCTGTTATCCTAAGCTCTATTCACACAAGCGTGATAATAAACCAGCTAGCACTGTAATCAGGAAGCATGCAAAATTCTGAAGCTTAGAACAGAAAGTGAAAGCAAATATAAATTCCCCTTCAGTCAAATCTGCCGCAGCATGATTTAAGGTAACATATCAACATTTCTCTTGGGTTTGTCTTAAAATTAGAACTTTTCAGTGAGAATAGTGAACTGAAGGTACAGAACTGCTGTATTGCAAAGGTTCTGTAATCTAAGGCAGGGTTCTGGGAAACTGGGGTGACTTGGGCACGGCTGAACTAGAAAATGTGTGCAGTTGAGGGCGGGACTTAGATCTAAGACTCTGCTGCACTGACTCTCTTTCAGACACCTTTTGTCTTTTCTGAACGTTTGTGACAATTCTTGCCTCTGTGTAGTCCCCGGATGTTTTGTTCACTGCATTGCTAGTTAAGGTACAGCGCAGTGTAATAGAAAGCCCACCAGACCAAAGGCCAAAGGGCTGTTTTAGTCCTGATTCTGCCTCAGACTTCTTCTGTGGATTTTGAGAAGTCGCCATCCTGTTTATTTAATTTAATTTATTTAATTTTTTTTTTGAGACAGAGTTTCACTTTTGTTACCCAGGCTGGAGTGCAATGGCGCCATCTCAGCCCACCGCAACCTCTGCCTCCTGGGTTCAGGCAATTCTCCTGCCTCAGCCTCCTGAGTAGCTGGGATTACAGGCACGCACCACCATGCCTAGCTAATTTTTTTTTTTTTTTGTATTTTTAGTAGAGACGGGTTTCACCATGTTGACCAGGATGGTCTCGATCTCTTGACCTCGTGATCCACCCGCCTCGGCCTCCCAAAGTGCTGGGATTACAGGCGTGAGCCCAGGCTGGAGTGCGGCGGCACGATCTCGGCTGACTGCAACCTCCACCTCCCGAGTTCAAGCGATTTTCATGCCTCAGCCTCCCAAGTACCTGGGACTGCAGGCATGTGCCACCATGCCCGGCACATGCAAATTTTTGTATTTTTAGTAGAGACAGGGTTTTGCCATGTTGGCCAGGCTGATCTCAAATTCCTGACCTCACATGATCTGCCCACCTTGGCCTACCAAAGTGCTGGGATTACAGGCCTGAGTCACTGAGCTTGGTCCTGTTTCTTTACCTGAACATTAAGGAGTTGTTCTATCTGGCCTTAAAACCCTTTCTAGCTCTAAAGTTAAAGACCGTGTGATTAAATATCAAAGCTTTTCTCTCTACTCTTATCAATCAAGTACATCTCTGGGAGTGTCTGCTGCAAGTCGGGGCAGACCTACGCCTTCATTTTGGCCATGGAATGCAAGTTATAGTCCGAATGATAATTTAACATCCAGCATTCATTACTTGCTTCCTATATGCCCCATGCTATGCCATCCCAACTTCTTCACATGAATTATTTCATTTAATCATCCCAGCATGAGGAAGGTATACTTACTACACTGTTTTATGCGTGAGAGAAATAAAGCTCAGAGAGTCAGAAACTTTGCCCATGATCACACAGGTGAGGTTGGTGGAATTAATGTTGGAATTTAGGCACTCTGATTCCAAGGAGCCAGACCTAACTAATAAGCCACTCCATTTTTTTAAATCCCTCCAAAATTCAAGCTAATAGGCCAATCATGATTGTACTTATCAGAGGTTCTTGGAACATTGAGATTTGGTAGCAGTAATTTAATGCTTGTTTTTAAAAGGAAGGAGAACTGTCTTTATTTAATATGATTTTATTTTATTTTTTGTTCATTTAACCATATCTGTTATCTGCATTAATATTGCAAGTTAAAAAAATTGAAGTAATTGTTCAGATAATTAATTCTGCAGAACTTGTTAAGGATTAAAAAAGAAGCAGCAGAAAAAACCTTCATGGTTTGAGTTGAAGCAGTAAGGAAGTAGAGGCAGCTGGCAGGGTGGGAGTAAGAACTGATTCCCTAAATTAACCAGCTGTTTCTCCTAATTTTATTTGTGTTGTAGATTTACCCTTTGAACAGAAAGAAATTTAGTTCTATTTGCAAAGGTAGTAAATTCAGTTTGATTTAATTGTGCTTTCTTTTTTTCTTTTTTGAGACGAAGTTTTGCTCTTGTTGCCCTAGCTGGAGTGCAGTGGCACACTTTCGGCTCACCACAACCTCCACCTCCTGGGTTAAAGTGATTCTCCTCCCGAGTAGCTGGGATTACAGGCATGCACCACCTTGCCTGGTTAATTTTGTATTTTTGGTAGAGACGGGGTTTCTCCATGTTGGTCAGGCTGGTTTCAAACCCCCGACCTCAGGTGATCTGCCCATCTCGACCTCCCAAAGTGCTGGGATAACAGGTGTGAGCCACCATGCCCAGCCAATTTGCTTTCAAAAGTAGTATAAAGGGAAAAGACCCAAATCTTTAAAAAAATTCTGTGAAAATATTATAAACTCAAAATTTATTTCCATGACTTTTGACATTGAAAATAAACTGAGGATAAGCACCTACCTTGACCAGCAGCCTTTACACCAGTGGCCATAAAATGAGGCCATTCAGATAATGTTACTGAAAGAGGTGAAGTTCAGTGCTGTTAGTAGTAATAATAATAATATCCGGTATCCAAAGAATGTAGAATACATATAGAATATTCTTTGTGACTTCTGAAGACAAAATAGAGACAGCTTGCAGTTTGCTTTCAGGCATACTCTTAAAAGTACATGTGTACTTTTAAGTGGTTCCAGCCACTTGGGAGGCTGAGGAATCAGGATTGCTTGGCCCTAGGAATTTGAGGCCAGCCTGGGCAACATAGTGAGACATTATCTTTAAAAATTAAAATAAAATAGGCTGGTTACAGTGGCTCATGCCTATAATCCTAACACTCTGGGGAAGGCTAAGTGGGGGGGATTGCTTGAATTCAGGAGTTGGAGACCAGCCTGGGTAACATAGGGAGACCCCCATCTCTACAGAAAAAGTAGCTGGGTGTGGCAATGTGTGTCTGTAGTCCCAGCTACTCTGGAGGCTGAGGTGGGAGGATCACTTGAGCCCAGGAAGTTGAGGCTACAGTAAGCTGTGATCATGGCTGCACACTCTACTCCAACCTGGGCAACAGAGCAAGACCCTGTCTAAAACATAAATGAATAAACAAAAATTTAAAATATAACCAAATGTTAAAAACATTCAACATGCAATGAATTTACACACCTACTTTCTGCTCATTGCACAAGAATTCAGAAGAAATCCATTACATTCAATTTTAAGGTAAGGGTTTTGGGGCAGTTCTAAAGGGTTTTTACTTGTAATAACCATATGACAGCTTAATTTCTGCTGTATTTTGTAGATACTTGGCCTAATTCTGACAGCGAGCAGATTTTCTCTTACACAAATATTTTTATGTTTAAGATTCTATTTGTAAATTGAAATTTTTTTCTTTATGCTATAAGTGGGTTTTTTTCTTCTAGATTAAATTCATATATTGAAAATATTATTCTGATCCCATGGGACATACTGGAGCCAGTGCAGTGCTATGAAGAACTAGGAGATTAGCTTGGATATTAACTTGTCATCTAGAGAACAGATTTCATGTTTCATTATTCTGCAGTGGTTAATTCATGCAGAACACCAAGGTTTAATATTCACACAGGATTTTACTGCTTAGCAGCCATCTTGCTTCAAATATCCATTTGTTCTCCGAGTTATCACTTCACTGAGGACGCTGGGGCTTTCCCAGTAGCTGCCAATGGGGAACCATTTCCTTGGCAGAAGCTAAGGCTCCCCAACGTGGTCATTCCCCTCCATTATGACCTCTTTGTCCATCCGAATCTCACCTCTCTGGACTTTGTTGCATCTGAGAAGATTGAGGTCTTGGTCAGCAATGCTACCCAGTTTATCATCTTGCACAGCAAAGATCTTGAAATCATGAATGCCACCCTTCAGTCAGAGGAAGATTCAAGATACATGAAACCAGGAAGAGAGCTGAAAGTTTTGAGTTATCCTCCTCATCAACAAATTGCGCTTCTGGTTCCAGAGAAACTTATACCTCACCTGAAATACTATGTGGCTATTGACTTCCAAGCCAAGTTAGCTGATGGCTTTGAAGGGTTTTATAAAAGCACATACAGAACTGTTGGTGGTGAAACAAGGTAAGAACTTGCTCAGGTAATTTACATTCTCTTGTGATAATTTCCTTATGAGTTACATCTCTTTGCCAGGAGCAGACTTCAGCAGCCATTTATGAAAAATCCTGTAAACTATGGGGAACCCAGAAGAAGGAATAGCTCTACCATTCCTTAAGGAAACCACAGTAGAGATGAAAAGACAGGTTGCAGAGGCATAAACAGCTGGAGGGGGGATAACTAGGAAGAGAGGCCAGTATATGACTGTGATAAGTTGGATATGCTTATGTGCTAAGGAAAGAGATGGTAGATATAGAGAGGGCTGAAATAGGGAGTGCTTCTCAAAGGAAGTGAGTCTTCGTCTGGGACCAGAAGGAAACGTAAGTGAGATTGGGGTTGGGAGAGAGGAAGTGACAGAGTATACATTGCCCAGGTAGCAGCATGACTCATAGCCAATAGGCAGAAACAAGGAATAAGTTTGTTTGAAAAATTGAGAAATATGGTCTATGTGATCAAGTCATATTCATTGAGCACATACTATATGCCAGACACTGCACTAGGCACTGAATGTATAATGGTGGGATCTGCTGGAAGAGACAACCAGGACAAGAAAATAAATAAAATTCGTGAGGTAAGTGGACAGTGCTATGAATGAAATAAAACAAGGTGCAAAAAAAGTAGAAAGTGTGGCTGGGGATTGAGACTAATTCAGATGACTGCGCAGGGAAGTCTTTGTTGAGGAAGTGCATTTAAATTGAGAGCTGATATTTTTTTTAAAGAAACAGTTATGAGAACATCTCAGGGCAAGTGCAAAGGCTCTAAGGTGGGACTGATTGAGAGAAGAAGGCCAGTGTGAGCTGAAGAGTGTGAACAAGAGGGAGAAAGGGATCAGATCATGTGGAGCCTTGGAGCATCTTATAAGGAGTTTTGACTTTTACTCAGATGAGATGGGAAGGGATTGGAAGATTCTACTCTGATTTATGCTTTGTAAATATCAAGTCTATGTTGAGGGTATGTTACAGAGAAGCAGAGTAATCATTTGGGAGGTCATTGCAGTAATTCAGGTAAGTGATGGTAAGGTCAGGCATGGTGGCTCACGCCTGTAATCCCAGCACTTTGGGAGACCAAGGCAGGTGGATCACGAGGTCAAGAGATTGAGACCATCCTGGCCAAAATGGTGAAACCCTGTCTCTACTAAAAATACAAATATTAGCTGGGTGTGGTGGTGCATGCCTATAGTCGCAGCTACTGGGGAGGCTGAGGCAAGAGAATTGCTTGAACCCAGGAGGCAGAGGTTGCAATGAGCCAAGATCACGACTGCACTCTAGCCTGATGACAGAGTGAGACTCCGTCTCAAAAAAAAAAAAAAAAAAAGAAAAAAAAGAAGTGATGGTAATTTGGGAAAGGCTAGTGGCAATGCTTATGGAGTGAAGCAATTGAACTTGGCAGTTATTTTGAAGGGCAAAACAACAGAGATTGCTGACATTGGTCATGTGAGGTGAGGGAAAGATAAGAATCAAGGATGCTTCATGGAGTGGATGGTTTGGTTTTCCAGGGCCAGGATCCATCGGGGAGGTAAACTCTTCCCCACGCTCATCTCCTTCCGCTTCCCCTTGGTGACACTTCTTCTCATTGCAGCCACAATTTTCAGGGGCTTGTTCTCAGGCTAGGAAAAATATCAACTCCTTCTCACTAAGGCACCATGTAAACAATGATGGCTTTTTTCATTTTTTTCAAATGCCAAAGGCCCCATCCAAAGGACATACATCTTAGGAATACTATTCTGGGAGTTGTGGGAGAGTAGAGGGGGAGATATTTGGAGTAAAGCTGGAGGACTTGCCAGCATGCCTCCCATAATTAATTGCAGGCTATTCCTGGCTCTTCTTATGGTTAGCAGTTCCCTTCATACTCAGTCACCTAGTAGGTCTGACATGTAGGATAATGTGCTGCACAATGTCAATTGAATCTTATGAATCTCTCTTTCTTCCTCACTTCTTCATTTAAAATACCCAAATAATTCAGTTGATGGTAGTTCTTTTGAGATGCAGAAAGTCACACTTTGCATGTAGAGTTCAGATTAATTGTGCAAGCAGCAAAGGTTCTGTTCCTTTGTTTTTTTGTTTTTTTGTTTTTTTCAACGTAGACTTATTACAACCAAAATTTCACATGGGTGAAAATTATTCCAGCCACTTAGAATTCCTTTACATTTGCAGAACCTACTACCAAATACAAATAAAACCTTGAGGCCACAAGTGAATCATTTACATCCCTAGCCTTAGTTTCCCAGCCTGTTTCAAAGAAATAAAGTAAGCTGAAGGAAAATATCCTAACAGCTTCTCTTTCTTCCCTCCTGACCTCTCTCTCTTTCTCATTTGAGCTATTCTAGTCTGCCCTCCTTTTCCAGTCAAAATCTGCTCCTCAGATTCACTTCTTAATTGCAGCTTAAAGTCCAAAGAGTAAATCTGCAACTGTTACAGTTTCAGGCATCCAGGTGTTGGGGTCGATAAGTTTGTCAGAGTATATATCTACTATACCTGTCATTGTCTGAAGAGTGGCAAGCAGAGATAGCTGGAAGTACCTGGGGTCACAGGTGCCACAGGGAGACCATTAGTGAATAATGATAAAAGAATATAAAAGCCAGCTCCTTGCCTCCAGTGGGGGACACGTGAAAGTGTAGTTTGCATCCCAGAGCTCCCTGGGAATCAGGCTGATGCTGGGACTTTGCCTGTCCTGCACCCTTGACTGGCTTCTCTGTTTTCCCCGTCCTGGAGGTAAGGACCTGTTTCTCCTGGCATTATATTCTCAATAAGTCAGGGTCTGCTTCCTGGAAACACAACTTAAGACATCACTCATGTACATAATTACTCAAATGTCTGCATAAGGCCCTTTCAGGTTTAGAGACAATACTGACGATTAATTTCCTAGTGAATTTTGAAGTCATGTAGAAAACGTGTACTATCTCAGCCATTTACTGGCTAGGGATCCTGCTAAAGTCATTCAAGTTCTCTGAGTCTCAAGATCCTTGTCTGACCTGAGTATGAATGAAATAATGTAATTAGGGTTCCCAGAAAAGGGCATTGCTCATGATTGGTAGCTGCTAAATAAGATTTTACCTTCATTTTCCTCAAAAGACAGTTTTTGAGATTCACGAAGATTGTAGTTTGAGACATCAAGTCTATTACCCCCAGGTTTGAGAAGCTGTTTGCTAGATATACAGATTCATTTCTCTTCTTGGTTTCACTTGTGCATTTTGGCTGGGGGTGGGTCTTTTCACAGAATACTTGCAGTAACGGATTTTGAGCCAACCCAGGCACGCATGGCTTTCCCTTGCTTTGATGAACCATTGTTCAAAGCCAACTTTTCCATCAAGATCCGAAGAGAGAGCAGGCATATCGCACTATCCAACATGCCAAAGGTATTTCCACTTCCAGAAACGTTGAGAAATTGTTCTCAAATTGAGATTCAGTCTTTGTTTGTTTGTTTTTTAATTGCTTTAGGATTTCAGTCATTAATGCATCATCATCTCAACCATTCTAGACTTTAACATCATTCTGTTTGGGGCATTGTTACACAAAAAGCTTTTTTTGTTTTTTTCAAGGAAAGTGATTTATATGTTGTGTTCATATGGAGACAGTATCTTAAATCAGTGTCACTTGGCCAGGGGTGAAATTCGGAATCACCTAGAGCAGCACTTCTCAGACTTTAGGTTAAATGAATGGTCTCGAATGGTCTGAGGATCTTGTTAAGATTCAGATTCTGACTCAAGAAGTCTTAGGTTGAAGCTTGAAGTTCTACCTTTCTAACAAGCCTTCAGGTGATGCTACTGCTGATGGTCCAGAGACCCCTTTTGCAGTAACAAGGACCTCAGGGACCTTACAGGGTCCCAGCCCAGGAAATTCTGATCTAGTAGTCTGTGATGGAACTTAGAAATCCCCTTTTATAAGTTCACAAGTAATTCTTAAATTTATTTATGAAAATTATTAATTGTGGTTACACAACTTTTTTAATTGAAAAAGAACATTGGGACTCTTATTTGGCTCATGTTGGTACTCAAAATGCAGAGACTCTGGAAGGCACAGTAGACCCTTTTCCTTGTTTGATACCTCCTCGTTAATGATATGCTTGCCATTTGTGCTGCTGAACAAAATGTAAAATATTTCTGTAATGCTGCTTGGAAAGTAGGACAAAAATAGAGGCTCTCCTGATGGTGCTTCAGAAAGGCGGAGTAGGGGAGGCGGCAGGTCATCCGCAGTCAGCAAGTGGCCGCACGCCCATTTTCCTCTCTGCCTCTACAGATGCAGGAGAGAAACGAGCCCATGATCTGGACACTGCCTTTCCCCAGATTTCTACTTAATGCTGGAAAAGACATTTTCTCTGAAATACTGGCAGAGTAGATCAAAGGCAAAAGAGGCAAACCTCCGTGGGACCCCATAGCTCAGTTTTTCTGTGGTTGTAACAGTGAGTCGTGTAATTAGCCCTTCGTTTTCAGGTAGCAACAATTTGCTCCTTTGACGCCAACCCTTCTTTCTAACAGCATGTTTGTTTCAGGACAGTGTATCATTGTAGTAGCTTTCCTGGAAGTTTTTATTAATGTGATTTTTTATCTGAATAATCATGGTGGGTAAAGTAAAAACAGCCTTTTTCATCAAAATAAAATGCAAACATATATTGCCATTATCGTTATTATATTAAAATTTAAAATTTATATCTCAGAAATCTCCAGTAACTTCTCATGTTTAAGGAAAAGAAGCAAACACTTTGAAAATATTTTCCTTTCTTTCTTTCTTTTTTTTTTTTTTTGTTTGAGGTGGATTCTTTCTCTGTCTCCTAGGCTGGAATGCAGTGGCACGATCTCGGCTCACTACAACCTCTGCCTCCTAGGTTCAAGCAATTCTCCTGCCTCAGCCTCCTGAGTAGCTGGGATTATAGGGATGTGCCACCACACCTGGCTAATTTTTGTATTTTTAGTAGAGATGGGGTTTCACCATATTGATCAGGCTGGTATCAAACTCCTGACCTTGTCATCCTCCCGCCTCAGCCTCCCAACGTTCTGGGATTACAGGCATGAGCCACTGCGCCCAGCCTTTGAAAATATTTTCTGAGGTCTTTGGATGTCTGCTTTGCCCAGTTGACTGTAGCAACTCACTGGATCATGCCATTTTCAGCAAATACCAATTTAACATTCTGCTTTTAATAGACATTGACCAACCCGGGCTCTCATGGTTAGTCAAAAAAGGAGAACTGACTTAATGTCACAATTATACTCTCTAGATAATGGTTGCAGCACCTAAGCTGGGCTATGGACTGGTGGGAAGAAACAATACAGACTCAGTTCTCAATTTCCTTAGTTAAGAATGCAGAATTTAAGAGAAGTGAGGAGCCACCCAAGTGCTAGTAGGGGCAGCATATCTTTTGGACACTGATTTGTCTCTTTCATCCTTTAAGAGAACACAAACCCACTGGTGACAATTTCTATGCAAGTCAAGTTCTGCTGCATTGAGAAAACAGTTAATGCTTGTCTAGCAGGCAGTGTTTTGTACGTGGAGCTTACATCACCATCCTGGAAGAACTTACGCTAATACCGCATACACATCCATTTAAGGCAGTGTTAATCTACATGGGTCACTCTAGGTTTCTGAACAAAACTCAGCCTCCAGGGACTACATCATCTTCCACTGGGGGGAGAAATCATAGCCAACACCCATCTGCCTCCTACCATTCCTGCCACCAGATTTCTAGTAGCCCAGACTCATTTCCTCATAGCCTCACAGCCTACTCCTCCACCAGTCACCCTTCCACACACTTCACTAGATGGTTTTGCTGCTGAGCTTGGCCAGAAGATCACAATAATACCCTGTCTCCCAGCCCCCACCATAAAACAGCATCTCGTCTACTGGGAGTGGATATCCAGAGAACGTTGGTTGAATCAGATTCCTAAAAAAGGAGACTGTTGTTGAGGGAAATTAATTTGCTGGATCGAGTTTTAAAAAAATTTCAGCCCTGTATCTACTTCTACCTTTCTTAGAGTATTTGGTCAGTATCTTCTTCTTAATTGGAACTTAGAAATAGATTTCAAATAGAATTCAGTAAAATTAAATTCCGTAAAATTTAATAGCAAAAACATTTGCCGTCAAAGTAGACTACATAATTTATGGTAATGCTTCAAGCTATTTTCTCACCAAAGCACAGTTTAATCTTATCCAGCACATCAGACATGCTTAATAAGTTGCAGTCAGCATTGTCACAAGCCTGACTCCCAGAACGGGCTTGAGAATAGAGGTGCGGGAGAGCCAGTCTAAGAGTTGTGACTAGCTTAAAGAAAATGTTTTCAGATTATTGAATCTGTCTCCATTCAGTGTTTGGGGGCATTGTACCATGGTGAAGACCATCTCTGAGACAAGCTGCCCAGACCAAATGAAGATAGAATTCAGTCATTACCCAGTCATCTTGATGGATGCAGCTGACAAGACTGTAGGCTGAAAAGTTTCTGCTTCCTCAGGAGTTGGGCAGAAGCTTAAATTACTAATGACCTCCTTGGCCTGACTGCTTTCATTGCTGAATCAATGAAGCAAAGATAAAATAAGACCATGACTCAAGCTGTCACACAGCAAGTGAGAGGATGATCATCATCTTTGGAGTCACACGGTCACATTCACATCTTGTTCCCACCATGGAACTAGCCATGTGATCTCCAACAATTCAGTTAACATTTCCGAGCCTCTGTTTCCTCACCTGAGCAATAACACCAACCTCACACTCCATAAGAGGATTAAAAGATAATGTGAAGCCTTTAGTTCAGTTTTACTTCCTGTTTCCTTTTTCTGCAGAGGTGTATTTTTTGTACAACAAAGGGAAAGGGGGCATTATCTAGTATTTTACTTAAAAGCCCAGAATTTGAATTGATGCCAGTGTTGGAGATTATTACATTTTAAGAAAATATAAACACCTAATATTTTTGTGGTTTCAATCAACAAAATGAGATTTGGCATTTTTGTGCTTTGGGGATATCAAAAGTGGGGCTTTGTGTCTTCAACAGAGTGCTGGGATAAAAGCAATAGAGGTAAGAGAGGCCACAGAATGCTATGAGAGGCCATTGCTCTCCTACAAGGTCATCGATTTTCCTTCAGAGTATCAGGCTTGCCTCTTGAGTTAGAGTCGTAAGTCATAGACATGGCTATGAAATACTTCAGTTTTCAAGTATGAATTATTCCTTTTCCTTTCTGTAGATCAAGACAATTGAGCTTGATGGAGGCCTTTTGGAAGATCACTTTGAAACTACTGTAAAAATGAGTACCTACCTTGTAGCCTACATTGTTTGTGATTTCCACTCTGTAAGTGGCACTACCTCATCAGGAGTCAAGGTGAGACCGAGTTCTATTTTCTACACAGTGCATAACATTGTCCCGAGAGCAATGAGCTTTTTTCTCATGTTTTTCCTTATTATTAAAGCATTATGCTTGTATTACAAAAAGAGATAGATAAAAAACTAAATTAAAAATTATTCATAGTCCTGTCACCAAGATACAACTACTGATAATAGTTTAACCTTCCAAATATTTTCCATATGTATGCAGCATATATGTATGTACATAGTAACTGTATTTACTGACTATATATGTAAAGGTATTTTTCAAAGTATACATGCACACACACACACACACACACACACGTACATACGTACATACATATACCCTTTGCAAAATAATATATTGACTGTTAACCCATTTTTATCAAAATATGCCATAAAAGTTGAATGTCATTAAAAATTATAAATATTATATTAATAATTGCATCGAAGTCTAATAAGGATTTTTAAATCAGATCTATTTTTGAACATGTATGTTTTCTCCCACTCTTTTTTTTTTGTGATGGAGTCTTGTTCTGTTGCCCAGGCTGGAATGCAATGACGTGATCTTGGCTCACTGCAATCTTCGCCTCCCAGGTTCAAGCAATTCTCCCACCTCAGCCTCCTGAGTAGCTGGGATTACAGGCACCTGCCATTATGCCTGGCTAATTTTTGTATTTTTGTAGAGATGGGGTCTCAGCATGTTGACCAGGCTGGTATTGAACTCCTGACCTCAGTTAATCCACCTGCCTCGGCCTCTCAAACTGCTAGGATTACAGGCATGAATCACCTGACCATTTCCCACTGTTTTTAAATAACTTTTTTCCTCAATGAAAGGCCTTTATAATTTTTAGAGTCTTCATTGTTTGTAAAATTACAATACCTAATGATTATCTTTGTAGTTAAATATTCCCAAACGTCAACGGACACATTAAATAAATAAAAAAGAATTTCTTATCCCAAGGGACCAAATTATAAATATAAAAACATCTTTAAAGTTTATAAAAGAATGCTTTTGAAAAAAGGAGATAGGCCAGGCACAGTGGCTCACACCTGTAATCCCAGCACTTTGGGTGGCCGAGGTGGGCAGATCGCCTGACGTCAGGAGTTTGAGACCAGCCTGGCCAACAAGATGAAACTCCATCTCTACTCTATTTTGTAAAAATACAAAAATTAGCCAACCGTGGTGGCAAGTGCCTGTAATCCCAGCTACTCAAAAGGCTGAAGCAGGAGAATCACTTGAACCCAGGAGGCGAAGGTTGCAGTGAGCCGAGATTACACCAGGCACTCCAGCCTGGGCGACGAGAGTAAGACTTCATCTCAAAAATAAATAAATAAATAAAAGAAAAATCAGTATAAAATGCCTAGTACAGTTTAGATACATATAATGTTTATGAATATGTAGTTATATGAGTTGTGTAGCTACATACACATCATGGCACCTCTGCACATAGATATATATGTGCATAAACATGGGTGGGCAGGAGGTGACTGGCACTTCAGAAGACAGGTTCCCGTCAGCCTCCTTGGATGCACATCCCAGGTCTTCAACTTTCAGCCTGGGTGATCTGGAGCAAGTTACTAAATCTTCATGTGCTTTTGTTGCTTCATCTATAAAATGGCACCTACTTCATAGAGTGGGTGCAAATATTAAATTAGGTTTTACGTGTAAGCATTCGGCATAGTGCCTGGTAAACTGTCAAAAAATGATGGCCATTTACATATTTTCCATATAAAAGTTCTGAAGGACTTCAGTTAATTCAGAGCATAAAAGTGTGTCATGAAATAAAAGTAGCCCTATACTTGGAAGCCAAGAAAATTGGGATCTAATTCTATTTTTTCTACTTAATAGCTAGTTTTCTTGGGGA